>NW_024423897.1:55717371-56082518 GCF_017311325.1 Ursus maritimus
GGGGGGGCTGTCATAGGAGCTAGAAGGTCGGGAACCCAGAATCTGTACGTACAGTAGTTGATGCTTGCATGGCAGCATAATGTGAGCGAATGTCAGCCCAGTGCACTTCTTCTCTTGGGTTGTGCTTTATCCTTTTGGTACATCTCTGCCACTCTGCAGTCACTCCCTAGGGAAAGAGGTGTTAAGAGCAGAGAGTAGACAAAAGCAGTCAGGGTCCCTTTCTGGCTTGTGAGTTGTGAGACTGAGTGTGGCCCGAGAAAGAAGATATCTGGTCTTTATCCCTAGTTCTGAGCATAGGACTTCAAAACCTTTGGAATTTCCTGCCTGATGAGAATGTCTTTTGTTATTCTTAGTGAGCCCTTTTCAACCACACTTGAATTTATGCTTAAGAGTGACTCAAGGCAGGTCCTCAGATATAAGATTGGGGCTGGCCAGGCCCGAAGATCAGGGGTCTTGGAAAGGAGAGGGGCTGGAGATCTCTCTGCCACATGGCCAATGATGGACTAAGACCTCGGTAAAATTCTGGACACCCAAAGCAGGAGGAGTTTCCTGTTTGGTGAATGCATTGATATGCTGTGGGAGTGACGTGCCCTGACTCCACAGGGAGAGGGCAAGGGAGCTCTGAGTCTGGGACCCTCCCAGATTTTGCCCCATGCATCCCTCACATCTGGGTGTTTCCAAGTTTTATCCTTTAATAAAACTTAAATAATAAGTGCAGTGCTCTCTGTGAGTTCCTTGACTTGTTTTTTTTAACAAGTTATTGAACCTGAGAGGTCATGGTATCCTCCAAATTTATAGCCTATTAGTGTAGGCAGCCCCCGAAACTTGCAACTGCCATCTGAAGTGGGGGTGGTCTGCTGCAGGTGTTGGCCCTTAACTCGTGGGGTCTGCCCCAAATCTTGGGAGTCAGTGTTGACTGAATGTCAGTTAGAATTGAACACAGTGGCAAGAGATCCAGTTGGTGTCAGAGAATTGGTGTCAGGACAATAGGAGAGAAGGTTTAGGGCAACAATCCCAGCAGAGTTCCCTTCCTTTAGGGCCAATACAACTGTCCTTTGGGAAGCAGTGGGACACAGATGTTGGTGGACCTCTGAAAAGGGAGATCCATGCCCTGCCTTCCTAAGGCAGACACCGTCAGACTCAGAACCCTCAGGTGGTTTCGTAGGACATGAGAGCAGAGCAGCCCTGTGCCTCCAGATAGCAAGATCCCAGAGAGGAGCTGCCTGTCCCATGAAACCCTGATGAAATTTCTCAGATTTTACTGTAGGCAGAGGCAGCCGCCTGACCCCGGGGCTATTGGGAGGGCACAGAAGTAGCAGGAAAGAGCCAATGAGCACACGAGGCAGAAAGTCAGATCAGAAGGGGCTTTGGGGAATTGGGAGGTGTGGGTGGGCTGTAGGGAATGCACATTTTAACAACCAAGCGGTGTGTTCACGTGTTTGCATGTGCACGTGTGAATATATGTCTACCCTCCATCTCCTATCACTCTCTTGTTAAAGTCTCTCAGTGCCTAACATTTAGATAATTTGTGTCAAAAACCAGAGAAATGGAATCACATTTACCTATGTATGTTACTACTTTGCAGTATGATCTTTTATGGCAGGCAGAGTTAGGGTCCCCCTAAAACGTCCACATCCGAGTCCTTGGAATTGGTGAGTACGTTACCCTAGACAACCAAAGGAACTTTGCAGATGTGATTTTAGTTAAGGATTTTGAGATGGGAGATTTTCCTGGATTATCTGGGTGGGTCCAGTGTAATCACACGGGTTCTCATAAGAGGGAGGCAGGAAGGTCAGAGTCAGAGATGTGACAACAGAAGCAGAGGTCAAAGTCAGAGAGAGATTTGAAGATGCTGCATGCCTGGCTTTGAAGATGGAGGGAGGGCCAGTGAGCCAAGGAATACAGGTGCGTCCAGAAGTTGATGAAGGCAAAAAAAAAAAAAAAAAAAATCTCTTCTAGAGCCTCCAGAAAGAACACAGCTGTGGGACATCTTGGCCTCAGCCCAGGGAGACCCACTGTAACTTCTGACCTTCAGAACTGCGAGATCATACATCTATCTTGGTTGGTTTAAACCGCTAAGATCTCAGTCATTTGTTACAGCAGGAACAGGACACTCAAACAATCTGCTTAAATACGTAACATTTCCCATGTCCCTGGATGTGTTCCTTTAGCCTCATTTTTTAATGACTCCCATGGTTTTGCATTATAAAGCTCTATCATAATTTATTGACTGATCTCCTATGGCTGGACATTTAGGTTGCTTTCAGTTTTTTTTTCTTTTTGCTAGATAGAGTAAACACCACTGCAATTCATATCCTTGACATATGTCCTTCTGCACTTTTCTGATATTTCCTTAGGATCGATCTCTAGAAGTGCAGTTCTAGGAAGTGCACATTTTAAAGGTTTGTGACACACATCTGACATTTGATTTTGGGGTGTGGAGACTTTCCATGTCCATTTGTTGGTGATCGGGTCCTTCTCTTTCATTTATGAAAGTAGGTCTGCTGAAAGGGAACACCCCTTTATGTTTGGATCAATCCTTTCTTTTTCCTTCTGTTCTCCATGTGCAAAGAGGAGAAAAGGAAGGTGCTAATATAGTGCCAGAGGGGTCTGATTTACCGACAGCTGGTGGGGAGGGTCTGTCTGGGAGTACCTCGTAGGCAGTGGAAGCCAACAGCTTGCAAGAGTTGAACCCATGAGTCACCCACACTTAAACATACCAACAGATTCTCTACAATATTTGATTCTGTGTGGACATGAATTTGACCACTGGTGACTGTTGTATGTTCTGGGACACTGTGCGATCTTCCATGCGTACACGGTGATGCCCACTGAATACTGAGTTGAGAGAGGTCTGCTGTGAATTCCCAAGAGCATCTGTTATGCATGTTAACCACATCTCTAGACTTTATTATTTGAAAATAAAGACACCATTAGAGTTAGTCAGGGACAACGGATTAAAATGACAAGGGTATTGCATTGGGAAAAGTGGTAATCAATCCAGAATTTAAACAGTTGGGGGTTTTAATTTGGAACTAAATGCAACAGAGACACCCTTCTTTGCTTCTAAAATACTAAGGCTAACTCAGCAGTGACCAGAATGCAAGGTAAAAGAGGGCAAGATAAGGAAGAGGGGAGAGAGAAACTCCAGAGGGTGGGAGAATGTATGAAGATGGTAATTTGCCCTATCTTAAATATGCTACTATGAGTTACAGTTGCCCAGCTGACAGGTCCCCGCCTGTTATGCCCTGTTATGTATGGCCCTGTCATGCATATTACCCTGGTGCTGTGGACAAGCTCTTCTACTCTATTTATTATTAATTGCCTACGTATAATAGTGTTAGCTGCTGTGCATGTTTAAGGAAATAGCCACAGATAAACCCTCAAGGGACTGTTGACCACATACCAAAGAAAATCTCTATTTATAACAAGCCAAACATCTGGAAAGAAGTCAAAATAAATCTAGAGATTTGTCTTCATGTTGAGAAATATAAAGCTACTTTGAAATATCCAAATTTTGAATTTTTCAATTTTCTTCTGCCTATATTGGTTATGTGCCCCCAATATAGGAACCATCCTTTTCCTTATGTCTCCTCCTTAGACAAAGCAGGCCTGGAGGAAGGGAGTTATAATGCCCGTGCCTGCTGGAACCCCTGTGTTAGGGCTGCTGTAGAACTACCACGGACTTTGTAGCTGAAAACAACATCAATGTATTTTTTCACAGTTCTAGAGGCCAGAAGTTCAAAGTCAAGGTATCAGTAGGGTCATGCTCTCTGATGGCTTTAGGGAAGCATCCTTCCTCGCCTCTTCCAGGTTTTGGTGACTCCAGAAGTTTCTTGGCTTGTGGCCATGTTCCTCCAGTTTTCTGCCTCTGTCTTCACATGGCCTCTTCCTCCTCTCCTGGTCTTCTCTTCTGTCTTCCTTTAGGGACACTGTTGTTGAATGAAGAGCCCATCTGGGTAATCCAGGATGATCTCCTCTCTGGATCCTTAACTTAATTGCACCTGCAAAGATACCTTTTCTTTTCTGTTCTTTTCTGTTCTTTTCTGTTCTTTCTTTTCTTTTCTTTTTTAAAGATTTTATTTTATATGCCAGAGACAGAGAGAGAGAGAGAGAGAGAGAGTGAACACAAGCAGAGGGAGCATTAGGCAGAGGGAGAAACAGGCTCCCTGCAGGCAGCCTGATGCGGGGCTCCATCCCAGGACCCTGGGATCATGACCTGAGCCGAAGGCAGACACTTAACCCACTGAGCCACCCAGGCGTCCCAAAGATCCCTTTTCCAAATGAGGTCACATCACAGGTAATGAGGATTAGAGTGTGGACATACCTTTTTGGGGGCCATCATTCAACCCATTGTACTCTCCTGATGTGGATAGAGTCAATAGTGGCTGCTTGGTTGACTTGCCCGGGGGACTGAATCCATAAGTGGACAATGGCCAGACCATATATATAAAAATAGAACTTGGACCCACAACCTATAGCCACCTGCCCAGGAAACCAACCCATTATCTCCATAACCAGCCCAGGAAGTCAGGCTGCTGTAAGTCAGACTTGTGGGAAGTCAGACCGCTATCTCGAGGAGTCAGCCAGGAAGCTAAGCAGCAATCCTATAATAGTCAGCCCCAAATGGCCAGGAGTTGATTAATATCCGACAGCTTCCCTAATTTTTGTTCTCACTCTGGCTTAGGACTAGCCAGAGAAGCCACACGTGTACCTTTGGCCAGTCACACAGGATGCCCGCTTCTACCTGGCCTACCTCCAGCTCCCCACGTGCCAACTGCCCCAATTAGGGCACACCGAAGCCTCCCCTGGTACCACCAGGAAGCTTTCCTGCTCTGCCTGCCTTCGGGTCTCTGCCAGGACGCAAGTGTTGGTGGCCAACTCCCTTGCTTTAGCGAGTTCAAGATAAATAGCCTATGCTTTTGTCATTTGCTCGGTTTTCATCTATTTTCACCTGCTCATGCTATTCTTCTGACTGTATCAGGCAAACGTTCTCCGCTGGGGGGGGAGGTCTGTCTTTAATACCCCCTTCCGCACCTCAGGGTCTGTCTGCTGCCGAGAAAGAGCCATGGCATGTTGGTAGACGAAGGTGGTGGCGGACGGCAGGACGGGGAGGCATAATGAGCAAAGGGCTAAGTGGCAGCAGGGCCACCAGGGAGTGGAAACAATAGGAGCTGGGACAAGATGCCAGGATGCGCCACAGAAACCATTCAAAACCCCACTGGAAAGCTGCACTTACTAAGAGCTGCTTCTGTACGCAACCCCAGCATTTTGTAAGCTGTGTTACTTTTCAGATCCCTTTCTCTCTCTCTCTGGCCTTTCCTTAGTTGACCAATGGTGTTGCACTTGGGATAGCCCATCATTTAGTTTCTCCTGCCCTGTAATTATGGCAAACGGACAGGAAGGCACGCAGGAGGGAGACAGATTTTTCAGGCGCACCTGACTGTGTGATGTGGGGTATTACAGAAGAATGGAAGGAGAGCCTGAGGGCTAACCTGTAACGGGGCGAGTCAGGGGTACGGAGACGAGAAAACGTGCAGCAGTGTGAGAAGGTGTGCGGGGCCGCGTGGTTTCATATACGTAGCGCGGGGCGGCGGGTCAGGTGGTGGGGTGGCGTGAAACAAGGGCTCGATTTGTAGGACGCTTGTAGTTCCCTTCGCTCCGTAATTCACGTTCCAGTACTAGCCTGACGTTCGCCCCATGAGACAATAATTCTAGGCGTCTGTTTCTTTTCACGTGAAAGGTCCCAGTTTTCAGGAGAAACATCTGGGGGTTGGTGGGACCACTGGCTCTAACATGCGTGAGGACAGATGGGGGCAGTGGTTTTGGAGCTCAGTACCCCCGCCCCCCAGCCTTAGTTAGGAAGGTTTTCCTGAGAGTCTGGGGCAGCCAGAGGGGACCCGCCAGGTGCTGAGACCCGTTCCTCAGGCCAACCCACACGACACCCACCACATTGATCAGTTTTCCATGTGGGGCTTCTACCTGCATTTCACTTTAAGAAATACTCTTTTAGCTAAACATTTTGAAAACGTTGCAGCTGAGGATTGTGGGGGAAGTGAGCCATCCAGCCAGTGGCTGGAGCTTCCCTCTTGCCCACAGCAATCTCACCTCACCCTCTTCTCCACCCCTGGCTAAGTGTCAGGAGATAGGTGACGACGGTACCACGCTCTCACCGGTTCAAATGTGTCTGGAGTCCTCATCTCTCAGGCTGTGCTCAAACCACGGGCTGGTAATGGTGTGAAAATTAGCACACACTTTATTGAAAGCTTTGTAGCATCCCTGGAGAGAAGGCATAATGAATCCTGATCCCACAGATGAAAAGCTGGAGACTCAAACTATTTAAAGGGCGCCCTGCACGACACTGGATGGGTCCTTAGGAAGGTCAGGTTGGAACTGCAGCCTGTGACACCCAAGCCCAAGGTCACCGGACTCCCATGATGCCTTTGTGTGCAACTGCCTTTGGAATGTCTGTCGCTGTCCCCGATTGAGGAGATAGTAGCCACAAAGTGCTGATTCTTGTCACCAACAGAACTGACACTCGACTTCTTTATAATGAGGATAGGATCGCAGCACTGGAATTCCTGCCCCAGAGAATCAAAAGGAAGACAGGGCCTGCACTCCGTGCTCGGTCCCCTCTGCTGATGCAGACCCTGAAGGCACAGGTGCTGACCGTGCAGCGTGAATGACCGGGCCATGAGCCCTGGGCAGCCCTACAGTGCTGTGACAGGCAAGAGCCTGTGGAAAGTCCAGCCAGTGTCCCATGGGGGCAGGGGCATGGAGAGGTGGGGCCTCCCTCCAGCTTTAAGTCAGCTGTGTTTTTCCGCGTTGGCTGCTGTTGCAAATGACCACAAGCGTAGTGGTTTAAAACAGCACGTATGTATCCGTTAGAGTTCCAAGGACTACAGAAATCTGAACCGCGTCTCACCGGGCAAAAATCAAGGTGTTGACAGGGTCCGGTTCCTCCTGGAGACTCCAGGGGAGAATGTGTTCCTTGGATCCTCCGGCTTCTAAGACTATTCATTCCTTGTCTGCCACCAATCTGTTGGCGTGCCTGGGCCCACCTGGAGAACCCAGGGTCATCTCTCCATCTCAGGATCCGCCATCACATCTGCAGTGTTCTTTTGACCTTTGTGGTAACATATTCACATGGGCCGGGGACTGGTGTGTGGACCTCTGGGGGGGCCACTCTTCAGCTGCCGCACCAGGCAGTTCTCAGACTTGGGGGGGGGGCGTGGTTCGGAAAGGATCCAGCTTTGAGACTGGACCAAGGCCTCTGATGATGCAACAGTATTTTTCAAAGTGTCTTTCTTCTGGAAACCTCCCATTCTTTGGAACTAGAGCATGGAGAAGAAGAGGGTGCAGAATTGCCCTGGGCTGGCGATATCCTTGAGAATCAGCTCTTGGACTGGAAAGTGCCAGAGCGACCTAGAGATGCTAGGTGCTTTCCGCCATGTGTCCTGCCCCCTGGAGACAACGTGAAGGAGGGTGAAGACCTGGCTTGTCCCTGACCCTCTACACTTGCAGGCAGGTCCCTGGGCATTGGTTTTCTTGGCTATGACAGGAATGTAATTCAAAATGCCAACACACGCAAAAGCCTTATTTTAACAATTTTACTTTACTTCAGTTGTTCACTTTTTTAGAAAGTGTATCTATTATTTCTTTCTAACAATAATCACAATACATGTCAAGGGCAGAATGTTTGAATAATTCAGAAATCCATAAATAAATCAGAATCCTGCTGCCCGGTTATCTACACTCCAAAGGCAGTGCCTCCTTATTTTCTAGGCAAATACACACATGCACATACATGCGCAACTGGGACCAGCTGTTCAAGAAGCATATAAGATATTTTAATGAATGAATGAATTAATTAAATTTAAAGATTTTATTTATTTATTTGAGAGAGAGAATGAGCGAGGGAGACAGTACACAGCAGGGGGAGGGGCAGAAGGAGAGGAAGAAGCAGGTCCCTGCTGAGCAGGGAGCCCAACACGGGGCTCAGTCCCAAGACCCTGGGATCATGACCTGAGCCGAAGGCAGATGCTTACTGACAGAGCCACTCAGGCGCCCCCATGTAAGATATTTTTGCAGTAGTTACTCAACTACTGTATGGGAAAGCATTTTGATTTATTAACCAGTGGAGTATATGTCCAGGTGCACACATTTTGGTGCTTTCCACACCTACTTTTCCTTACTCTCAGGCTTCCGTGGAGTGGGGACTTCCACGTTCTTCTTTCATGAAAGCCATGGGCAGTGAACCCTGCGCGTGTCCTACTACGGGAGTTTCTTAGATGCCTTTTAGAATTTATGAAGAGACAATAGTCTTGTGATTTGAGGCTATTGATTTACAAGAATTGGGCCTTTTGAAAGAGAAAAAGATGTTTGAGATTCAATGACGTGTCTTCAGCTGTATCAAAAGCTACGTGAGTCCCTGTGTATAGATTTGTAGTGTTTATACTATAAAACATGGATCTGGGGGGAAATGGAGAAAGAGCCACACTAGGCTGTCACCCTGCTGGATAAGGACTCAGTGCTTCGTGCAGGTGGGTGCTGGGGGACCGGAGAGGACGGAGCAGAAAGAGAGATCTGTGGTCCAGGGAGCGATGGACTGGGTCCCGAGGCCAGGGATCTGGGTGTTCACTGGAGAGGCCGCCATATTGATCACCCTCCAGTCTTGGAAACATGCTGCCCTTGCTCTGTCTGTGTCTGCATCTGAGCTCCCAGGTGTTCTGTAGAATTTCAGGCAACTTGGCTGATTCAATTCACTTCAAATTCATGGTTTCAAACTTCCGGTGAGTTCTCAAGTCTTCCCCCCCAAACCTGTTTTTTCCCCCTGGGATATTTGCTCGCCATTCTCTGGGATAATTATTTCATCCCTCAATTTTTCTCCTTAAATCTCCAAGCCCCTCTTCCTTCCCATCCCTTCCACGACCAGCTTATCAGCGAAGTGTCAGCTGGCTGTGAGAATAGAAGGAATGAGATGGGAGCATTTAATTTAACACCATCACATCTAGAGACCTGCAAGCCCTGGAAATACTTCTTTCTCTGTCCCCAGGCCTCCGTGGTCTGGAGGCCTCCATTCCTCCAGTTTTGTCAAGGATTTAACTCCTGCGTGTCCCTTTCCCTCCTTACGATGTCATCCGTTTCTCTCTGCTGGACCATTTTTTCCAGCATACAAATGGGCCGTGGTTTTTGTGATCCACTTAAATCTTCCTTGACCCTCTCCTGCTGCAGTTAGTGCCCTGTGGCTCTGCTCCATTTCACAGCAGAAACCCTCAATCTTGTAAGAAACATATGTGCCCACTGTATTTGTTTCTGATCTCAGACCCTTGGGATCTGGTTTTTACCCGCTTTTGTTCTGACTGGCTCTCTTCAAGGCCACCAGTGGTCTCCACATTCTAGTCGGGGCAGAGGAGGACTCTTCTGGAAGACGCTCTCTTACAGAACCTCATACTCCAGGATTTCTTCTGACCTGGCCTCATTTCTTCCTCTTTTGCATCCCTCGTTCCACCGCTTCTCCCCAGCTGTGAGCCCAGATGTGTGCTGTGAACCTGACACCCCGACCTCTGACCCCCGGCTTGATACGTCTGGTCTCGCAGGCACCTCGGAGCTGCCATGCCCCCCACCTTCTGTCTTCCTTCCTTTCCATAATCAGTAAATGACACCCCACCAGCCAGCCACCACCGAGCTGCTTCCCCTCCCCCTCCCCATACAAGCCGCCCATCCATCCTGCCATATCCCGCGCCAAGGTTTAGTTCAAGTGCATTTGCTTTTCTCTACCTCTGCCATCACTCCTTGTTCCAACCTTCTTGAATCTCACTGGGGCCACGGTAGCAGCCTTATGACTCTGACCCCTTTTCTCTTCTATTGTCTGTAGCAGTCGTCAGTGCCCATTTTGCTCCCCTTTACATTTAAAGTAAAACCCCAGCTCCTACCATCACTTACAAGGGTCCTCTTGGGCACCCCTGCCTCCGTTGCTGACTTATTCTACTCTGTCTAACGTATACTCAACACCAGCCGTGCTGGGACTCTCCCACTCTAGGAGCATTGCACACGTTCTTTCCGCCAGGACTTGTCAACCTCAGCACTGCTGACATTTGGAACTGCAACATTCTTTGTTGTGGGTCTGACATGTGCATTATAGAGTGTTCAGGAGTGTCCCTGGCTTCTACCAAGTAGACGTCAGTAGCATCTCCCCGTGCCAAGCTGTCACCACTAAAAATGTCTCCAGATGTTGTCAAAGGTTTCTTAATTGGCAGAATCGCCCCTGACTGAGAGCCACTGCTCTACCTGAAATTACACCCACCAGTCATCCCCTAACCTAGGGCCAGCATTAACAAGACTTAACAACTGGTATAGCACAGACTTCAACCAATCAGAGTATAAGCTGGCCCCAAGCATGCTTATCTTTGTCTGTAAAATGAAGATACTGATAATCCCCACCTTGTACGCTTGTGGTGAGAGCAAATGAGTTTAAGTGGATCAAGTGCTTGTCCCAGGGCCTGCCATGGAAGAAATGCGCCATAAGCATCCGATGCTCTCCTTGCCGTCCCTAGTGTAATTGGCTCATTACTGGCCAGGTCCAAAGCAGCTCCTCTAACTCAGTTATTCTTTTTTGCTGCACTCTGGTTGTTTCTGTAGAACACTCAAAGGTTGAAATTAACCTGTAATCATATCCATCTTGTTTGTGCATAGATCTATTACCTGACTTCCCTTGTAAGTCCCACCAAGGCAAGTGCACCACGGTAGTCCAACTGTTGTGCCCAGCAGAGGCAGGAAAGGGTGTGGGGAGCATCTGGTCCGTCTGTTTAAGGCAGGCATTGCCTCTGTGGGCTCAGCATCTACAACAGTGCTGGGCACGGGCTTGGCAACGTGTAAATAGTGTTGAATGAACCAGTGAATACATGAATATGTTTTAACCCATGTAAATCTTTCCTGAGCATCTGCATTGGAAGCGATGTTTCAGAGTGGCAGTAGCATTTATAAGCTTTATTAGGTATTGAAAAGCTTGTGGAAGGATAATATATAGTATTTGAACACTACTCTCAGCTCTGCTAATACGAGCCACCCAAACCTTGGGAAGACCACCTGATTCTCCACGTAGGGCCTCAGTTTCCCCATATGCTCAGGGTCTCTCCTGGAGTGCACAGGTGCCATCTGGCTTTGTTTCAGATGTGAGCCACAGCACGGGTTTGTTTACAACAGAGACCTGAAATAACTGCTTCCAGATTGATTTTCTGACCAGCGTTGTTCCCTCTGACTGTCACGCTCCTCCCAGTCTGGTCTGCTCCGAGGAAGACACATCAAACAAAAACAACAAATATAGTGGTTTACATTGGAATTAGAGCAAACGCCTTGACAAGCCTTTTGTTACAGCCCTGAGAGGGTTCACGCAGAGGGTTGCCAAATTTACGGGAAAAAAATGCAGGATGTCTATTGCATGGGACATACTATAAGTATGCAAAGAATTGTTGTTCATCTGAAATTCTAAGCAGACTGGGCACTCCAATTTTTACCTGGTAACCTTATTCATGTGGACCCTCAGCCTTCAGCACTGGCCTTGCTAAGACTGCCCTGTCTCCATTTCTGGTGAGTTTGAACAGCGGCAGAACTGACTGGGAACTTCTAAGATGTGTGAGCGGTCAGGGTAGGTCCCCCTCCTCCCTGATCACGTGCAAGTTGGTCACTTGATGATGACTTGGGTGTTCATCCTTTAGCTCCCTACTTCCATTTCGGGGGCTGGCTTGGCAGGTTGCCCTATCTTTCTGTGTGTTCCAGCCAGCGGGTCTTTACTTTCCAGCCTGAAGTAGAAGGGACTGTCTTGGCCTCCCATTCATCTTGCTTTCCACCTGATCAAAATTATTCAGCCAAGCCTCTAATGATTGTATTTCCTTCTCCTTTATTAAAATTGGGGTCAACCTTAACATCTGTGAGCCATGTTCAGATTTAATTAAGATACACTTGGTTTGGTGCACAGCCACTTATAAATTTTAATTAAACTAGATATATATTATACTGAATTATTTTACAAGAACCAGTGCATTTGATAAGAAATGTAATTATCTGTGTTTGAAACGCTATAGTTTTATATTTTGAAATCCTGATTTTAAAAAGAAAAGTCATTTTAGGTCACCTTTCCATCTTGAATAAACATGCACGAATGAGGCCATTTCTGGCTTTGACTTTAATTTGTATTCGTCTCCTTCCATTATTGGAACATATTCATTCATTCGTTCATTCATTCAACATGGAGGGTCTATTTAGTACCAGGAACTAAGCAAGTTATCATACCGGAAGCTCAGATTTGCAGATTGATAATGGCTTTCCTTTGACCTTGCATTCTGTCTTCATAGCCTTCATGAGTTACTTATCTACTTAGGTTTAAGTGAATTATCTTTTCATTATTCATGTACATGTTTAACTCTATTAGTATTCAGAAAAATGTTTGAGTAAGGGTGTCTAAACTGTCTCAGTCAAAAAAGAAAAGATAGCCTCTTTTTTTTGTTGTTGTTGTTGTTTTTTTAAGTGAAGACTGTGTCTGTTTAGGGAAGTGAAAGAAGGCTGCGTAAAGAAAGAAAGAGCTATGGACTGAGCTGTGTTTCCCTGCCCCCCTCCCCCCACTCACCAATTCGTATGTTGAAGCCCTAACCCCCAGGGTGATTGTATTTGGAGACAGGGCTTTTAGGACATAATTAAAGGTAAGTGAAGCCAAAGGCTGGGGTCTTAATCTGATCCGATTGGTGGTTTTATAAGAAGAGGAAAAGGCATCAGAGATCTCTCTCTCCCCATGCACGCATCAAGGAAAGGCCAGGTGAACACACAGCAAACAAATATCTCTGTGCCAGGAATGGATCTCTTACCAGAACCTGATCGTGCTGGCACCCTGATCTCAGACTTCTAGCCTCCACAGTGGTGTCAAATAAATTTCTGTTGTTTAAGCCACCCAGCCTGTGGTATTGTGTTATGGTAGCCTGATCTGACTAATAGAGTGAGCCTGATTCTAACTTTTTGGAGTGCAGAGGATTTCTGTGGGCTTTGGCATTTCAACCCGGGAGGTGGGCAGCTCTGTCTGCAGAGCAGTTTTGCCCTTTGCTGTAATAAACTTCATGAAGTCAGCTACTCCCTGGTCCTGAGAACAGCACGGACTCCATCATTAGAGTTCCTGGGACAACTCTTGAGGATGGAGCCAAGTTAACCAGCTTGTCCTTGGAGTGACTCATGACCTTGACTTACTAACATAGCATCTTGACTGATTGAACTTCACAGCCTAGACACAGGTGATTTACAACTTTCAAGTCCTCCACGAGGAAAGATAAATGCAGAATTCAACTTATCAGCTCTTGCAGCTTGCTTCCATTCCATCAGGGGGAGTTTTTCCATTAGAAGAGGTAATAATCCTTTCCTTTTTTGTGTCCCATTGAGTCTCATAAGTCAACAGATTTCAGAACATTAAAAAAAAAATCTCAAGTTCAGCTTAATATTTGATGTGCCTTTTACACTGCTGAGCTGTGTCCCGCCCTAAAAGCATGGCTCCTGTCTTTCCATCGGAGGCTCACCTTCTGTACCTCTTTGATGCACTAAAAATGCTCTCTGTGGATCAATGGCGAGTACCAGCCCTCCAGACATAGAGCTGTGACAGAAAATCAATATGCGGTGTGGACGGTTGAGGAGAACCTTAAATAATGTCTTAAAAGAATCTGCACTCCCCAGTCCTTGCTCCCAATGCCCGCGGAGACTGCTGGTAGGGGTCATACCTGCTAATGTGTGCATTCTTTCCTAGTGTGCAGGAGTTGATGAGACCAGCAGATGAGAACTACCGTCAAATCACAATTAAAAAGCATTTGGATTCATAGATTATTCTGACACTTTCCCCCCTCCCGTCCCTATGGTGAGAATATTTAAAAAATACTGAACTTGGCACTTTCCTGAAGTCATGCTGAGACCTAACGCGTGCATCTCATTTTCTTTCTAAAAGCAACACTTAGCAACTTTCCCTTGCTGGCATCATCTCGTGCCAAGAACAGTGAGGATGCTCTGGGGGAGAACCAGAGGCTACTTTTTTCTGGTGTCAGTTGAGAAGGGAAGGGGTAAATGCCCCCATTTATTAGCTTCTTGTTACAGCACAAAGCATTATAAAATGGCCATTTGTAAAAGGATCTATGAAGGAGCTACAAGCCAAATGTCTGCAATTCCCAAGATACTCCAAGATACATGTAACAGCCAGGGATGCTGATTTTTGCCGGGTCTGGAGTTCTTCTGGTGAAGTACACCTTGGGTAACTTCCTCTGAGGTTTTTCTGGCATAAAATTTATGCTCAGAAAACTTCTTAGGCCCCTGTAATTAAACTAGGATAGGCAGGTCTTGGAGGATGTACTTTTCACAATAGTTTTTGTAGTTGTGTTTGTTAAAACAACAACAACAACAAAAACTGCAAGACAGATGAGAAACTCAAAGGGCACGAATGTGTTACAGAAGCACTGTCGCAACGAGAACTTCCCTGCTTGGACTGCTTTGCTTGCAGCTGTTGAGTGGTGTTATAAAGCTGCCTGTGCTGTGCAGCAAAGTGCTATCCCGATTCAGTTTATAGGCGTTCAGTGGTGAAAACTAGGTGTGAGATGTGTCTGGAGGTGGTGTGCCTATTCAGAATGTGAGAGGGACATGGAAGATGGCAGGGCAGAGGAGATGCAGGCCATTTGCCACAAGAAGGAGAGAAAGTGTGGCTTATGGCAGGGAGAGAGGGATATGGGAGCAGGTGGCTCTTTATTAGCATTCGTTGGAAAGAAACAGAGTTGTGAAGAAAATTTTTTTCCAATTGAGAAATTACCATCAGCCACAAGCATTTATGACTAGTAATCATTTAGGGAAGGAAGAACCTCAGGTCACACTGGACTTTGAAGACAGACCTTCTCCTCCTCCTCCTCCTCCTCCTCCTTCTTCTTCAGATTTTATTTATTTGAGAGAGAGAGTGAGAGAGTACCAGTTGGGGGGGGGGGCAGAAGGACAGCAGATTCCTCACTGAGCAAGGAGCCCAACATGAGGCTGTATCCCAGGACCCTGAGATCATGAGCTGAGCCAAAGTTAGTTGCTCAACGGACTGAGCCATCCAGGCTCCCCTGAAGACAGACCTTCTAAGACATTATGGCCCAATTTAGGTTCTAGAGCTGCTCTAATCAATAAGGCAGCCACGGGCCACATGTGGCTGATGTGAATTGTGTCAAATACACATTGGTTTTCAAAGACATAATAAGAAAAAAGTATTGAATTTCTTAATACTCAATTTTTTAAAGATATTGATTCTATGTATATTGGGTTAATGAAGTACATTATTAAAATTAATGTCAATACAATTTTCTAGTTATTAAATGAATAAGTCATGGGTTGTTATGTGCAGCATGGTGACTGGTTAATAACACCGTGTTGCGTATTTGGAAGTTGCTAAGAGAGTAGATCTTACAAGTTCTCATCACAAGATAAACAATTGTAACCATGCGTGATGATGGATGTTAACTATACTTACAGTGGTGGTCATGTCACAATATATCTGAATATCAAATCATTCTGTTGTTAACCTGAAACTATCATAATGTTCTCAGTAAGAAAGTTAATTTCACTGTTCTTTCTTTTCTTTTCTTTTTTTTTTTTTTACTTTTAAAGTTGTGGGTACTAGAAAACTTAAAATTTACATGTGCTTTACATTATTATTTTTTTTTCTGGGCAGCACTGCTCCAGGTTAAATAGATTAAGTTGAATCTCTCTTATGCATGATCACACCTTAAAACACTTTTAAGTTCCCCAATAAAAAACAAATATCCCCAATTCTGTGAATTTCTCTTTAAGTCACCTGGTTCCAGAGGG
This sequence comes from Ursus maritimus, assembly GCF_017311325.1. Classification (NCBI taxonomy): domain Eukaryota; kingdom Metazoa; phylum Chordata; class Mammalia; order Carnivora; family Ursidae; genus Ursus; species Ursus maritimus. Next base: position 55,733,227 of record NW_024423897.1, read on the forward strand.
CTCACCAAACATGTCACCGCACTGACCAAACCCTCATTTGTCAATGTCGTCCTTGAGATATGATGTCTGGAATTGTACCTATAATGATGGCTGATGTGATTGAGGAAGGGCTCAGGGTAAGTAAACTGTATGAGGGCCTGGAATCTGCATGACACAGACCAGGATCGCTCCCAGTCTAATACTAACAGTTCACCATCTTCTCAGGGTGACCTCACTGTGAGGTGGGCTGAGGTCTGACTTGGATCTGACCCTCTAGCGATAGGATGGCCCCCAGGTAGATGGAAGCAAGAACCACAGCCCCAAGTCCGGTACTCATACCTCCCCCCATGCTTTCGGAGATCCAGATAGTTGCTCATTCTAATAGCAACCTGATTGTACACTCAGTTGGACGCTCTCCCATCGACCCCCGGGAGAGATGATTAGTATAAATAATTGCCCTGGTTATATAAACAAGAGACGTTGCATTTTTAACTGCTGAGCTTTTGGAATTTGTAACTCAGGTGCCTTGAAAGCCATGCAAGGCAAGCTCCATGGTCCCTGTTCTCTGGGCTTCTGATGGCTTGACATGCCATGTAAGCAGGTTGTTTGCTCCCGACTCAGGCTAAGTCATCCTTGATCTGTGGTAGGTGATGTCAGTGTGTTCTAGGCGGATAGAAAATCCAGGCTCTCAAACTTCCAGAGGCTCGTGTTTGCTTACTTGAGGTGTCCGGTGAAGGGCTGATGAGCAGGACTAGAGAACTGGTTCTTAGTGCACGGACCTCTAGCTGTGCCGCTCCCCAATTGCATCCAATAGCCCCTGTTGGCTGACAGCTGGGAGGATGGGAGCAGGGGTGAGGGTGGAGGTGGGAGCTGCGGTGAGGGGGTGGGGAAGAAAGGAGGGAACTTTTCTTCTGAAGGAGGTATTTAAAGAACAATGCTCTGTCTATTCTCCCTGGGACCACTTCTCACTGAATCACCTGTTCAATCTTGGGAATTACTCTCAAAACTGAAAAGTTTCCTTTGGCCAATTGAGGGGTGTGTGTGTGTGTTTTCATCATTTTAATAAGCTAAAGCTAATCTCTTTAAACCTTTATTTAGAGAAAAACCTCGATATCTGGTATATACATACTTTAAATCTTATCCCAAGGAAATAGTACCCTAATCTTTCATGAGTCATCATCCAGAATCCAGCAGATATTCTCTTGGTTGAGTTCTCTCAGATGAGTGTCCAAAAGATATCTCTACTTGGTGAATCACTTTGGGGTCTTCCTGCTTCTCCCTTGAGCGCCTCCTCCTCATTTGGGGCCACGGCGGTGCGGGTTGCACTTCTCCCGCGCCACTCCCTCCGCGGCTGCTAGCATCTTAGCGGGCGGAGCACGAGCCTCTCAGAGGCACTGTGGGAGCCTTGTGGTGAAAGGTGTTCTGTAAAAAATAATGCCACATAAACAGAAGATCATTATTACTAGATTAGCTTCTCTCCCCCAGACTAATTATTTCAGTCTTGCAAGATGAACCACATTTGCCATCTGCTGGCCCAATTACCTAAATGATTCAAATGCTTTGAAACCTGGTCACACAGCTCCTCGTTCTTCCCGACTCCCATTTGAGTGCTGCCAGCAGATTTTAGAACCCCAGGGTTCAAATCCTTGTTGGAGCCACTTAGCTTTACCGTACGTAAGGGCAGTCCCCAAGGGAGCCCAGTGACCCTCTTGCCGCTTCAGGCAGTGGCAGTCTTGCTTCAGTTTCTAATCTACCTCTTGCCTCGTTTGTATCGTCCGTTCGTTCTGTATCATCTCACTCTTAGAAGTGTACACGGAGTCTTTGGGGAAAATCAAAGAAAGCTGCATGACGCCTGCTTTCTATATATTTCCCTATTAACTTGGTTGAAGGTGGATTAACTTTTGGCCTCTTGGCCATATTGTCTAAAAATGAAGTTCCAGAACGTTAGCTGAGGATCTGTTTTACGTTTGGACTCCTCTGGTTTACCCATTTTTTCCATGTTAGTTATTGTACCATCTTTACAAACTATCCTCTTTCCAGATTACCTCTGTAACCGAACTTTAAATTTGTGTTCTAATTTTTCATGATTTATTTAATTTAGTGGTTTGTATGCATCTATGTTGTTTGAATCAATCTGAGTTAAACTTGAAATTGACAGTTGAAGCGTGCAATCATGGTGTCACCAGAGGAACCCCTGCTGTTAGCACCGGGCTAGGGAGACGCAATGATACCAGACGCATGAGTATTGGCTTTTCAGGCAACTCATTCATTTCGAACATAGACGTTGCCAGGGACTCTCGTTTCTTGAAGCTATTCCATTCCTTACTCTGCCTTACTTGTTAATATAAAATAGTGATTTCAAATCAAAGGAAAGAAATCACTTATGATTCCATGCTGTAGGCTGTGTGTAGGTTTAATACCTACGGAGGATACACGCGCCCCCACAAGTACATAGAACTGCAAGTTCTACTTCCGTAGTCAAATAACAGGGAAAGCCTTGGAGATCAGTTCAAGATATCAAAGTACTTTATAACTGATCAGAGTATTAGTTGTGCAAATAGTAAGTACTGCAGGAAATCTGAGAAGAGAGAGATCCCTTTTAAAGAATTCATTTTTCAAAACAAAAATGTGTTTTTATTTTTTGTGTGCTCATAGACATAATACATTCTCATACACAGGATGTAAAGATGAGAATCATCTATGATCTCTATGCAGAAATTACTGCTATTGACAATTTAGAATATAGACGTCTAGGTTTTTTGTTCCATTATAATTTATTAGTTATTGTTTGCTTTATAAGAAACCATCCGAAGGATGTACTGTATGATGATTAACATAACATAAAAAAAAAAGAAACCATCCCAAAACTTAGTAGCTTGAAATACCAAGCATTTATTTATTTTATTATTTATTATTATTAGCATTTATTTAGCTCATGAATCTTCAGGTTGGCCGTTTGTACTGGGTTCAGCTGGGGAGTTCGGGTGCAGTCCAGTCTCACGTGACCTCCCCGTCAGCTGGTGGATTGGCCTTGACCAGCACAGGTGGGACATCTGGGGGCTTTCTTCAGTGCCCTCTCCTTACCCCACCAACCTACCCTGGGCTGGTTCTCACAGGAGCCTCAGGTTTCAGGAGCAGCAGAAAGGCAAAGGCCAACCTGCAATGTATTTCAAGTCTTTGCTTCTGTCATATCTGCTATTGTCTCACTGGTAAAAATCAAGTTCAATGGCTAAGCGTACCTGGAGTCAGTGCGAGAGGGCTTCTGGAAGAGCACGGAAACAGGGAGGCATGAACATTCAATTGGGACAGAAATGCAGTCAACCCACCACAACGAAATCGACCCAGGTGTAATATTTTAACGACATGAGATTCTGTTAGCCCTGCTGTATTAGTCAGGGTTGGCTGGAGAAACAGAACCAATAGGATGTATCTCTATCTGTCTCTGTCTGTATGGAGAGAGTTAGCGAGAGATACATCAATATAGATAGATACATAGAGTCAGATTTAGTATAAGGACTTGTCTCGCGCAGTTATGGGGTTTGGCCGGTCTTGAGATCTGTAGGATGAGTTGGCAAGCGAGAGACTCAGGAGGGCTGGTGGTTTAGTTCCAGTGTGAGTCTCACGACCTGAGGACAGGAGGGCCAGTGGGAGAGCTCCAGTCCGACAGCCGGCAGGCTCTAGACCAGGGAGAGCTGATGTTTCAATTTGAGTCTGAAGGCCCGCAAAAAGTCAGTGTCCCCGTTGAAGGCAGTCAGGTGGGAAGAATGTTGTCCGACCAGGGGAGGTTCAGCCTTTTGTGCTATTCAGGGGTTTAACTAACTAAATAGGCCCACCCACATTAGGGAGGGCGATTGGCATTTTATTAGGTCTGTTGATTTAAATGTTATTCTCATTGGAAATAAAATAAAACAAAACAACAAAAAACACTCTCACAGATTCAGACACATGCAAAATAAGGTTTGGCCTAATATTTGGGCACCCCGTGGCCCAGTTAAGTTGACACATAGAATTAACCATTACACATGGTGTTGTGAATCCTGCTTTATTTATTTTGTTTTTGTTTTTAGTTTAAATATATGTCATGGACACTTTTTTCATGTCAGTAAATATAGATGAACATCATTTTTGATGGCCGCATAGCATATTATTGTTTGATTCACATCATTTATTTCCATTTTCTTGACAAACATTTGGGCTATATCTTACATTTTACTACTCTCTTTGCATAATGAAGTTTGATTCATATTGCTAAATTGTCCTCTAAATAATTCGTGCCATCTCAGCAGCAAGTGTAGGACTGACAGTAATACCTTCGGCAACACTAAATGTTTACTCAGTCGGCCGGTGTTTATTCAGCATCTCCCGTGTGCTAGGCACAGTGCAAGGAGCGAGGTGCTCGGTAGTGAGCAGAGCTGCTAGGCCCCCGGCCTCAGGAGCTGTCCATTCTATGGGGAGAGACACACCATAAACAAGCGAAAACAGAGCTCAGTGAGGTACCCACAGCCTGTGATGGGGGAGTGAAGGGAGTAAATGATGTAATATGATAGAAGCATAAAGGGGTAGAGGTGACTACGATAGACAGGGCTGTCCGCTTCATTATTGCCAACCTGAGAGATAGAAGGAGAGCTCACTTTGGTTTGGGGAGAGAAAGGAAGGTATTATGAAGGTGGGATTTGAATCAGATCTTGAAGTACAAAATGGATTTGGGTCAGACATTGGGCATGACGCATTCTGGAGGTTTTGTATGACCACAATTGTCAGGGTGGAAAAACTCAGGGGTCCCTGGGGGGAAATGGGCTAATCAGTTCCTTAAACCAGTTTCTGAGAACTCAAGTGGGTGTGGTTTCCAGTGCACACCGAATGCCAAGCTGTCTCAATAGTCTGATATTGTCATTCTAGGTAAAGGAAAAGCTGTGTAGGTTGAATTAACAGCACCTGATTGTACCACGTCTTTCTTTTTCCAATGCTGTTTAATAACTTGGTTTGACTAATCTGAATTTGCATATTAATAAAGCCACGTTTTCTAGGTGGTCATTTTATTCTTAGTTCAGCACTGAGCTCACAGTAGGCTCTCTTCAAGGGTAGTGATGGGTGTTCGGTCACCCCAGACACCCCAGTCCAGACATCAGGGCTACCTGGCTTAATGTCACGGTGTTTGTAATCACCTGATGTTTCATTTTTCAAAGAACAACTGCTTTTCAAAACACTGTTCCTGTAATTAAGCTACAGTACCACCAGGAGACAGTATGGGGATGCACCCACTGGCCAGAACACCTTATAAATCATCATATGGTGAACACAAGAAATTGGCAGTCATGAGGTTATAAAAGCTAATCTTACTTGTTAAATTTGAATGTAGCATTAACCTGCCAAATGTGTAATTACCTTGGAGTGTCTTCGTAAAATAAATAAATTTCTAAGCTGCGGTTTGGTGGCTATTTTTTTTTAAAGATTTTATTTATTTATTTGACGGAGATAGAGACAGCCTGCGAGAGAGGGAACACAAGCAGGGGGAGTGGGAGAGGAAGAAGCAGGCTCATAGTGGAGGAGCCTGATGTGGGGCTCGATCCCATAACGCCGGGATCACGCCCTGAGCTGAAGGCAGACGCTTAACCGCTGTGCCACCTAGGCACCCCTGGTGGCTATTTTTCTTATTATCAGTGTGTTTTATAGAGATTGTAATTAAAATGCTTTTTTGTTATTCACCATGAATATCTCATAATAAAAGCCCAGTGAGTGCTCGTAGCAGACCTGCCTTTCAGATTGTCGACAGCCTCACGCGGGCCAAGGCTGGTGTCGACGTGGGTGCCCAGGACACATCTGTTCATCTGTATCAGCAAGTTTGGGTTATCCAAGTAGCAAAGCCTAGAAGGACAAATAAATCTGTACTTTGCCTGTACATATGTAAAGCCCTTAGAGATTTCCCAATTACAAGTTTTCTGAGTTGACTTCTTTATTTTGTTTTTAGAAGAGCTCATGACTCATTTCAGCTCCTGGTGTCCCCTTGGTTATTTCTCTTCTTTAACTACAACCAAGCACAACCTGATTTGCACTGATGCTTGCTTACTTCTCCAATAAGCTGCAGCAAAAGCTTAATATAGAAGCATAGGGTAGTCAGAAAGATTACTTTTAAAAACTGTGTTGTTCAGAGATTACTCTATCTTTTAGGTAGAGCACACCATTTGAACAAAATTAAAGTACCATTTTGAGAAAGAGGTTAAAAGTGAATTTTATTAATAATCATTTCAAAGAGTCAGTATCACCAACCCGGCATCCTGAACTTCCAGCGTGTTCTGAGCTGATGGCAAGAAGCTGGGGATCAAAGAGAGTCTTGGTGGCAAGAGGAGGGTTTGTCACAACATTGAGAAGGGAGAAGCGGGGCCGTCTCCCCCACGGTGCCAGTGGGATGGGGCCAAGCGGAGCAGAGACACAGCGTGTGCCCCTGGGGCTGGTTGGATGCGATTGAGCTGTTGTGTGATTCAGTTTCCCCCACATACGCAGCTTTCATTCCTACAGACACAGGTTTACCTGGGTCACTGTCTGTGTCACTTTGGTCTTAGGTGGGATACTGTGATCCCACAAGAACTGATTTACGAAAACAGGTGGTGGGCCAGATTTGGTACACCCCCCACCCCCGGATAAAGCACGGCCCCCTCAGCCTGCTATGAAGGACTCTCTGTTGCCTCCACCCCCATATCCAACTTTCTCTCTTACCGTGGCGCGCAGGTCCTGCCCGCTCCGCTCCTGATCCATCTCTACCCTTCTGTCCGTTCCCGCTGTCCCTGCCTGTCCAAGCTTTCTGGATAAGCCATCCCAAACCTCCTTCCGAATAAAGAAGTAGCACAAGGCTCACATCACACCATTTCCACGGCTCAGATGGGAGAATACCCTTTCTTTGTCCATTCTTCCGACTTCTGCGGAGCATACTCAGTCTTATCAACAGAGCCGGGCGCTGGTGATCCTGGGGGGGACCTGTGCCCACATGGGCTGAGCGGAGAGCAGGACAGCCCCAGCGTGGCATCCCTTATATGTCCAGTGCTGGGGCCGCATGCGTTACTGCCTGGGTTCAAGAAGCCGTTCCAAAGACACCATTCCACAGAAAGGACAATCAATAAGTAATTTCTTTCCCCCGTGTAGCTCCATGGGTGACAAGGACAGCACACACCCACCCACGACTGTGAGGGAGTGTGCCTGGAGTGAGAGGCAGCGCAGTGCCCAGCTCTAAATGAAAATCAAGACAAATGGCAGAGGCCAAGAAGGCCAGAACGGATAGATGCTGATGCATGGGGAGCCATTTTTCATAGGCATTTAATTTTAGTTCTTCCAGGCACTTTGCACCAGGGCGTGTGTTGGTGGAGCTATAATTCTATTTACGGATGGACAGCATGGAATATTTTTCAGGGTGAAGGGTGAGGCTCGAATCTCTTGAATCTGAATCTATCCCGCGGCCTCCTTATCTCTCCCGTTTTGGAGGGTACTCTACAGAAATTGCAAGTAAGTGATGAAATGTGAGTGCAGACGGAAGAGAATTCCTCCCATGCTTTCGAAGTGGAGCTCACCGCAACTGTGATCTATCATTTCCTGCTTCCAGAGCATCGCCACCGGAATGGAGCTGATTCAGCGCAGTTTGGGGCAACAGTAGCAACATCACGTTAAAGAAGCTTAGTGGTTTTGTGGCTGATAGATGCTCATTTCTTTGGTGCTTTCTGAAATAAGTATTGTAGACAAAGCTCTTTATTCTGTTCTTTCAATGAGCGGAAAGGTCTTCTGTCCTAAAGCGTTTCTTAATACTTTGGCTAGAGGTTATTCCAGATACAGCTAACCCTTGAACAGTGGGGGTGGGGGTGGGGGTGGGAATCAGGGACAGGGNNCCCCACAATACCCCCCCCCCCCGCAGTGGAAAATCCTCATGTAACTTTGGACTCTCTCAGTACTTAGCTACTAATAGCCTACTGTTGACCGGAAGCTTTACCAATAACCCGAACAGTCGATTAACACACATTTTGTATGTTACATGTATTATATGCTGTGTCCTTACAATAAAATAAGCTACAGAAAAAAAATATTATTAAGAAAATAATAAGGAAGAGGAAATATATTTACAGCCCTGTTCTGTAGTTATCAGAAAATGTCCACTTCTGAGTGGACCTGGCAGTTCTAACCCGTGTTGTTTCAGAGGGAACTGTGAGTGCACCTGAGTGCCTCAAACGTTTTTGACACTAGTAAACATTATTTTTCTAGGCAAGGTAGCAAACTTGTTTTCTTTCTGACTTGCCTTTCGCGGTAGGTGATGGAATGCAGATGAAACAATATTAGCAATTATATCAAGATGATGAAGCAACAGAAAGGTTCTAGAAACAACCTTTAATCCATTAATAGAATTAATGGTCCCATTATGTCATCTAACAAGTTTTATTTTCCTCTGTGTGCTGAGAAGCATGAAATTATCATGTAAATAATGTCACATCTGTGCAAACAATTTGCAAGGTGCTCTCCAAACTCAAATTTAAGCTGTCATTTCTCTTTGTTTGTTAACTGTTGTATTCCCTGAAGTTTTTTTCCGCCTCACATGAGAACTGTAAATTGATTTTTCATTTAACCCTCATGCCTATGTGTCAGGAATCTGTGTGTTTTGAAGGATCTGGAGAGAGTGCCCGCCAACACCATTTGGAATTAACATTCTGTGAGCAAAGACAGGCAGCAAGAGGCCTGTATGAATAGCCTTAGCATTCCTAGCTGGCTTCATAACCCCTTTAAAGGTAATCTCAATTTTCCTTTTGCGTTTGCCAAGCGTGTTTTTATGTCTTCGTGCTTGTGTGATGAGGGTCCCTGCGGTCTTCTAGCTTCTGGGTTATTCTCTGTGAACTCCCCATGAGATATCTCTGCATGCAGAGGTTGGCAGTGATGGAAAGAAGGGGACCACTACAGAATCCTGGCCATCCGCAAGCAGCCTCTTAATCCGCGTGCTTACATCCAAATCTTGCATGGCGGATGTTAAATCTTAATGGCATGCATTTTCGGAGAAATGCAGTTTCTGGCATTGTGTGTTTTGGTGTAGGCGTTTGCTAGATTACTCACCACACACACACACACACACATACACACACACACTCACACACACACACGACTTCACTGGGAACTTGTATTAATTAGTAATGCAAACCCAAACTATTCCCAAGAGAATGGAATACATTCCAAGCCTTCTCGACGTTTCAAGCACACATTTTACATCATTTCATTAAATTCAGACCTACCCACTCAGGGATGTAGTTTTGTTAGCTGGACGGTTATTTCTAAGGTACCTTTTGTTCTGCATTCAAATCGTCTTAAATAAGCGTGCTATTTATGGTTTTGCACAGTAGAATCATCGGTCTTGCTACGATGCCATTCCATCGGGCACTTGTATTCAGCACCAAACTAATTGCAAATCAGGTTTTAGCATCTCAAGGATGTGAGGGTTGGGAAATATTTTCTCCTGTCACTTGGGTTCAGGCAGAACAACAAGATAATTTCTAGCCCTCTGCTCCCTGCTGCATTATTAAAGAAGCTATTGTCAGTAGAGGCTTTTTAGAGTGTGAATGGGGTGTGTGTGTGGGGGGGGGTGCAGGGGAGGAGGTGCAAAAGGACACAGCAGGCTCAGAGACAAAGGCTGACCACTGCCAAAAGTTGCTAAGATTCGCAACTTCCCATCTCAACATCTATGTCTTGTGAAGATATGACTGGTGCTCTGCTTCCAAAAATGTTGCGTATTTGGATGTTTGCTTAGGCTCCTTGAGCATGATTTAAAGCTCATGGAAATAATCAGACTGCTTACTGGCTGTTCAAGGGCAGTGGTTTCCAGGTGACTGTAGCAGCCAATTTGATAAAATGGAGTGTGTTAAGCATATATTTTACATCGTGGGTAATGAGACCTGCCCAGATAACCAATTTCATACCTTTCACTCCGGCTGACCAGAACAAAGAGCTTGTCAGGGCTGTTCTGGGGGGTGAGCTGGCGGTGACTTCTCATCAGGGCTTTTTTTCACCTCTACGGGCCCCTCTGGGAGGAACCCTGCCGCCCAGGGAACGTGTACTGAAGACCCGCTGTGGAGGACTACCGTAGCTTACAGCCAAAGCAGGCTTCTTGGAATGACCGCCATCACTGATACATCCCAGATTGCTCTGGTGTTGACACAACCATCCAAGCATGGAGTGATCTCAAAGACCACCGTAACGGATTGCATTTGTTTTTATGACAGGTTGTCAGGAAAATGAAGGACTGTGGTGTAGTGTCATTTTCCATCACCTCTGAATCATTTACAAATGTGCTCCAGGCGGGAGTCTTGGGAACTGTATGAAAAATGACAGTTGCACACTTATGGCACGCCACCGTCCCGCGGCGCCCTGGTCCTCAGGGACAAGGTATTTGCAGAGTGTGGCATCCCTGAGTGCGGATGGACTTTGGAAGGAGGAGCTCTCGGAGGCATGTCTCACCTGTGGCAAGGTTGCAAAGAGAAATTAATGCCTGTTTTCTCTTCCTTAATCTTTCAGTAGTCAGTCTGTCATTCTCTGATTACCGTTTCAGGAGCAGTAGTGAGTTATCGGGACACAAGAACATTGTTTTCTGGGAACCCACCAGAGAATTTTTTCTTTAAATGTGATAGTATATCTCCTGTACTCTAGCCTCTGGAAGGGCACAGTATGTGCATTTAGGCATAGAGTTTGCTTATCGTTATTTTATTCCAGCAGTGCTGATTGAACACGTACTATGTACCAGGTTCTCCTCGAGGTACTGAGATCGGAGTCATGAACACTGGAGAGTCACGTCCTACCCTCTTTCTGAGAGGAGAGAGACAGTGAAGAAACAAAACATGAACAATAGAATCCCCCGTAGCCTCGACACCAGGAAGCAAAGCAAAGGAGGCGTAGCTGAGAGCGAGGCGGCCAGGCCGGGCTCCCGACCACAGAGAGATGTGAGCGCTCCTGAGTGTCGTGAGGGAGAAGCGTGGCCGTGCTTAGAGAGCACTGCCCGGGCCCCGACGAGGTGCGTGCATGGCTTCTGAGCCGGCCGTTCTTCTCACATCACAGTCTGGAGTAAATAGATCTGCCTCTCCTTTGTCAGCTCTCACATGGCCTTTGGAGAAATGCCCTCAAAGTTTTAAAACTCGACTTCAGTGTGCTCCTTGTCCTGCTTGTACACCAGGTTGGAAAGGTCTTGGGAGAAAGTTTGTCTTAGTTTCTTTTAAAGTTTAACAAGGCCAGAAGAAAAAGTCACATCTTGTCAGATGATCCTGGTGGGTAGTCCTGGATGTGACTTGTGCTGGCAGGGTGGGCGGGGACAAGTCTTGGACCTTCCTGGGTCATTCTTGTTTTCTTAAATGGGGGAAGTTGGTTGAGAGGCACTTTTGGTCCCCAGGAGGTGTGTGCATGTCCCCGCAGGATCCTGTGTGCCTCTTCTCATGTGAGCCCCTGTGCGTCTCCACATGGATCCCTGGGTGCTGTCTCCATGTGAGCCGTGTGCAGTTCCCCATGCGTGCCTGCATACACGGTCTGTTTGCCATCTGTGTGCACTCTCCATGGAAGCTTCTGTACTTTCTCCTCCCGAATCCCATGTACGCTGTTACTTCTATGTATGCTCACAGGTCCCCTCTCCACTGAAGCCCACGTGTCCCCTCCTTCTGTGAGGTTATGGCATTCTCCTCCTGCGGGCCTGTGCGCATTCTTACCTTGCCAACCTTGGATTGTTGTGGATAATTGTGGTTGTTGGGGCCTCAAGGCCTGCAGGGAGCCCGAGGTGTGCACTGCCTTTAACAATGGTCTTCCTCGAGGATTTTCACCTGAGTAAGATAGCCCAGGTCCTGGAGACTGGCGATTGACTACGGGCATCATCCATGCACAGGGCATGCCTGGGCCCTCTTCTGGGCCCTCAATGGTGTGTGGCAGCCAGATAAATACTCACTGGCTCCTCTTGGAAATGGTTGCATTGGTGTTTGTCCAGGTCCTACTGCTGGTCCTGCCCAGCTCCGAGAGGCCATGTAACCACTGAACTCCAGGAGAGGGAGCCCACTTCCGAAGGGGAGGTTGGTCCTGTGGTCCATCTCCATACCCCCTGCCTTGGCACATAGTGGCATTTGCTGAATTTTGCTGTTGAGAGTTGCCCTGAGTTTGCTGCCTCACCTATAGCTCTGAGGTGTTCTTACCAGGGTAAAGGTATCTGGTCAACAGTTAGAGGTGGCGGAGGGTTAGTTATGCCCCCCAAACTTCCCTACTTAGTTTGTGGTGGAAGCATGTCTCACACTAGACTTGCCACCTGCAGAAAGCAGTCAAGAACAGTTCACACAGTGTCAGCGTGAGCCTGATAAAGTCTCTGCTCTCTATCCTTCCAGCAGATTCTTGCACGTCTTGCAGGGAAGGCTCAGGGACACATATGTGATGGTTTACCTGTGACAGACCACTGCCATCCTCCTAGGCTTCAGGCCCCCAGAGCCCTCTGAGTCAGCTGCTGCAAATAGGACCTGGTAGGGGTCAGTCTTGGTGCTGCCTGTATGGTTGGGGGGGAGGGGCTCAGACTTACAATGTACTCTAAACTCAAAAGCATTTTGCAGATGTGAGTGATGATTAGGACTCTGTCTCCCTTTACATATGCACAGATGTTAACATTTTAGTGACTCAGAAGAAGTCCCATTTTCTCGTTGACAACTTTCTTTTCAAAAAGGTAGGTCCTCTAAGTTGTAAGAATAGGCTTTCCCCTTCATCCTCTGGCCCTCCCTGAAGACCCTGTGAAATTATTTCCCTTTTGACTGAAAGGTGTTATGATTGAAAATGTTACTCATCCTAACTTGAGGGGGAAGGCAAGTTCCCTTTTTGGACCTTATCTGGAGGGGGGTGGGTGGTGTGCTGCTGTGGGAGGGATGACTGAGAAAAATATGGTTAAAGGGGGGATGCCATAGCGTGCTTTGTGCAACCAGAGGCACGTTTGGGCTGGAGGTCCGAACTTAACGTGGTGCCCATCTACCTTTCCCCCGTGGTGCTCTCCCCTGAAAGATCGTCGCTGCTCAGAGCTTGCACATGGACGAGGGGGCACAGCATAAGTTAAAGAGACAAATGGGGGTGCCTGGGTGGCTCAGTTGGTGAAGCCTCTGCCTTTGGCTCAGGTCATGATCTCAGGGTCCTGGGATCGAACCTTTCATTGGGCTCCCTGCCCAACAGGGAGTCTGTTTCTGCCTCCGCCTGCCGCTCTCTCTGCTTGTGCTCTCTCTCTCTCTCAAATAAATAAAATATTAAAAAAAAGAGAGATACAAATGGCCCTCAGGTAGAGATAGCAATAAAGATCTGAGAATTGGCAGGAGAGCCTGCCCACCGCCACACGGCGGTGCTGCCAGGCCAGGGCAAGCCTTAGGTTACTCTTATTCTTAAACGATGACTCTCATGTCTTCCCTGGAAGGAGTTTCTGTGCAGGGGCCCTGCCCACATCTCCAGGGTGGTATGGTGTGCAGTGGGCCCAGTTCACCTAGTGGGAATCCGGGCAGCCTCTGGAAGCTGGAAAAGGCAAGAAAACCAGAAGGAAAGGGGCCCTGCCATCACCTTGATTTTAGCCCAGTGTGGTTTGGACAGAATGACAAGAAAATGAATCTATGTTATCTTAAGCCACTATGTTTGTGGCAGTTTGTTACGGCAGCGACAGGAGTAAGAGTAGACACCAACATAAGACTTGAAGCCACACGCGGAGGAGTGGTGGTCCGTCCTGGCTCAGGGCGGAAGGAGCAGAGCCTGGTCTGCGGGTGCTGAGGCCCGGAGACTGCACCTTCCTGGAGGCAGTGCCCCTGGGGAAATGGCCAGGCCTAGAGGGGAGCAGCTGCGGGGTGGGATCTGGGTAGGGGGCACCCCAGGCTACCTGGGCTCACAAGTCAGAGACCTGAGACCACAAGGGTGTCTCAGCCACGTCTTGTGCTTGCAAAGTCCTGCGCTAGACCCAGGACCGTCTTCTGCAACCCCAGTTGGTGCTATCCCCTCCATCTCGCGGCCTAAAACAGAAATGCAGACACCATTCTCACTGCGGGTCCCCTCCCCCAGCCCCATGCCTAATCTCTCCAGTATATTAATCCGATCTGACTCTGACCTTCCTATTCAAGTTCATCCACCGCTGTCCTCACAGCCACTTCTGTTTGTCACAAAGACCAAATGGATGTTCACGTTAGGGCTTTTATTTCCCTTATTCTGGGTGCTTCTTCCCCTTGGCTTGCTCCTGCTTGGGTTTAAGCTCAAATGTCACTCTGTAGGGGGAGCTTCTTTGACCCCAGGACCCTTGCAAACCATTGTTCTCTATTGCATCTCCTGGTTTTCACCCAAGTCACCATTTGTTCACCTTTATCTGAAATCACCTTGTTTGTTGAGTTTTGTGCTTACTGTCGCTCTTTCTAGAGAATGGGCGAGCCCCTGACTGTCCTGTCCACTGCTGAGTCCCCCATGACCAGAGTGGTGGCATCTGGCATGTGCCTTACATCCTAAGCGGCTCCAGAATCTTTGTCATACTCTATCTGCAGCCCCCTCTCCCGGGGATTGGCAGTGGGAGACGCTTCACAAAGTAGCAAACTTTGAGTTGTGTTTGAAACTTGAATCTGCCAGAGTCCTTCTTTTTCAAGCTGGCCTGTAAGGAGAAAGGGAAGTCCCAGAGAGTCTGGGACTTTCCAAATACTAGAAGAACCCACGTGACTGATACAGCGTGGGACAGTTAACAGAAGGCTGAGGAATTAATTTGTAAATTCAATAAACAAATTCCGTATCCTAGAATCAACATACTCTATAGCTTTAATGAACAGTGTACTATTTCACATGCTTTGAACCCTTCACATGCTTTCAAAAATTGCGGTCCTGGGAAGTTGAGTAAGAAGTATATAGTCTGGGATTGAATTATTTTGGGAAGCTTCTTACTTCCTCTTAGTAAATATCACAAGAGACCGATCCAACATTTAAATTTAAATGAAATAGCTGCCCTCCACCTTGACATGGTTCCTTCTTCACTGTGCCACAATGATGCAGAATGCAAATATTTCCGGGGCGCCTGGGTGGCACAGCGGTTAAGCGTCTGCCTTCGGCTCAGGGCGTGATCCCGGCGCTATGGGATTGAGCCCCACATCAGGCTCTTCTGCTATGAGCCTGCTTCTTCCTCTCCCACTCCCCCTGCTTGTGTTCCCTCTCTCGCTGGCTGTCTCTATCTCTGTCGAATAAAATAAATAAAATCTTTAAAAAAAAAAGAATGCAAATATTTCCTATCAGCTGCTACTGCTGCCTACTATTACTATTGCCTACTCTTACTACCATTTACAACTGCTGCCTACTATTACTACTACTGTTGCTTACTACGGCTACTACCACTGCAGTGACTACTACTGCTATGACTACTACTGCTACACCTACAATTACCACTACAACTACTTCTATAACTACCACTATTGCTACAATTAATACTACAACTTCAATTGCTACTATTACTGCTGCTACCATTACTGTGATGATGATGGCTAGAATTACTATTACTACTAAAATTACTGCTACTCCTATTTCTACTACCACTGCTACTATCCCAATTACTATTACTACTCTACTTGCTACTCAGTTGCTACTCTATTATAATTACTACAATGACAACTACAAGTACTGATACTACTAAAATTACTATTGCTACAATTACAACTACTACAACAGTTACTATCACTAGTATGACTACTCTTACAATTATAATAACTACTGCTGTTAACAATTATAACCCCTCCTCCTCTCTACTGCTTGTGATGATCCGCATAGTTCTTCCATAGTTCACAGGCTTCTTCCCTTTCATAGCCCCACTTCATTTCTTTTTTTTTTTTTAAGATTTTATTTATTTATTTGAGAGAGAGACTGAACAGGGGAGATGCAGAGGGAGAGGGAGAGAGAATCCCAAGCATACTCTGTGCTGAGCATGGAGCTTGACACGGGGGTTGATCTCACGACCCTGAGATCATGACCTGAGCTGAATCGAGTCCAACGCTTAACCGATTAAGCCCCCCAGCCTCCCCCACTTCATTTCTTTTGTGGGTAGAGTATCTTTCCTTTCTGGTGTCTGTCTTAAACTTTTAGTTTTAGAATAATTATGGGTTCACAGAAAGTTGGTAAAAAAGGTACAGAGAGGTCCCATGTATGCTTCACCCAGTTTCCCCTAATGGTAACATCCCACAGTACTCTAGTATCAAAACCAGGAAATCAACATTGGGGCATCTTTTAATTTTAATAAAGCCCAAATCAATCTTTCTCCCTGCCACCTGCTTATCTATCTATCTATCTATCTATCTATCTATCTATCTATCTATATCTATGTCTCAATATATCACTAATGGAAACTAAAAGATCAATATGTTAGAAGTCTGGAATCTTTGGGCTGGACTATCATTTCTTTGCTCTTTATGTTTTGTTTGTTTTTGGTTGTTTCTAGGTGTTATTTATACTATCAGATGTTGTATTAGCTCATGCCATTTTCTGATATAAAGCCTTGAAATTGTGCATTGTAGTGGAACAAACTTTTTAATATGGCAATATTTTATAAATATGAAGAAGCAGAAGTAAAATACAGTTTTGTCTACCTGGAGGGTATTGCTGTTTGCTGTGAAGTGATTGGGCTTTAGGGCTCCTCTCTAAGCAGGAAACAGCATCACAACCTGGAGAGGGTCTCAAGTGGAGGAATTTCTAGGTAGCAGCAATGCTATACTCTGGAGGCATTTAGATGGAATTTCTTGTGGGGTCTTCCTCTGGAAGGCAGGAAAATTAGACTTATCTTCATCTGTGCAGAATGGCCATGGACAAAAGGGCTTCACAAGACCCCTTACCAAGCTTCATGAATTTTTACTGCAGTTTTCCTGGCATAAGGCTAGACTTGAAACATTGGTTTGGTCATTCTGATTGCTCTAGAGATCTGGTCAATTATTTTAATAGAGAGCACTGAACTTTCTTTATTCTTCATGTTTTTTCTCCCCCACAATTGTGTTGCTTCACTTTGGGGAGCAGGTGTGGGGAACAGGAGGCGTTCACCCTTAGCATATGAATTTATCATTTAGGAGCAAAAGATCGAGTGAACACAAACCAGAGGGGTGCTGGAAAGGGCCCTTCTAACACAGGGCTCATGCGGTGACCAGAGGATTAGAAAAAGTTGAACTAGTGAATTCCCTACGCATTTTTCTTACCCATGGCTGCACTTCACAGAAAAAATGCCAATGCTCCAGTCCCACCAAGACTGATTACATCATAATCTCCAGGAGGTGGGGCATAGGCATCAACATTAAGAAAAAAATTTCAGGTACATAGTCGGGGTTGATAACCCCTGACACAGCACTGAGGACAACATATTCCGGTCGAAATAAACTGTTTGTTTGGATTCTTTTATTAAAGGATTAGACTATGTAGACTGTGTGATGTCCAGTGTGAAGGAGAGATCAGGAATGGGGAAGACACATCTTTTCCCTGGGACGTGGGTCAAAGGGAGCAGCAGGATTCTTTCCGGCAGGCAGCACAGGACAAGTAGCAAAGTCAGTGTGGTGGGCAACGCTCGCAGGCAGAGTTGCAGCTCTGGGTAGCCCGTGCTTTCCAAACTAGGCCCGTGTCAGTGGACGGAGGTTTAGGAATAGGGCTCCTTTTGTCAGGAGGCTTGGCGTCGTCTCCAGGTGAGCTGGATTCAGGAAGTGGAGTGTCATGGTGGGGATGGAAGACGTGCGGTATGGATGACCTCCCACTTCCCATGCAGCGTGGCACTTTCCCCACTCAGCTTGGATGGAATTGCAGATCTCTTCAGAGGACTGGGAGTCAGCAGCTCCCAGATCTTGGGCTTTATCCGATAGGAGGCAAGGCTGCAATCTGGATGTGCAGTAAGGCTAAGACTCCTACTTGGAATTTTCCGCTATGGCTGCCCCACTGGGGTGGATTAGTTTGTGGGAAGAGACTACGGGGGGATCTTGCTCTGAGGAGTCAGAGAAGGGCATGGGGATGATGCTGGCAACCCCCTACCCCCAACACTTCCTTGGAAACTCCATACTACAGTGAGTGGTGGCATTCATGCTCTGTAATTGCCTTTAATAATTTAAACCATAATTTTATCACTAGTCTCTTCTGTCTTCTTTTTAATCAAGTTTCACGCTATCATGGGTAAAAAAAAAAAAAAATTAAAGACTGTAAAACCCCATAATGCAAAAGTGAGAATGCTGACACCCAGGCTGGTTTAAAGTGGCCTCTAGGAGACTTGACACCATTCAAGTGAGCTGGTCTCCTGTAATCACAATTCTCTCCTCTCTCCAACCCTGCTAGAAGCCACTCATTAATTATAGATAGAAAATATAAAGGTTGGTTTTCCTGCCTTGCATTCATCACAGAGATGTATAGTAAGTGCAGTGAGATTGCATTGCCAAACTTGAACTCATCTTAAATCAAAGTGACCTTTAAATCATCCTTCAAACTTTTCCCCCCAATCTTCATCCCCAAATAACTACTGGTATATAGACCAACTTTTATTAATGACATATTAAATTAGATTAACTTTACTTGAGCTCAGGCTGAAAGGTTGGAAAATAGCTTTTATTGCATGCTCTAGGTGAAATCTTGTGTAATGCATTATATTAATATGCTATTTGATTCTCCAAGTGAGATAAGGAAACAGAATTATGTTGGAGAATGGAAATCACAGTGCAATCTTGGGCTGGACCAAGTCATCAAAACTAAAAGATAAATTTCTAAAATACAAAACCAAAGAAGAAGTGTCATGGACAGAAGCCATGATCCTTCCCTTTCCTGGAAATGTCTCCTGTGGTTTGGTCTTCAGGGACAGTGATCTTCCCCCATGTTGCTCTTCCTCAGTGGCCTTCTTTCAGACCTTCTCACATTCTCTGGGCCCCTGTGTTTTGGCCATTCCCCTTTGCTGTGTTTCTGGTCTTTGAGCTGGAGGAGCAGGTACAGATCGTGGGAAGGCCCTGATCCAGCTCCTGAAACCAAACCAGAATCTGAGTTAATTTAGGATCATAGGACCACTACATAACACGCTACTACAGTTCCTTGTGATATGGAGACTATGGAAGCTATTTTTATCCTTGCCCTTCCAGCTAGTTTCCCCAGTTTCCTCCTCTGGGGCTCAGCAGCTTGGAAGAATGATGTCTGACAGAATACATCCACCTGTATACAACTACAAGAACCCTAAGAAATGCTGTCAGAGATGCTAGAGTTCACTGTTGATCCTCTGGGAAACTGACCAGGTAGAGGGTACTCCAGAAGGTCCTATCTACACAAAACAAGCCTCAGAAAATGTTAGCCAATAGTGCTGTCACCCCTGAGAAGTTGTTATAGAGCTGCGTATTTAAACCTTAGAAGACAAGTAAGACTCTCATATTTGCAAATTGAATAGCTGAATTAGGAGAACGATCCACATATTCCACATGTTTTATATATTTGTTATGGATTGAATTGTGTCATAGTTGTCAGTGAATTGAAAAATGCATATGTTGAAGTTCTAATGTCCAGTACCTTAGAATATGACTTCATTTGTAAATAAGGTCATTGCAGATGTAATTGGTTACATCAACGAGAGGTTGGTAGGGTGGGTCCAACATGACTGGTGTTCTTATGAAAAGGGAAATTTAGACACAGAAACACAGGGAGAATGCCTTGTGAACATGAAGACAGCCATCTGAATGACCATATTAACTTGAAGATGAGCCAAGGAGAGAGACCTGGAACAGATTTTCCTTCACATCCCTCAAAAGGAAGCAACCCTGACAACACCTTGATCTTGGGCTTTCCAGTTTCCATATCTGTGAGACAGTAAATTTCTGTTAAGCCACCAAGACTGTGATACTTTGTTACAGTAGCCCTGGAGAACGAATATAATATTATATGGACAGTAAGAAAGAAAGGAAGAAAAATAAGGAAAAAAAAGAAAAAAAAGTGTGGGGCGCCTGGGTGGCGCAGCCATTGGGCGTCTGCCTTCGGCTCAGGGCGTGATCCCGGCGTTATGGGATCGAGCCCCACATCGGGCTCCTCCGCTATGAGCCTGCTTCTTCCTCTCCCACTCCCCCTGCTTGTGTTCCCTCTCTCACTGGCTGTCTCTGTCAAATAAATAAAATCTTTAAGAAAAAAAAAAAAAAGAAAAGAAAAAAAGTGGAATTAAATAAGGAAGTAAATATTTATAGCACATACCAGTTCTCGTGTCATTTGAAAAAGTACAGCAAGACAAACATTTAATTCTAATTTTACAGGAAAAAAACCCTGAGGCTTAGACGATACACAAAGTTCTTAAGTTGGCATTACCTGGAAGTTGTAGAACCAAGGTCCAAACTATTTGCCATATGACACATCCTATGTGAGGAATAAATACGTTCTAGTTAACTTCAAAAAAGACCAGGAAACTTGTCCCACAACAGAGAGGTTTCAGTCAGTTCTAGTTATGGCTCTTTGGGTTCTAAGAAACAGAAACCCAGTCTGGCTTATCAGAAAGAATGGTGTCAGGCTTTTCTTTGCCTTATTGAAAGTCTCAGGGAAAATCGTGTGAAACCCAAGGAAGGAAATACCCTGGGGTCGGCTGAGCCTGGAGGGGGAACTGAAGACCCAGAAAGAAGGTCCAGTTGCCCCCTCCCCACTCCCATCTCTCGGGGCTGCATGTTTTCTCTCTTCTCAGATTCTGTCCATCATGGCTTCCCTGGTAGCTAGAGTCCAGTGTGGTTCCTATGATCCCTGCCTCTTTGTGTTCACGTTCTTGTGTAATCTCCTCCCCTTGTGTGAGATAATAAATGCGGACTGTTTTAAGCCACTGAATTTGTGGTGGTTTATTATGCTGAAATCTCTGTTTTCAGCATCTTCTGGTTTTTTTTTGTCATGAATTTTGTTCTATATAGCTGCTTAGTACTAATAGCTCAGCTGTTAGCTCAAGCACCTATTGTTGGCTCTAACTTCACTCTGTCACAGTTCATTTTTTCAAATAGACTTGAAATTCTTAGAGAAATAGACTAATTATTAGAGAAATTTTAGGTTTGCAGCAAAACTGAGCAGAAAATAACGAGTTCCCACATGCCCCTTGCCCCTACACATGCACAGCCTCCCCTACCATCAACATCCCACACCAGAGTGATACGTTTGTTACAACTGATGAGCCTGCGTGACACATCACTATGACTCAAAGTTCAGAGTTTGCATTAGGGTTAAGTCTTGGCATCGTACATTCTGTGGTTTTGACAAATGTATAATGAATGACCTGTATTTACCATTATAGTATCATATGGAGTATTTTGCTGCTTTAAAAGTCTTCTGTGCTTCTCTTATGCATCTTTATCTCCCTCCCTAACCCCTAGAAAACACTGATCTTTTTACTGTCCCCATAGTTTTGCCTTTTTCAGAGTGTCGTACAGTTGGAATCATACAGTCTGTAGTCTTTTCAGATTGGCTTCTTTCAGTTAGTAGTATGCATTGAAGTCTCCTCCATGTCTTTTCATGGCTTGATAGCTCATTTCTTTTTAGTGCTGAATGATATTCTATTGTCTGGATGGGCCATAGTTTATTTATCAGTTCACTTACTGAAGGCATCTTGATTGCCATTTGCTTCCAAGTTTTGGCAGTTATGAATAAAGATGCTATCAATTACCATGTACACGCAAGTGTGGATATAAGTTTTCAGCTCATTTGGGTAACTACCAAGGAGCATGGTTGCTGGAGTATACAATAAATGTATGTTTAATTTGGTTAGAAACTATCAAACATCTTCCAAAGTGGTTGTGCCATATTGCATTTCCACCAGCAGTGAGTGAGAGTTCCTGGTGCTACACATCCTCACCAGCATTGGGTGGTGTCAGTATTCTGGATTCTGGCCATTCTGATGGGTGTGTAGTCATATCTCATTATCGTTTTAATTTTCAATTCCTTAAAGACATATGACGTGGAGCATCTTTTCATATGCTTGTTTGCAATCTGTATATCTTTGGTGAGGTGCCCAGGATTTTTGCCCATTTATAAATCTGGTTGTTCATTTTCTTATTGTTGAGTTTCAAGAGTTCTTTGTATATTTTGAG
Organism: Ursus maritimus; assembly: GCF_017311325.1. Taxonomy (NCBI): domain Eukaryota; kingdom Metazoa; phylum Chordata; class Mammalia; order Carnivora; family Ursidae; genus Ursus; species Ursus maritimus. The sequence goes on from NW_024423897.1 coordinate 55,755,252, forward strand.
TAACTGTTCTTTATCAGATTGTTTTTTGCAAGTATTTTCTCAGTCTGTGGCTTTTTCTTCTCATTCTCTTGACTGTGGCTTTCACAGTGAAGTTTTTCTTTTTAATTTTTTTTAAAAAGGTTTATTAATTTATTTATTTATTTGAGAGAGGGAAAGAGAGAGAGAGCACAAGCATGGAGGGGAGGGGCAAAGGGAGAAGGAGAATCTCAAGGAGACTCCCGGCTGAGAGTGGAGCCAGACGCAGGACTCAATCCCACGACCCTGACCCATGACCTGAGCTGAAACCAAGAGCAGATGCTCGACTGACTGGACCATCCAGGCACCCTGAAGTTTTTCAAAATTAAATTTTAATGAATTCTGCTTATTAATTCATTCTTTCATGGATTGTGCCTTTGGTGTATCTAAAAAATCATCACTATGCCCAAGGCCATCTAGATTTTGTCTTGTTATCCCCTAGGAGTCTTATAGTTTTGCATTTTATATTTAGATCTATGATTAATTCTGAGTTAATTTTTGTGAAGGGTGTAAGATCTGTGTCTAGATTCTTTCTTTCTTTTTTTTTTTTTGCATGTGGTTTTCCAGTTGTTCCAGCACCGTTTGTTGAAAATACCATCTGTTCTCCATTATATTGCCTATGCTCCTTTGTCAAAGATTAATTGACTATATTTATATGGGTCTATTTTTGATCTCTCTTCTGTTCTGTTGATCTGCCTGTTTTGCCAATGCAAAACTGTCTTGATTACTGTAGCTATTTTATAGAGATTCTTAAAATTGGGTATTGCCACTCCTCTGACCTTGCTCTGCACCAATACTGTGTTGACTATTCTGAGTCTTTCCATCCTTCATGGAAACTTTAGAATAAGTTTGTCAATACCGACAGAACAAATTGCTGGGATTTTTGTGGGATCACATTGAATCTGTAGATCAAGTTGGGAAAGACTGACATTTATAGTATTGAGTTTTCCTATTCATGAATATGGAAATTTTCCCCATTCATTTAGTTGTTCTTTGATTTCTTTTTGTCAGAGTTTTATGACTTTCTTAATGTAGATCTTGTACACTCATGTCATGTAATCTGCAAATAAAGACAGTTTTATTTCTTCCTTCCCCATTTATTACCTTTTAGGTCCTTTTTGTCCAATTGCATTAGCTAGGATTTGCATACGATACTGAAAAGGAGCGGTGTGAGAGGATATCCTTGCCTGTTCATGGTCTTGTGGGAAAACTAGTTTCTCACTCTTAAGTAGGTTTTTTATAGATGTAATTTATTCAGCTGAGGAATTTGCCCTCTATTCCCAGTATTCTGAAGTTCTTATCATGAATGCGTGTTAGATTTTGTCAAATCCTTTTTCTGCATGTATTGATACAATTATGTGATTGTTTTTCTTTAGCCTATTGATATGATGGATTATATTAATTGATTTTCAAATGTTAAGCCAGGCTTGTATACTTAGGATAAATCCCACTTTGTCATGGTGTATAATTCTTTTTATAAATTGTTGAATTTGATTTGCTCATAATTTGTTGAGAATTTTTGCCTCTATGTTCATGAGAGATATAGTATTTGGTTTTCTCTTTCTTTCTTTCTTTCTTTCTTTCTTTCTTTCTTTCTTTCTTTCTTTCTTTATCTTTGTCGGTTTTGGTATAAGGTAATGCTGCCTTCATAGAATGAGTTAAGAGGCTTCTATCTTTTTCTATGTTCTGAAGGAGATTGGTAAGAATTAGTACAATGTCTTTCCTAAATGGGTAGAACTCACCAGTGAACCTATCTGAGCCTGGTGCTTTCTGTTTCGAAGGTTATTTACTTATTGATTCAATTTCTTTAATAGATACAGGTCTTTTCAGATTGTCAGTTTTTCCTTGTGTGAGTTTTGGCAGATTGTGTCTTTCAAGAAATTGGTCCATTTCATATAGGTTATCAAATTTGTGGCCACAGTTCTTCATAGTATCCCTTTGTTATCCTTTTAATGTCCATGTGATCTGTAGTAATGTTTCCTCTTTCATTTCTGATGTTAGTAATTTGTGTCTTCTCTATTTTTTCTTAGTTAGCCTGGCTAGAGAATTATTGATTTTTTTGGATCTGTTCAAAGAACTAGCTTTTGGTTTCATTACCTTTATTGATTTGCTGTTTTCAATTTTATTGATTTCTGCTCTAATTTTTATTATTTCTTTTCTTTTGCTTGCTTAGATTTACTTTGCTCTTTTTTTTTTTTTTTTTGCTTTCCTAAGGTGAAAGCTTAGATGATCAATTTTAGGTCTCTCTTCTTTTTGAATATATACCTTCAATGCTACAAATTTCTCTCTAAGGATTGCTTTCACTAAATCCCACAGATTTTGATAAGTTGTATTTTAATTTTCAAAATATTTTAAAATTTCTCTTGCCATGTCTTCTTTAACCCATGTGCTATTTAGAAGTGTGTTGTTTCATCTCCAAGTGTTTTAAGATTTTCCAGCTATTTATTAGTGACTTCTAGTTTCATTCCATCGTGGTTTAGGAGAAGGCACTGCGTAATCTCCACTCTTGTAAAGTTGTTACGGTGTGTCTAATGACTCTGAATGTGGTTGATTTTTTTGTTCAGCCTTTGGTTGTTGTTAGGAATGGCGTGGTGACTTACAAGCTCCTTACATGTTGGATTAGAAACCAGAAGTTACAATTTTATTAAAAAAGGATCATATTTGTTTCTGGCGAGCCAAGCAGTAACATGTTAGGCAGTAACATGTCCAGTACCTACCCCTAAGGACAGCAGTTGCTACACTTAGTTCATATATGCCTAGGTAGCAGCCAGCTACATAATAAACTTATGATTAAGAAATTCATAATAGAGGGACACCTGGGTGGCTCAGTTGGTTAAGCGTCTGCCCTGGGCTCAGGTCACAATCCTGGGGTCCTGGGATCGAGTCCTGCATCAGGCTCCTTGCTCAGTGGGGAGCCTGCTTCTCCCTCTGCCTGCCACTCCCCCTGCTTGTGCTCTCTCTCTCTCTCTCTCTGACAAATAAATAATAAAATATTTTTTAAAAAAGAAATTCATAATAGAGATCTTACAACCTCGCAGATCCTTGGTAAGTCTAAAGAGTAGAGCATGGTATCTAATGTAAGAGCTATTCAACTATGTTGGGGGTACCCCAGGTGTCGGCTGTGATGTCTTGGCGTACATTGCTGGTGATCTCTGGGAGACAGTGGTAATGCCAAATAGCAATGGAAGATTAGCAGGAATGAAATCTTGCAGTCCAGTGAGTCCACCAGTTCTGAAATCCTTTCTTTCAGTTCAGGTCTGCTAGGTTGGACTTGGGAGATGATAAATAGGTTGGTGCCAGCGCAATTATTTGGTGGTCAGTTAAAGCAAAAAAAACCATGGGTGAAATAAGTGAAGGACAATCTATTATATGAGACACCCGCCAAAGCTATTTTTCTAGGCTAGTTGTACTTTTCTTTTACTCTTCAGAAAATGAATAGAACAATTGGATTTCCAGTCTCGCTGCCTCACTGTGGTCTACACCCACATCACTTCTTGCTTGCATAATTGAAATTGTTTTCCCACGATTGCCCTGCTGTCTTTCTCCCGTCCAATTCATTCTTACCACAGGAAAATTTATTCGCTAAAATAAATTCGCCTTTTAAAAAGTTTTCAATGGCCCCCATTACATACAGGACCAAGTATAAACTCCACCCAATATTCCAGATCTTCTGTGTTCAGACTAGAGATTGTTGATAGTTTTTTTCTCACTATTTCCTGGCACCTACTTTCACCTCTGGCCATATTGCTCTCCATATGAGCAAATGTCCTTTTCTGTGTCTGTGTCTTTACTTGTGCCCTCTCTTTATTCAGGTGGATACTTTCCTCTCTGCCTAAACAAACTCTGTGCCAGCTTCAAGTCCTGCCAGCTTCTCTAAGAAGCAATTTTTTGGACCATTTCCTTTTTCTTTATTTTTTTTCTTTTTACACTAAGTGCTATTTTTATTATTATTTTTAAAACTTCAATTAATTAACATATAATGTATTGTCAGTTTCAGATCTAGAGTGCAGTGATTCCTTAGTGTTATATAATATCCAGTACTCCTTACATCATGTGCCATCCTTAATGTCCATCACCCAGTTACCCCATCTCCCTACCCCCCTCCCCTCCAGCAATCCTCAGTTTGTTTCCTATGATTAAGAGTCTCTTATGGTTTGTCTCCCTCTCTGATTTTGTCTTGTTTTATTTTTCCCTCTCTTCCCCTATTATCCTCTGTTTTGTTTCTTAAATTCCACATATGAGTGAAATCATGATAATTGTCTTTCTCTGATTGACTTATTTTGCTTAGTATAATACCCTCTCGTTCCATCCACATCATTGCAAATGGCAAGATTTCATTTTTTTGGTGGCTGAGTAGTATTCCATTGTATATATATACCACATCTTCTTTATCCATTCACCTGTCAATGGACATCTGGGTCTTTCCATAGTTTGACTATTGTGGACATTGCTGATATAAACATTGGGGTGCAGGTGCCCCTTTGGATCACTACATTTTTATATTTGGGGTAAATCCCTAGTAATGCAATTGCTGGGTCATAGGGTAGCTCTATTTTCAACTTTTTGAGGAACCTCCATACCGTTTTCCAGAGTGACTGCACCAGCTTGCATTCCCACCAACAGGGTCAGAGGGTTCCCCTTTCTCTGCATCCTTGACAGCATCTGTCATTTCCTGACTTGTTAATTTTAGCCATTCTGACTGGTGTGAGGTGGTATCTCATTGTGCTTTTGATTTGTATTTCCCTGATGCCAAGTGATGTTGAGCACTTTTTCATGTGTCTGTTGGTCATTTGTATGTCTTCTTTGGAGAATTGTCTGTTCATGTCTTCTGCCCATTTCTTGATTGGATTATTTGTTCTTCGGGTGTTAAATTTGATAAGTTCTTTATAGATTTTGAACACTAGCCTTTTATCTGATAAGACATTTGTAAATATCATCTCCCATTTTGTTGGTTCTCTTTTGGTTTTGTCGACTGTTTCCTTTGCTGTGCAAAAGCTTTTTATCTTGATGAAGTCCCAAAAGTTCATTTTGCCTTTGTTTCCTTTGCCTTTTGAAGACGTGTCCAGCAAGAAGTTGCTGTGGCTGAGGTCACAGTGGTTGTTGCCTGTGTTCTCCTCTAGGATTTGGATGGATTCCTGTCTCACATTTAGGTCTTTCATCCATTCGGAGTCTATTTTTGCGTATGGTGTAAGGAAATGGTCCAGTTTCACTCTTCCGCATGTGGCTCTCCAACTTTCCCAGCACCATTTGTTGAAGAGACTGTCTTTTTTCCATTGGACATTCTTTTCTGCTTTGTCAAAGATTAGTTGACCATAGAGTTGAGTGTCCATTTCTGGGTTCTCTATTCTGTTCGTTGATCTATGTGTCTGTTTTTGTGCCAGTGCTGTACTGTCCTGATGATTGCAGCTTTGTAATAGAACTTGAAATCCAGAATTATGATGCCATCAGTTTTGGTTTTCTTTTTCAACACTTCTTTGGCTATTCAGGGTCTTTTATGGTTCCATACAAGTTTTAGGATTGTTTGTTCCAGCTCTGTGAAAAAAGTTGATAGTATTTTATAGGAATTGCAGTGAATGTGTAACTATTCTAGGAAGCATAGATATTTTAACACTATTTGTTCTTCCAATCCATGAGCATGGAACATTTTTCCATTTCTTTGTGCCTTCCTCAATTTCTTTCCTGAGTGTTCTATAGTTTTCTGAGTATAGATCCTTTGCCTCTTTTGTTAGGTTTATTCCTAGGTATCCTATGGTTTTGGGTGAAATTGTAAATGGGATCGACTCCTTAATTTCTCTTTCTTCTGTCTCATTGTTAATGTATAGAAATGAAACAGATTTCTGTTCATTGATTTTATATCCTGCCACTTTGCTGAATTCTTGTAGGAGTTCTAACAATTTTGAGGTGGAGTCTTTTGGCTTTTCCAAATAGAGTATCATGTCATCTGTGAAGATGGGGAGTTTGACTTCTTTGCTGATTCAGATGTCTTTTATTGCTTTTTGTTGTCTGATTGCTGAGGCTAGGACTTCCAGTACTATTTGAACAACAGTGGTGATAGTGGACATCCCTGCTGTGTTCCTGACCTTAGAGGAAAAGCTCTCAGTTTTTCCCCATTGAGTAAGATATTTGCTGTGGGCTTTTCGTATGTGGCTTTTATGATATTGAGGTATATTCCCTCTGTCCCTACACTGTGAAGAGTTTTAATCAAGAAAATATGCTGTACTTTGTCAAAAGCTTTTTCTGCATCTATTGAGAGGATCATATGGTTCTTGTCCTTTCTTTTATTAGTGTAGTGTGTCACATTGATTGATTTGTGGATGTTGAACCACCCTTGCAGCCCAAGAATAAATCCCACTGGGTCATGGTCAATAATCCTTTTAATGTACTGGATTCTATTGGCTAGTATCTTGGTGAGAATTTTTGTGTCTGTGTTCATCAGGGATATTGGTCTTTAATTCTCCTTTATGGTGGGGTCTTTGTCTGGTTTTGGGATCAAGGTAATGCTGTCCTCATAAAAAGAATTTGGAAGTTTTCCTTCCATTTCTATTTTTTTGAAACAGCTTCAGAAGAATAGGTATTAATTCTTCTTTACATGTTTGGTAGAATCCCCCTGGGAAACCATCCAGCCCTGGACTCTTGTTTATTGGGAGATTTTTGATTACTGCTTCAATTTCCTTGATGTTTATGGGTCTGTTCAGCTTTTCTATTTCTTCCTGTTTCAGTTTTGGTAGTTTATATGTCTCTAGGAATGCATCCATTTCTCCCAGATTGCCTAATTTGTTGGCATATAGTTGCTCATAATATGTTCTTATAATTGTTTGTATTTCTTTGGTGTTAGTTGTGATCTCTTCTCTTTCATTAATGATTTTATTTATTTGAATCCTTTCTCTCTTTTTTTTTTTTGGTAGGTCTTGCCAGGGAGTTATCAATTTTATTACTTCTTTCAAAGAACCAGTTTCTGGTTTCGTTCATCTGTTCTGCTGTTCATTTGGTTTCTATTTCATAGATTTCTGCTTTAATCTTTATTAATTCTCTTCTCTTGCTGGGTTTAGGCTTTATTTGCTGTTCTTTCTCCAGCTCCTTTAAGTGGAAGGTTAAGTTTTGTATTTGAGGCCTTTCTTGTTTTTTGAGAAAGACTTGTATTGCTAGGTACTTCCCTCTTATGACTGCCCTTGCTGCATCCAAAAGGTTTTAAATACTTCTGTTTTCATTTTCATTTATTTCCATGAACTTTTAAAATTCTTCTTTAATTTCCTGGTTGACCCATTCATTCTTTAGTAAGATGTTCTTTAGCCTCCACGTATTAGAGTTCTTTCAAAATTTCTTCTTGTGACTTAGTTCAAGTTTCAAAGCATTGTGATCTGAAAATATGCAGGAAATGATCCCAACTTTTTAAAAGATTTTATTTATTTATTAGAGAAAGGGGGGGAGAGTGCATGAGTAGAGGGAGTGGCGGAGGGTGAGGGAGAAGCAGACTCCCCACAGAGCAGGGAGCCCATGCAGGGCTTGCTCCCAGGACCCAGGGATCATGACCTGAGCCGAAAGCAGATGTTTAACAGACTGAGCCACCCAGGCACCCTGGGAATGATTCCAGTCTTTTGGTACTGGCTGAGACCTGATTTCTGATCTAGTATGTGATCTATTCTGGAGAATATTCCATGTACACTTGAGGAGAATGTGTATTTTGTTGCTTTAGGATGGGATGTTCTGAATGTATCTGTGAAGTCCATCTGGTCCAGTGTGTCATTCAAAGCCCTTGTTTCTTTGTTGATCTTCTGCTTAAATGATCTGTCCATTGCAATGAGTGGGATGTTAAAGTCCCCTACTATTATTATTAATGTGTTTCTTTAATTTTATTATTAATTGGTTTATATAATTGGCTGCTCCCATGTTAGGGGCATAAATATTTACAATTGTTAGACTTTCTTGTTGGATAGACTCTTTAATTGATATAATGTCCTTCGTCATCTTTTATTATAGTCTTTGGTTTAAAATCCAATTTGTCTTTGCTGGATCATAGGGTAGCTCAATTTTTAACTTTTTAAGGGACCTCCACACTGTTTTCCAAAGTGGCTGTACCAACTTGCATTCCCACCAACAATGTAGGAGGGATCCCCTTTCTCCATCCTCTCCAACATTTGTTGTTTCCTGCCTTGTCCATTTTTGCCATTATAACTGGCGTAAAGCAGTATCTCAATGTGGTTTTGATTCGAATTTCCCTGATGGCTAATGATTTTGAACATTTTTTCATGTGTCTGTTAGCCATTTGTATGTCTTCATTGGAAAAGTGTCTGTTCATATCTTCTGCCCATTTTTTTATTTGTTTATTTGTTTCTTGGTGCACTGGGTGTTATACGCAAATAATGAATCATGGAACTTTACATCAAAAACTAGGGGTGTACTGTATGGTGACTAACATAATATAATAAAAAAATATTAATAAAAAAATAAAATCCAGTTTGTCTGATATAAGGATTGCTACCTCAGCTTTCTTTTGATGTCCATTAGTGTGATACGTAGTTCTTCACCTCCTCACTTTCAATCTGCAGGTGTCTTTGGGTTTAAAATGAGTCTCTTGCAGACAAGCCTATCGATGGGTCTTGCTTTTTTATCCAATCTGATACTCTATGTCTTTTGATTAGGACATTTAGCCCATTTACATTCAGAGTAACTATTGAAAGATATGAATTTAGTGCCATTGTATTACCTATAAAGTCACTGTTTCTATATATTGTCTCTGTTCCTTTCTGGTCTATGTTACTTTTGGGCCCTCTCTTTGCTTAAAGAATTCCCTTTAATATTTCTTGCAGGGCTGGTTTAGTGATCACAAATTCTTTTAGTTTCAGTTTGTCCTGGAAGCTTCTTATTTCTCCTTCTACTTTGAATGACATCCTTGCCGGACAAAATATTCTTGGCTGCATATTTTTCTCATTTAGCACTCTGAATATATCATGTCTGTTCTTTCTGGCCTGCCACTTCTCTGTGGATAGGTTTGCTGCCAGTCTAATGTTTCTACCCTTGTAGGTAATGGACCTCTTGTCCTGAGCCGCTTTCAGAATTTTCTCTTTGTCTCTGAAGTTTGCAAATTTCACTATTATATGTCAAACTATTTTTATTGATTTTGAGGGGGGTTTCTCTGTGCCTCCTGGACTTGAACGCCTGTTTCCTTCCCCAGATTAGAGACTTCTCCACTATAATTTGCTCCAATATACCTTCTGCCCCCCCTTTTCCTCTTCTTCTGGGATCCCAATGATTCTAATATTGTTTCCCTTTATGGTATCACTTATCTCTCAAATTCTCCCCTTGTGATCCAGTAGTTGTTTATCTCTCTTTTTTCTCAGCTTCTTGGAGAATAACTCCATTGTTTGGTCCTCTGTATCACTCATTCTGTCTTCTGCCTCATTTATTCTAGCAGTTAGAGCCTCCATTTTTTATTGCATCTCATTAATAGCCTTTTTTATTTCAACTTGATTAGATTTTAGTTCTTTTATTTCTCCAGAAGGGATTCTCTAGTGTCTTCTATGCTCTTTTCAAGCCCAGCTAGTATCTTTAGAATCATTATTCTGAAGTCGAGTTCCTACATCTTACTTCTATCCATACTGATTAGGTCCCTGGCAGTAAGTACTGCCTCTTGTTCTCTTTTTTGAGGTGAGTTTTTCCATCTTGTCATTCTGTCCAGAGGAGGATAGATGAATGAGAGAACAAAATACTAAAATGGCAACAACGACCCCTGAGAAATATACACTAAAAAGATCAGAAGAGACTGAAAAAAAAGTAAAAAAAAAAAAAAAAGAGAATATAATCAGACAGATGAACAGAAGAGAGCAATACACTGGATCCTGTGTGTATTGTGGTCTGTTTGTTAGAAAACTAGATCCCAAAATTATAAAGAAAGAAAAATTTATATAGGTACAAAAATAAAATTAAATACAATGAAAGTATAGAATATAACTGTAAAATGAAAATTAAAAGACAAAAACAGAAAACAAAAAAAAAGAAACAGAAAAGAAGGAATATAAACAGGTGAATAGAACAGAGGAATACACGACTTTAACAAAAAAAATTAAGGAAAAAAAAGAGAATATGATCAGACAGGTGAAGAGAACAGAGCAATACACTAGATCCTGGGTTTATTTTGGCCTGTTTGTTAGAAGAAACTGCATCCCAAAATGTAAAGAAGGAAAGACATATGTATATACAAAAAAAGAATTAAATACAATGCAAGGATAGAATGTAACTGTAAACATGAAAATTAAAAAAGACTTAAAAAAAGAGTTGATAAAATAAGAAATTGGTTGACAAAGGAAAGAGAAAAAAGTTAAAACTGGGAGATTAAAGAATCCTGGGGAAAACCCATGAATTCTATGTACTGTTTTCCCCTAAGCACTGGAGTTTTGCAGTTCTGTGTGATCGGTAAACTTAGTGTTGGCCAGATGTTCTTGCTGATCTTCTGGGAGATGGGGTGGGGGTGGGGGTTTGCGCTGATTCTCAGATGTTTTTGCCCTGGTGCAGAATTGCACTGTCCTTGTCAGGGGCCGGGTTAAGTAACCTGCTCTGGTTTGCTCTCTGTGGCTTTTGTTCTGTAAAGGCTTTCTGTGCAGCTTAAGAGGATGAGAATGAAAATGGTGGCCTCCCAATCTCCAGCCCCAGAGCCAAGAGCTCGGAGCCCCACTCCTCCGTGTGCCCTCAGGGAAAAGCAGTCAATCACTCCTGTCTCCGTGGTCTCCTTCTGCACTCCATGTTCACCTGGCCTGTGACCAACATTTCTACCTCAGGCACACGACCCCATTTCAAGACTCCAAACCCTGCAGACCCTTGTGGCACACTCCCATGCTGCTCCTCCCAGGGGAGGAAGGGGGGTCTCACCTGTTCTGCTTCTTATTAGGCCCCTGCTTGGAGAGCAGTTACCCCACCGTGCTGCAGTTTGGAGAATATGACAACCCCTATCTGAGATCCCACTCTGGGGCTCACTGATTGCAGCCAGCTTCCCTGCTGTGATGCCTGGGAGCTCTGCTGCACTCAGGCACCCCCAGTCTTTCTATGACCTCGGGGGATCCCGAGACCACACTGTCCCCTCTAGGATTCTGCCCACTTCACCACCTGACCGCCTTTCAGGCAGAGATGTCCCTCACTAGAGCAGACTTCTAAAAGTCCTGATTTTGTGCTCTGCTGCTATATATTGCTTTCTGGTAGCCAGTTGATGGAGGCTCCCTCCGCCTGTCATTTATCTGCCCATATACCACCTCAGGTTCACTGCTCTGCACCTCCTGCCTTGCAGAAAGTGGTCGCTTTTCTATTTGTAGAGTTGTAGCTATTCTTTTCTTAGATCTCTGGTTGTGTTTGCAGGTGTTCAGAATAAATTAATAGCTATCTAGCTATTCCTGGGACCAGACAAAAGTAAGTTCTCCTACTCCTCCGCCATCTTGGACTCCTGCACCATTTCAATCCCCAGTGTGTTCATGACATAATAAGATATACATATACTGGTCTCTACTTCTGGTTCTTGCCACAGTGCTCTTAAAACTCTTGTAAGCAGAGGTGCTAGGAGAATCTTTTGTTCTAATATTTAGTCTCTGACCCTGGTTCCTGGCACAGAGCTCCTAAGACCTTACAATTTCCTGAGTGATAAGAGCTTTGACACCGAGCTTCTAAAACCCTTGGAATTCCCTGGGTGATGGAATGTCTTTTGTTCTAATGAGTTGACTCTTGATGGGCTCCTGGATGGGGGCTGGTCACCAGAGAGACCAGGCCATGATTAGAAGCTTGGAACTTGCGCCTCTGTCCATTGTCTATGAGGGGAGAGGCACTGGAAATAGAGTTAATAATCAATCATGCTGACAGGATAGAGCCTCTGCAAAAATCCCAATAGTATGGGGTTGGGAAGCTTCCAGGCTGGTGAACACATACACATACCAGAGGGGTAGTAAACCCCAACTCGATGGGGACAGAAACTCCCGCGTTCAGGACTCCGCTGGACCTACGTACGTCTTCATATGGCTGTTCATCTCTATCCTTTATTATATCTTTTCTTATGTAACAAAGCAGTAAACGAAAGTGTTTCCCTGTGTTCCGTGAGCCGTTCTAGCAAATGATCAAATTCATGGAGGGGACGTGAGAATCTCTGATTTGTAGCCAAGTTGGACTGAGATTGTGGAAAACCTGGGGACCCTTTATGTACCATTCACGTCTGAAGCGGGGGCAGTCTCGTAGGACTGAGCCCTTAACCTGTGGGGTCTTCCCTGCCGTTGTTGGAGGGTTGCTTGGTGTGTGGAAAACTCGCACACCTGCCGTCAGACGTGAAGTAAGGTGGTTGCATGAGAGGACAGAGAAAGAGGTGCTTTCCTTACAGTCTCTGCTTTCAGCTCCCATGTCACTTCTGGACCCTGACATTCGTTTGTCCTGAGTCATTCACCACCTTCCGCAGCCATTTGTTCTGATGTTAAAATCAAATTCAGAATCAAACTCCTTGAGACCCACACCCATGTCCTGCCCTTCTTCCTAGTCCTCTCGGTCGGTATCTGATGAATGAGTAAATGGTACAGAGCAGAGAAGCTGTGAATCTGAGTCAAAGTTTCATGTCCTCCAGGGCCGGCCGGGGTGGGGGGAGACTGAGTTCTAAACACACATGTTCCTCAAACAGGGTCTGTCCCTGATAAATGTTCCGTTGAGGCTAAACACAGCCAGCATTGTTCTTCCTGACACAAGTTAAAACCCTTTGAGCAAGTGTATCTTAAAATATCAAGTGATAACTTATATGCAATGAAACATACCCTTCGTCCTATGTAAATCACCTGGATTCTGCCCTGGGGGCGGGCTGCGTTTTCTTGGACGTGGAGCTTCGTTTGATACTGAAGCAGAGTGAAATCCACTGACCTTTTTGGAATTGGACTCCGGGCTGGGGACCAGCTTCCGATGATGTCCTGGCCACCTGGGCTCCTTCCGGGGGACACATCTCAGCTTTGACTTTGCTTGCGTAGAAGCCCCATACAGTTATAAGGTAATTAGGTGAATCTTTTCTGGAACATTGATCAGAGAAAAGCACTTATAATGCACATTGTTTTCATAATTACTTACTTCAGACCCCCCCTTTTTACCTTTTGTGAGGTGGCTGCTTATTTAAAATTTTCATCTCTAGCTATTTTACTGTTTTGTGTTTAAACTGGGAGGAGGAAAAAAAGTCCCCCCTGGTGCTCTAGTTCACAGCCACGTGAAAGGGACTGGAATAGAGGAATTAGCTGAATGGTCACACCTGTCCCTCTGAATCCTTCCATTAAGTCATATATCCTATAATTTTCCTTTAAAATACTTCAGCACAACCGCTGTGAAATATTTATGTGTGGGGCTAGTTTCACTCTTGATCGTAGGGGTGGCTAGTTAGCATTGTCAGTGTCCCAAAGAGGACCATGTCCTCCAACAGGGGCATGGTGAGCATCTAAAGATGGTACATAGGCATTCATAGTTAGGCTCCCTCTGCCCCAGATCTTCACCCAATTTCACCTGCGAATCTCTGCACCGGACGTTTGTTAATCAGGGAAGGGTTTTTGGAGATGACTTTGACTGAGGGAAATAAGTAGTTCCCCAATAACTGGAATGTGTACTTTGGCTAAACTCGGCCCAGTCCCCTCTGCCCTTCCATGGACAGGGGCGGCGCAGGGACTTGGAGGGGCTGGCAGGGTATGTGTGTGCCTTTGGAGTGTTGCCCTTGGTCTGGGGCTCTGCTGCACGTTGTTTCCTGCCTTTTAATGGAGAATTCTGTGTCCAGATCACACAGGGCACTCAAGGAGTGCCTCGGTGGCTGAGCTTCTAGGAACAGCATTTCGTGCCTGCTTGCCAAGAAACATCCACGTGTGTGGCAGAATAGTGTTTGAAACCTGCTTTCACGGTGACATGCCATCTGGTGGTGGCAAGGCCATGTGGAAGGGGCCCCTTTGCTCTTTCTTGTCTCCAGAGGCCATCAGCCTCAAGGAAGAGTGAAGCTTGAGTTGAGGAAGGTTGTCAAAACCACACACACATACAGTTTCCACCTTGCTTCTCTCACTTAAAGAATTCCCTCTTCTCCCAGAGCCAAGACCTGAGGATAAGATTAGGTTACTGTGCCACACAAAGAGAGGTGCTTTGAAATTCAGGTTCCGCTGTGAATGTCTTACTCAGTAGTCCACACTCACATTTTCCCATTGGTAATAAGGGATATTGCAGTGGTTAATTTTACGTGTCAACTTGACTGGGCTAAGGGATGCCCAGATAGTTGGTAAAACATGATTTCTGGGTGTGTCTGTGAAGTTGTTTCTGGAAGAGATTAGCATTTAAATCAGTAAACAGAGGGAAGATCCCCCTCACCAGTGCGGGTGGGCATCACCCAATCCTTCAGGGGCCCAAAGAAAAGGAAAAGGTAGAGGAAAGGTGAATTCTGTGTCTCTCTTCTTCAGCCGAGACGTCCTCCGTTTCTTACCCTCTGACTCTGGGGCTCCCGGTTCTCCAGCCTTCAGACTCCATGGGCTTTCCTAGGTCTCTGGTTGCACATGTGGGTTGTGGGATTTCTCAGCCTCCAGAATCAAGTGAGTCAAATCCTAAATAGTCTCCTCTTCTACATCTTTATATATCCTACTGATTCTCTTCTTCTGGAGAACACTGATATAGATACACTTAAGTTGAGGATGTGTATTTTTCATATGTGGTTATTTTAGAGTTAAAAAAAAATCAGTGGCAGGGCGCCTGGGTGGCGCAGTCATTAAAGCGTCTGCCTTCGGCTCAGGGCGTGATCCCAGCGTTCCGGGATCGAGTCCCACATCGGGCTTCTCTGCTGGGGGCCTGCTTCTTCCTCTCTCACTTGCCTGCTGTGTTCCCTCTCTCGCTGGCTGTCTCTCTGTCACATAAATAAATTAAAAATCTTAAAAAAAAAAAATCAGTGGCATCTGGGTGATCCAGTTGGTGAGGCTTTGGACTCTTGGTTTCGGCTCAGGTCCTGATCTCAGTGTCGTGAGATCCAGCCCGCAAAGGGCTCCATGCTCAGCATGGACTCTGCTTGAGATTCCCTCTCCCTCTCCCTCTCCCTCTCCCTCTCCCCCTTCTGCTTGTGCTCTCTGTCTCTCTCAAATAAATAAATCTTTTAAAAAATCAGATTGTTATGAACGATTGTTAGGCCAGGAAAATTAGCCTATGTAATTAACCTAAGATGAGATATGTATTGATCAAAACTTAGTCATTGGAAACACAAGGACGACTGAATGGTGATAGTCCTACTTGGAATTCTGAAGCAGGTCCCTGTGTAATTAGAAAATACATTGTTATGAAATTCAGAGAATTAATTAAGTTAAAATTTGAAGCAGTACATTGAAGATATGTCCTTCGCTCGTGTTTTGTCTCTGACTGTTGTGTTTATATGTCAATCTAAAATAGAAAATGGGTTCTTTAATCTGCAGCCTCCTAGCGATTTTATCCTTCTTTCCCTTCGGATAAATTGTTTCCTTGCTTTCATCATCTCCCTGGCAGATTTTGAGCTGCTTGGTCTACTAAAGTGGAAGAAACACGCTTAATAAAGTCAAATGACTTCTTTCTAATGTTAATTCAGTAAAAAATGAACCCTCCTAAGAATGGGAATGTATGCGCTCATAAAACTTGTCTGTAGGCACAGTTATAATACGTGCCCACTTTGTCATTCCCAGAAAGTTTTTGCAGTCACAACCTGCAAACTCCTCTCCGAGTTCCAGGGATAGAAATGCAGTTTGCGTCCTAGCAGATAAAATGAGAACAGGTTGGTTTACTTGAAGGTAGCTGAGGTCGACATTCTTTTTTTTTTATATATATAATTTTTATTTTGTTATATTAGTCACCACACAGTACATCCCCAAAGGTCGACATTCTTGCTTCAGAACTTCGCACTCCCAGGAAGAAGGGATTTTTTGAAATCCAAGTCTTTTTCTTTTTATTTAAAGGTTGTAATAGTTTATTTGGGAAAGTTCAATGAACCTTCCTGACTGAAAGGAGTATTTTCGAGACTATCTTGGTGTCAAAAGTAGTGAGTACTTGCAAATAACAAAGGCTTACGCTGGTGTATTATTCTAGAATATACAGAGCACTTTACTATTCATTCCTCACAATGACCCTTTTGGATAAACAGTATTTCCATTTTATATATGAGTTCCCGGAGGCTCAAAGAGATAAGATAATTTGCCTAAAGTTACATATATGGTGGTGGATTATTAACTTGAACCCACCAAGTGCAAATCTTTAGAAAACACCACATTAGTTCCCTTTGAAGAATTAGCTGAAGGAAAAATTGAGACCATCCTTAGCCTTCTGGGGAAGTAGCCACCTTTTCTGGTGTTCCAGAAATTCAATAATGCAGATGTTTTCACTCTAAAATGAATAAATGCAAAGGCTCACTAAGAGATCTGTGTTTTCAGAGAAAGAAAAATACCATAAGATTTCACTCATATGCAAAATCTAAAAAAATAAAACAAATGAACAAACAAAGAAAAAGTGGAAACAGACCCATAAATACGGGGAAGACTGACGGTTGCCAAAGGGGAGGGGATGGGGGTGATGGGCAAAATGGGTGAAGGGGAGTGGGAAATATAGGCTTCCTATTAGTTGTGGACTGAATCAGTCACAGGGATGAAAGGTACAGCATAAGGAATATGGTCAACAGTATTCTAATAGCATTGTCACTCTGGTGACAGATGGCAGCTACACTTATGGGGAGCATAGCCTAACATACAGAGTTGTCAAATCACTGTGTTGTATACCTGAAACTAATGTAGCATTGTGTTCAACTACACTTCAGTGAGGGAGAGAGAGAGAGAGAGAGGCCGGTCTTTTTGAAACCTGTGTCCGCGCTCTTTCTGGATCATTTCTTGGGGATCAGAGCCAAGCTGTGGTCTCCCTTCTTTGCCCTGAAGTTGGACGCACACAGTAGGCACAGAAGCGATGGGTGCATTTGGCAAACACTTCTGTGTTCATGGAACTGGGTTCATTGTTTAAGTATATATGCAAAATCATTAGCAGGTATAGAAAATGAGGCTCCTTGCCTTCAAAGTATTCAGGCAATCAGCTTGAAGTGCTTAGACCTAGAATAGATTGCCCAAAATGGTCATGGAAAGCTGACAAGAATCCAGCATAATTTCTTTTCTGGGAGTAAAGTAAGATGTTAGGTGAGGAAGACTTTCTGTAGGAGGAGGGGGCTGAAGGGAAGTCTAGATTCGGATCAGTAGCTAGAGAAGGGAGGGCAAGTAACATCGAAGGGGTTGGAAAAGTCCAACAGGTTTGGAGAATAATAATGGTTATATTTTGTATACCGACCTAAGCCAATTAGGTTTTTTGGAAGGGGGTAGATGATGCAGCCTTCAAAAAGTTAAAGGTGGCTGAAGATTAGCTATTCTCTCAAAACCTCAAGGCCAGGTTCCGATGAATGTGGGTCTCAGACTAGATGCTCCTTGATCTTGTGTGGATATTTGCTAGATGAATGCCTATTAGCAAGAGACCCAAGGCCCAATCTATTCCGTAAGATCCATGAAGTCTCAGTTCCCTGTGTTCTGGGATAACTAGAGAAAGATACAACAGCTTCTCAGAGGTAGGACTTCACCTTTGCAATCATCTCTGACCACTAGAGAGACCCCACTCTGGTGGCTACACCCAGGATGCCAGGAACCCAGTCCTCGCCCCATTCCTAAGGGGGGGGGGTGAGAAGAGACTGCTCTGGATTGGTGTATTCTGTATAACAGTGGGGAAATTTCTGAAGTATTTTCACCAGTGCACATACCTAGAAGACCTTTAAATTTGCCAAAGAGAACCTAATTCTGATATTCACTGTGGAGGTTTCAGAGGTCACCATCTTTACCAATGAAGACGCACTGCGTATGCTGACATGAGATCCAGGTAGCAGACACCCTCGTAGCAATCCCACTGGGGTTCTGGTTCCCTGACTGTGGCTCCCTCAACCCCTGCTGGACTCTCCATTTTTTATTGGGGGCAACTGATGCCTCTAGAGTTGTAATTTAAATGAGCTGGCACATACGCAATATTGCACTGTCTCTGATGAAATATTTTTAGGAGCGTTCCAGACAATGTAATAAAAGGCTGGTGAGTTGGGGCAGCCCTGTTAAGAGAATGCCCGGAAGGACATGTTGCATATATTGGATTTGCAAGAGAACAGATCTGTAATAGTTATTGTTCACTCCAAGAGTTTTTTGGGAAGAAAAAAAAAAAAAGTCTAAGTTGACTGTTGCCCTGATTCCAAAGAAAACTTTGCCTTCTGCAGGCTTTTCAAGGCAGTGCGATTCCAGTAAGCAGCCAGGCCACCCTGTGCCTGGCCAACCCGCCGCGGTGCACGTGGACCCCAGCCCCTCCAGCGCTGCAGGGGGGTATTGCCTTTCAAAGGCTATGGCGGTGCCTTCATCTTGTGCCATTTCCTCTGAAACAGAAGTTATTTTCTCTCACAACTGTGCATCATATTTGTAATAGCTTATTGATCAAAGCCAGGTCTACTTTCAGGGCAGAGAGGAAATCACGCACCCCTTCCTTGGGAGTTAGCTTTCTGCCAGAAGGCGCTGGTCTTGTAGTCCCAGCTGGGTTAGCAGGAGCCCTTGTGCAGTTAGCCCCGCCCCCCCCGCTCCGCCCCGCCCCCTGGATCGTGGGGAAGCAAAGCCTGCGTAAGGAAGCCAAGGGCTTTGGGCTACAGGTGCAGAGCGAACGCCAGTTGGCCGTAAACTACTACTCAGTCTGAACCGTACTTTTGCGCATCACGGAGCATCCCCACCATTCTATGGCCTTCGTTATTATGCGAGCTATGTGGACCCCTTTTTGGCATTCATGTTTTAAATTTTGGAAAAATGTTGAACCTCGTGCAGCAAGCCTGCAAACTCTGTTCTCCTGTTTTGGGGTGGAAATCAGCATGAGGCAACTTTGCTTTGTAGCTTGGCCAAAAATGTACTAAGTGAACACGCAAAGAACCTGCTGTGAAGTGGCTTCACCCACGAGGGGGTCTTCTGGCGTGGAGACCGATGACGTCATTTTAGGGGTCTGTCCCGCCCACAACTCTGTTCCGAGCCTTCGAATCTCCATGTGACCAGAGTGGGGTTAAATTAGCTTACGTACCAGTCTGCTGGGACTGCCTTAACCAAATGCCGTGGACTCCGCGGCTTAAACAGAATGTATCTCTTCCAGATACTGGAGGCTCGAAGTCTAAGACCGAGGTGTCGGGAGCTGTGGTTTCTTCCCAGGTTCTCTCTGGGTTTGCCGATGCTGCCTTCTCTTTGCGTCCTCCCACGGCCTCCCCCAGTGTGTGATCCCTTTTGTCTCTTCTCTTGTGATCCTGTTTCCTCTTCTTATAAGGACACCAATCAGATTGTATTAGGGCCCTTACTATAGGCCTCATTTTAATTTAATTACCTCTTTAAAGACCTCACCTCCAAATAGTCACATTCTGAGGTTATGGGGGCGTGGGACACGATTCAGTCCATTATGCCTGCTCCAGTGCCGATATTAATACTGACCATCCCCACTTCCTTCCAGCTATTCAGAGCTGTCTTGTCACTTTTTATTATACTTTAAAGCACCTTAAGTGCTTGGAGCCCACGTGAAGGGGCTCTCAGACCCATTTGAGCTTTGACCCCGGAGCAGGTTTTAAAGAGACAGATTCATGGGCTCGTCCTTCTCTCCCTCCCAGAGTCGTAGGCAGTAGACAGGTCTTAGGAATCTATACTCTTTTTACAAAATAGAAAAGTCCCTCAGGGCACAGGTGTACAAATAGGAACATGCATTTGTCTAGAAGTCCTTCCTTCTGGGAAGCAGCTGGGGAACCAGAGTGGGAAGTGGATGATATCATTGTTACACACTTTTATGCCATTTGGATTTCTTATTATGTTACTTGTTCAATAAGAAGTGTTTACTAAATTAAAATGAAGACTGTTTTTCAAGTGGATCTTTTGAGAAATCCAATTGGAAACCATGGCTGGATGAGCCTTGGTCTCTAGAAGCTTATAGTTGTTTGTTTGTTTTTTTAAGATTTTATTTATTTGAGAGAGAGAGAAAGAGAATGAATAGGGGGAGGGGCTGAGAGAGAGGGAGAAGCAGACTCCCTGCTGAGCAGGGAACCTGATGCTAGGCTTGATCCCAGGACCCCAAGATCACAACCTGAGTTGAAGGCAGCCGCTTAACCAACTGAGCCACCCAGGCGCCCCTAGTAGCTTCTAGTTAAAGATCAATAGTCATCTGAGTTACAGAGCTTGGAGATGTGGCCTCAGACAGGCTTGGGGTGAGGCAGGACAGACTGACAGACTCAGACAAAAGCACAGGTGGCTCAGGTGAACTATGAGATGATGGGCAGGAGAAAGCGTGAAATGGAAAGCCAGGCCAACCAAGGCATCACCATATTTGGAGCGGAAGGCAGGAGGCAGGACCCACCAAGATGCCCCGACACAGTAGGCTTAGTGGTTCTTATTCTCAATGCACACAAGAATTATCCGGGGGCATTAAAAATACTACTCTCCAGACCCCATTCCAGAAAGCCTGGTGTATTTGGTCTAGGGACAGGTGCAAGCATTAGCAGTTTCTAAAAGCTGGCCAGGTGATTCTGACTTGGGGGACACCGCCTTGATGATTGCAGTCAGTGGTCACGTCTACCTTGCACACTCCTGGGATTGACCACAAGACAAATCAGTTCAGGGCTCCATGACCAGTTTACTCCTTATCAGTGAAGACATAAGGAAATGGAAATGGGCCTTAGACTTCTGGAGAAGGTCTGTCTTCTTGAGTATAAGACTCTTGCTCTGCTCTTGGCCCAAAGCCAGCTTCCACTGGCCCAGCCAGCCAGAGGGGAGGTTCCAAAGGAAAGAATGGGCAGAGAAGATGTTTTTCTCCGGGAAATTTTAGAGATGGGATGATGGGGTGCCAAGGGTGGGGGAATCGCCTATATATTGGCATCTCTGGGGAGCTTGAAGCACTGCTGGGACCTGGGTTTCTCCCTGAGGTTGACACGTATGGTATGGGGCTCATCCTGGGCACCAGCATTTTCTGAAGATCCCCAAGTGATTCTGGTATGTAGCAAAGTTTAGAACTGCTGACTTATCAATGATGTAATTGGAAAAGAGAATGAAAAGAAAAACACAGCCATGTCTGGGAATTGTTGCAGAGAAAGAGCTCTCCAAAGCTTGAGAAACTTTGCACTCTGAGGTGTGAGGAAGAATCCATTAGAGTCCTCAGTACATTCCAAATTCACTTAACATTTCAGAGACCGAGCCTGGTGCACCTGGGTCGGAACGCCTTCCACAGCCTGCCTATAAGGATGGCCCTTGTGCTTTGAAACCTGGGCCAAAGGCTGGCTGCCTCAGAGTAGGAAGATAAGATGAAGCAGAGGAAGAAAAATCCTGAAATCTGCCTTATCTGGGTCAGAGGATTGTGGGGAGAGGGATCGAGAGAGGATAGAGAAGGAGGCATGTATGGACCCCGTGGATTCTGGCGGGGTGAGGATACTCCAAATATACAACAACCAGTATAGAACCGGGGTGGGGTCCCGGGGAAGCCGGAGGGGGTGAGGTGAGATGCTTGGGGTGGGATACTTTGGGGTCAGGTTGTCAGGCTCTACCCCTTTCACTGGCAGATAGTGGGGGTAAGCCTATGGGGTTCTGGGGGGGGATGTGGGACAGGGGCACTGGGAGGACTTGGGGTACAGGTGTACAACTGGTCCGGGTGTGCTCAGTGCTGGTTGAGGTGTGAGCTGTGGCCTAAGATCAGTTCTCTGGGTGTGTCTGTGTGCTGAGGAGTCGGGGCAGGCACACGGTGGGCCGGGGCGTTTTGCTCTGTTTGCCTCTGGAATTCTGGAAGCACACCAGCTGCACGGAGATAAGTACACTCCGTGGGTTAGGACGGCCTGGCAGAGGCTGGGCCAGAGCAAAGCTGACAGGTGGGACCCAATGTATTCACATGCCCCTGGCCCTGAAGAGCTTTGTGTATATGGGTTATTTCTAGAAAAATTTATCATATTAGAATATTAGAAATCAATTCTTAAAAAACATTTATTTAATAATTTATTAAAGACAACAACTATAAAACTACTACATGGAAATATGAATAACATAATTCTATGAAAAGTAACAGTATTCTCCCCAGCAAAAAAATATTTGGTGAGAGATTGGCCTTTGTTTACTTTTTTTTTACGTATCTCTTTAATGGAAGACAGCTACATTCCCATATATGCATCTCTATTTGGCCTCTCCTGTTTATTGTTTTCCAGATACATATGTAGTTGTAAAAGAGAATATTTAATGCTTTTTTTCCTAGATAATTACAGATATTCTTCTTTGATATTGCATAAAAGCTCCACTGCAGATTAGTGAGAGAATGAGATTTAAAGAAGGCAAATCAGGACTTAATATTACAGCTCCATGGAGCCTTGAGAGGGTCATAGGACCCCAAGGAGCCCCCAGATGACACTGAGGATTCTGGAGGCAGCAGAAGGAAGAGGCCGGGTTCTGAGAGAACCCGTATGATCGACTTCCTGCGGCTTTACCTCCACGTTTCTTCACCCCCCGGGCCGCTTTATCTTGTTTTCAGAATCTTTTGTTAAGGCTAATATGTGGGTGTAAGTAGGTCACAGTGGCCTTTAAAACCAGAGCCAGGCAATTTCGCCGGGTCAGTAATTTAAACTTTGAATTGTTAAAGAGAAAAAAAAAAAAACCCACTAAAGCAAGGCCAACTAAAAATGATTCTTTTACACGGACGCTCACATGTGGAAGGTGGTAGTTTTTATAGACCTCCAGTCTCTCTGATTCTGAACTCTTTCTTCTTCTTTATGTCACTTTTAGGAGACTAGATCAGACCCTCAAGTTATGCTTGTAGGTAGACGGTGTGATATCATAATTTTTGGAGGGTGACGCGGAATGCCGCATGTGATGGGGTTTGGAGGCTGGGGAGGAGGACACGCTGCTGGCCAGATCATAGCTGAGAGCAGGTTAAATCAGGAGAACACATAGGGTACTTAGATGTTGGGAGGTCAGGCAGACTAGGTTTTGGGGTGAACTGAGAGTTAAGTCTTAGAACAGGCGAGGATGACGTTATGGGTAAATGCAGTGAGAAAGCATTTGAGTTGGGAGAAAGCATTCTAGGAGCTTAAGAGTTTTGTGCCCTTCATCACTATGGAGTTGTCTTTTGCAAGAGAAGCTTCTCCTGGCTTCTTTTAATCTTGCTGTCTTTATTTCCACCGCTGTTTCCACAGACATTTCCAACTCAACTTGACCGTGAAGTTGGGGGGGATTTCTGAAGGGTGGATCTTGGGTCCCTTTTTCTCCCTACCTTCTATTCTGTCTCTAGAGCATCTCGTCTGTGGGTCCCCACAGCTTCATTACCCCTTAAATCGAGATGTCTTACAAATTTGTATCTCTAGCTCTGACTTTTCTCTGACTCCTATGTTAAACAGCCGACTTGGTGTTTGTGCTGGAAGAGCTCCAATATACCTTCTGCTCCACTTGTCTGAAGCGGACTCCTGCACCGCCACCAAGCCCGCTCTGCTTCCTGTCTTGCATACTGCCATGGACGTCACCATCGACCATTTCTAGTTAGACCTCTTGCTTCCTCAGGGTCCATCAGGAGCTACTGAGGTGTTACCGGAAGTGCACAATGAAGTTTAAAATTCTCAAGCTGGCCTTCAGGCCCCCGCACGGCGTGGCTTTTCCTGGCTCCTCCATCTTTCTCCCAGAAAGGCTCCCCAAACACTCTTTGTTTTCATCCCCCTCACCTATTTTCACCTCCTCCAAGGTGTCATCCTCCTTCTGCCATCTTGGCACCGTCTATACTTTCTTTGTCCTCAGCCTGAGTGTGCCTTCCCATCCTCAGCTTGCCTCACCTCCCTGTAGTTGGAGATGGAAGCTCTTCCCTTGAGGAAGTCAGGTGTTGCCTCTTCAGTAAAGGCTCCTTATCTCCCCTTGAGGTCATCCTCCCCGCCACCCCGTTGTCTCTACAATGAACACCCTGGACGTTTCCTTTATAGCATTTATTCAGGTGGTGATTTGGCATTCATTTCTGGGACTCTGATTCGTGTCCATTCTTCTGGTCAGACTGTAGACTAGTGAGATCTGGGGCCATTTTGGAGGCGGGGGTGACGTTGCACTATTTTCTCACCACTGTGTACAACTCCAGGGCCACCCCCACGAAATGCTCCCCCAGCGATCTACATGCTTTGTGCATAAGGCTCTCAGTACATGTATTATGGATTCCTTGCTTTTTTTTTTTTTAATCTTTTAGCTTTTTATCAGGGTTAAAAGTAATTCACATGCCACCATCACCGCAATGTTACATCATTCTGTATTTGTCTACACGTATTCACCCTTACCAGTGAGGTTTATGCCTTCCTGTGCGCTCCTGCTCTTGTTTTTTGCTTGTTTTCATGTCAAGCTGAAGAGCTTCCTTCATCGTTTCTTGTATACCAGGTCTAGTGTGGGCAAACTCCCTTAGTTTTTGTTTCTCTGGAAAGGATGTTCTCTTCATTTTTAACGTAGAGTCTTACCAGGTACAGTATTCTTTGTGGATGTATGTTTTTCCTTTCAGTACCTTGAAAATATCCTCCAACCCTCTCCTGGCCTGCAGTGTTTCTGCCAAGAAAGTCACTGATCATCTTCTTGCTGCTTTCAGAATTCTCTCTTGTCTTTAACTTTTGACAATTTGATTACAGCGTGCCTCAGTAAAAAAGAAAATAAAATAAAAAGAAAGAAAGCTTACAGGATTTTTACAACCTATGCATCACGGGAGTCCCAGAAGGAAAAAGAAAGAGCAAGAGGCAGAAAGATTATTTAAAGAATTGACCAAAATCTCCCAACTATTGAAGTAAAATAGGCATCCAGATTCCCAAAGCACGCGAGACCCTAAATAGGTTGAACATACAGTGGATTGATTAATTTCTAAAATAATTCAGCAGAGTGTGGAAGGGTTAGGATAGTAGAAGCCTTTTCCTATTTCTTTTAGAATTAGCAGAACACCTAGACTCTTTCGGGCTCTGGGAAAGCAACTCAACAGAGAAAATGTAGGCAGGGTTGGATACATTTTTTTTTGGAGGTTCACTCGTTGTGACGGTTCACCCTTTATCAGCAGAAGGAGAGCAAGGGGAGAAAAGGGGGTGTTTCAGAATCAGGCAGCCATTGCAGAAGCTCGCCTGAGAGGCCACTCAGATGGGAAGGCTGGAAGGGAGACAGGGGCACTGGAGCAGGAAGGGTGGCCTGGGTGAGAGGGAGGTTCTGGTGGGGCTGGAGAGTGGGAGGCTCATTCTTATGGGTCAGGCCTGTGATGCTCTCTGGACCGTCCTGCTCCTGTCTAAGCCCCAGCTGTGCCGATCTCCTTATGGCTGGCCCACTGCCCAGGGCAATTTCCACCCTTCAGCCTCCGCTCATGGTCCTTGCCATGTTTCTTGGCCTCTCACCCCTTTCCTGGAGCACTCATACTTAGCTTTCAAGATTCTGCTCAAACTTCCATCTGTTGTCTTTTCTTTTCAGGCAAACTGACCTCTTTCTTTTTTATGCCTGTGTTGCATCCACACATAATTCTATTCTTCTAGTGGGACCTGTTATAACTTATTGCACTGGTTCATTTTCAGCTGTTCCCCTGCTGGACTGTAAGCTCCTCCAGATAGCTCCAGGTTTATTCATTCTTTTTCCCTAGTACTAGCTTGATGGCACGCACACAGTGAAGGTTCCAGAAATGGTTATGGTTGGAACACATGAATAAATCAGGGACAGATGGTCAGGTGGACTAGATAGTTGGAACACCACTTTTGATTTGCAAGGGGTGGGGGAGTCTCATGGGACAAGAGGAAGGGATGACAAACCATGATGTAGCTATCAAAGGTCAATGGAGTGAATGCAGTAACAAAGGAGGAGAAAAAGGGTTTGAATTCTTCTGTGGTCAGGGTGCTGATGAACCGGGGAAAGATTGAGGGGGATTTGCTGAGTAATAAAATAAGAGGCATGTTTGAAAATCATTCGAGATCTTTAGAGTGGAATGAAAACTCCTATTCAGCAACTTTGCACTAATATGGTCGTGTAGGTTGTTACAGTATGAACTAGTTTCATACCAATTGGCTGATAGATCCTGTAAAGAATAAATGTCATTGATATCTGCATGTGATTATTAGTAGATGGTGTGATCAAGTTACTGTTCAGTGAAAGTCAAAGCGATGGCTGGGTACAGACGATAGACATTCTCCAAATCTGTGGATAGAGTGTAAATTGGTTCCATTACTTTGGAAGACAGTTTGGCAGTATCTATTCAAGTGAGCACACATATATTTTATGCCCTGGCAATTTCACGCACAACAGTCAAGCGTGTGTGTGTGCGCCAAGGGATGTGTGTGAGAATATTCCCAGTGGCATTTGTCATAATGGTCCTATAAACTTGAAGCAATCCAAATGTCCGTCAATAGTAGAATGGATACATTTTGGAAAGTTCATGAAATGGACTTCCATGGAGTCATGAAACCAGTGAAATACTGCAGCATGAAACAACATGGGTAAATCTCACAAATATAATGTCAAAAGAAAGAAGCCAGACAGAAGAGAATATTGTACTGGGAGATTCACCATTTATATGAAGCATAAAAACAAGGGAAACCTCAGTGGTTTTAAAGTCCACAAGTTACATTTGGGGGGATGTTGGGGGTAGTAACTGGGAAGAGGCTTGAAAGGGCTTCTGGGGCTGGAGATGTTCTATGTCTTGACCCAGGTGACAGGTACATGGATGTTTTATGTTTTGACAATTCATTGGAATGTTCACAGAGGCCTTGTAATGTCTCCATATGTGTGTTAAGCTGCAATGAAAGAGCTTATTTGAAAAACAGAAATGATATTTTGTATTTTAGTAAGAAGATATGTACCATCCTCAGGATTCTTAATATCTCTTCTCTGTGAGGAAACGATTCTTTGATGTTGTTCATAATTTTATTGACTTTTCTTCCCCATAATCCTTTTCCTTATTTATTTGCAAATGGGTTTTCAAATGACTACTTTGGTGAGTCTAACCTGTGTTTTATATTTTACATACATTTATCACACAAATGCTTTCCTTCCTTCAAAGGTTAATTTGCTGCAATGTGTTCCTTCTCCCTCCCCCAGGTTTTCTGACTCAATGGCACATCTTCTTCTCCAACATTAATTTTCAGTTGATCAACTTATTCTCTTTCTCTTAAAGGATAAATTTACATTTTAATTGAATGCTGGTGTAGAACAATTGATGAAACTGTACCTTCTCATACTTCAGGTTTTATTCCCCTCTGACTTAGACCATTTCTAGTTCAATTTCTTAAAACATCCAAACGTAACACCACCACATAACTGAAAAATGTTTGATCAGAGTCAATTAGAGCAGTGGTGCAGAAACAAAGTTATGGTATATTATAGCAAGAGCCTGGATTCTATTACACTAAATAATTTGTGTTGTGCCTACAGTGATATCTACATAAAGCAAATGAAAGGAATTAATATTCTCTCTAGTTAGCCAAGTCAGCAGCCTTTGAAATTCAAAGTGATCACAGATCTTGTATTTTTAACCAAATGGCTACACTTATATTTAACTTTCCTTTAAAAAAGAAATCATAACTTCATAATGATTGTCAAAAAAAACAAAATTTCATTGGCCGTCTATAGTGTATTCAACACTGGAGTGGCAGTACAGGGCAGCGATAGAAACACAGGCTTGGGATCACACTGCTGGGGTTTGAATCCCAGCCCGTAGCGGAGTGACCTTGGGCGAGTCACTTACCCTTTTGACGCTTTAGATCGTCTGTCCGAAAAAATGGTTCCCTTGTCTGTGAAAGTTGAAAAGAGTTATCTGTGCATAGTCCCTAGAAGAGCGCCTTGTACCCAATGGGCACTCAATGATGCTAGTTGTTTTGTTGGTTTAGTTGCCATTGTTACACTTGTGTTACGACCAGGGCACTATTATTTAGGACAGAAAGTGAATGTCAATTTAAAATGTAAAGCCATTTTAATTTGTGTGTAGTAAGGGTCCACGTGACACTAAAAAGGACAATTTCAATGATAGGGAGTATATAAAAAATTATTTTTTTGACGTACAGCTACTTCTTATAAAAAGGTCATTTATTTTGGAGCTAGCATTTAAATAAGGGTTATTAGCTGAAAGAAGGAAATTAGTGTAGGCAAATAATGACTACTGATTGCCATTCTGACAGCATAATAATAGTTGGGGTGACAGGACAGACAGCATCCAACCATTAGGATTCGGGCGGAATGGTACCTTAGTAATCGATAATAGCAATTTATGTTTCATCCTGTAACAGTTAGGATCAAAAGGTATCAAGTTGCGTATTCCATTATATTTACCCCAGCACAGGAGAAAGTCTGGCTAAGAGCCTCCAAGCTGCCTCCCTAGCCCACAGCTGGCCATAGATGCAAGCACCAGCCCAGGCAGACCCAGAAGAACTCTTACCTGACCCGCGACTCAGGGGAAATTAAATGCTTATCGTTTAAGGCACTGTTTTGGGAGCTCGTTACAAATCAATGACTACCTGATAAAATCAATTTCATTTGTAAGGGCTGAGAAGCTTTGCCTTAACATACTAGTATGTTCTAAAGGTCTTTGAACCTCCAGTCTCTGCGACCAAGGACATGATGTCTGCTGCATCAGTCCAAAGGATGCTTCCAGGTCCCCCAGGTTGGTCTTCTAGACTGACCTCTCTTGAGCGCTTACTCTGACATGTGGTATCTCTGATGATCGACTTGCGGTCAGCTCTCCTTGTCTACAGTTATGCCTTTGTTTTGTATGCCAGACCTCCCTCATCTGCCTCTGAATTCTCAAGATCTACTTTTGGACTGGCCCCTGCTTTTAGCTTTGTGACCCCAGCATTGGCACTGGTAGCTGAAAGGAGCCGGTGTTGTTGTCTACACCACTGGTTCACATCCAGGGGCAGTTTGGCCGCTCAGCAGACATTTGGAAATGTCGAGAGATGTTTTGGGTTGTCATAGCTGGGGGACATGGTGCCGTTGGCATCCAGTGGGTAGAAGCTACGGCTGCCACTCAACATTCTGCAATTCCTAGGAGAGCCTCCGTATACCAGAGAATTAGCCGGCAAAAATTAGCTGTGCCGAGATCAGGAAACGCTGGTGTAGATCGATCACAGAGAACGGGCCCCTCAGAGGGGAATCTTTAATCTCCGACAGCTGTGATGCCGAGGCTTCCACCTCCGTGGTCTGCTCTTCCCATAGCGAGTCTCAGGAGTGAAGGGTCACTCTTTCTGGGAAGTGGTGCTTCATCCGAACTGAGCCAAAACCCTTCACAAAGCAGGTGTCCTCCCCAGGGACTGTGGAAGTCTTTTCATGATCCCATCTCCGAGGCCAGCTTCGTTCAGCCCCCCGACTTGTCATCATCCCAAAGTCACTCAGAGACTAATCCATCATTCCACAGCCTGGGGCCTTTATACAGATCCTCACAGACGCGTTTTCCCCCTTAATTGTATTTTAAGTATGACCGAACTTAGCAACTGGCTCTTTTAAACACAGCAATCGTAGCTTCCTCCAGTGGGGTTCGGGGTTGTGCCATTTGAGTTTATTAAGCACATCTTATGCCTTCTTCCGACGATCACAGCCCTGTTTTTGTGGCGGATAAAGGCAAAACCACTCCGAACTCTGAAGAGGAACACCTCTGTCCCACTAGAGACACAGGGACATTTGATGATCTGTTTTTAATCAATTATGAACAGTAGGCCCCGCTGACACAGAACCTCTGGTTATCGAGGGGAAGAGTGCACATCTCGCCCGTCAGAGACACGGCGCCGACAGGCAGAGAGCAAGCTGTGGGCTTTTCACCACCTGATTATACCTTCCCGCTCCTGCAGCTGGAGTTGTTTGTGTCCTTGACATACTCTAGTTGGCATGTAGTGATTCCACGCCTGTCCATCGAGTCGCAGAAGCATGACCGGTGGTGTGGAGTTAGGGGGCTTTATTTCAGAAATGGGGAATTAGGCCTCGCGGGCATGGATGCGGCTGGAGCCATCTGTGCCCGTTGCTGCCACCACGTCTGGTTTCTGCAGGGGGGCTGAGCATGAGGGCCACCA
Source organism: Ursus maritimus (assembly GCF_017311325.1). NCBI lineage: Eukaryota > Metazoa > Chordata > Mammalia > Carnivora > Ursidae > Ursus > Ursus maritimus. Next base: position 55,785,310 of record NW_024423897.1, read on the forward strand.
GAGTGACAGTGGGAAAGGACCGCTGGATGCAGGAGTCCGGAGGAACTGGAGCACCCGAGGATGGAGGACTGGACCTGGAGAGGGACAAAATGAAGCTGGCGGAGAAGATGACCCTCGCTGGCTCCATCCATGCCAAGGGGGGATCTGCCTGAGAAGCAGGTGCCCTCCACCAGGAAGCTGCATGCGTGCCTGGTCCAGGCTTTGGACGAGATGAAGGAAAGCCCGTGCCCTATGGGATCAGTATTACTGACTTTTCCCTTTGCCCCAGACTCTGATATGTCCTCTCCCAGCATTGTTGCCCATCCTATTTAATATTTGGATAATTAGTTCACCATATATTTTACGGGCATTTTTTTAAATGTGTTTTTATTACATTATGTTAGTCACCATACAGTACATCCCTGGTTTCTGATGCAAGGTTCTATGATTCATCAGTTGCGTATAACACCCAGGCATTATTTTTTATTTAAAAAATTTTTAATTTATTTTTATTATTTTTAAAAAAGATTTTATTTATTTATTTGAGAGAGAGAGAGCGAGAGAGCATGAGCAAGGGGAGCGGCAGGCCGATGGAGAGGACACCGGGGAAGGGACCCTGGGAGGCGTGCTCTTACTTAGCTTAGCTTCGTTGATGCATTCAAAGGCACTACAGGATCCCAGCGTTTTGCACGATTTTATTCTTCGGTGTGGAAGATGTTGATGGGTGCCCCTAGGCTCCAAAAGTTTCCCTGAAAGCACTTTCCCAGGATGTTGAGTTGCTCCCTGTGTACACAGTCGCTGTGTTTGGAACCTGTTGTCACTAACACTCTTCTAGCTATGAACCAAGAAAGACGGTGTAGCCACATGACCCACGTAAAAACGACCCCAAACTAAAGTCAGAGAGATCGGTGTGAAAGGCTCATCTTGTCTGAGTGACTGACAGCTGCTGCTGAGATACAGGTGTTCTTGGTTCACGTCCAGATGCTGTCAGATTCCATTTGTTAGCTGTCCCGTTCGGTTTGGCTGCTCATACATGTGGAGTCTGGTTAAGCAGCTCAAGGCTCTAATGAGCACAAAGCAATCTAACGATCGCGATCCATCTTCCGGGGAGGGGACCGTGTTCTATCCCATACGGTCCCGTAGGTGCTGGTGCTGGCTGGGGAGTGGAGTAGCCAAAGGGAAACCTTCCAGCAAAGTGGAGAAATATTGAGAAACTTCTTGGTGTTTTACCAGCTTCACACCCTGGCCGCAGTTCAAGATGAACCATTTTATACTGCACGTTACTCTCTGCGGAACTGTGTGATGTGGAGGTGATTGTATTTGTTTTCTGAACCCATGAATTCACTGAGAGCCCCCAGATGACTCATGTTCCCCACACATGGCGTCTCAGTGCTTCCCATTATTGGCTTTCGGTGGAGCCAGTTTTAGTGGATTATGCCTAATTCTGGTGGAAGGAAATGACAGCCACATGCCGTCATGTGTCCTCCTGCTCTGGTTCCCTCCCGTGGTGAGATTTTGATCTATTTCTCCCTTAGGAGGTGAACAACAGCTGACTTTAGGGCTCCTCTTTTTCCCTCCTAACCTATGATAGGATTTGAAGGACGTGGTATTCTATTGATGTTCAGTTTGGGGGGTAGAAAGGAGATGGCTTACCAAAAAAAAAAAAAAAAGAGAAAAAAAAAGAATAACTTTTATACTTTTATCTCGGTGGGAAATTCATGCTGAGTTCTGATATGTTAAGCGGTCCCTAGACAGAAATTTGAAAATACTTCCAGCTGCTTAATTTCCGTTGGCTCTATGGAGATGTGCGACTGCCCAGAGCTCATGCGTGTCAGCCATTCACCCAGAGGACAGCCGTTAACAGGCCAGATAGCCCTGCGCAGTGTGTCGGGGACCACTGTCACCGCCAATGACAGAATTAGTTCTTGGAAGCACCTCTAAGTGTATTAATCAGGAGACTGAATGTGTGTATTCTAATACCTGTGGCTATTCAAACAAAGAACCGAAAGGTAGAAAGAGGCCTATTTTGCATACATATTGAATTTTATTCATAGAGGCAGTATTAAAATTTACTTTTGTTTTCCGAACCCGTGAATTCACTGAGAGCCCCCAGATGACTCATGTTCCCCATACATGGCGTCTCAGTGCTTCCCATTATTGGCTTTCGGTGGAGCCAGTTTTAGTGGATTATGCCTAATTCTGGTGGAAGGAAATGACAGCCACATGCCGTCATGTGTCCTCCTGCTCTGGTTCCCTCCCGTGGTGAGATTTTGATCTATTTCTCCCTTAGGAGGTGAACAACAGCTGACTTTAGGGCTCCTCTTTTTCCCTCCTAACCTATGATAGGATTTGAAGGACGTGGTATTCTATTGATGTTCAGTTTGGGGGGTAGAAAGGAGATGGCTTACCAAAAAAAAAAAAAAAAGAGAAAAAAAAAGAATAACTTTTATACTTTTATCTCGGTGGGAAATTCATGCTGAGTTCTGATACGTTAAGCGGTCCCTAGACAGAAATTTGAAAATACTTCCAGCTGCTTAATTTCCGTTGGCTCTATGGAGATGTGCGACTGCCCAGAGCTCATGCGTGTCAGCCATTCACCCAGAGGACAGCCGTTAACAGGCCAGATAGCCCTGCGCAGTGTGTCGGGGACCACTGTCACCGCCAATGACAGAATTAGTTCTTGGAAGCACCTCTAAGTGTATTAATCAGGAGACTGAATGTGTGTATTCTAATACCTGTGGCTATTCAAACAAAGAACCGAAAGGTAGAAAGAGGCCTATTTTGCATACATATTGAATTTTATTCATAGAGGCAGTATTAAAATTTACTGGAAAGTTGGAAATATTTCTAAAATTTCTCTTGTATCCAGAAAGAGGGAAAGAGAAGCATTAATCAAGAGTCAGAGGTATGGCTTAGTGAGAAACCCAACTACTTCCTACAAAAATGAGAGCATGCCTAACCGTTCAGTCCTCATGAACAGTGGATTTCAAGAGAGGCCAGTTGTGAAACTGTAAAGAGACCTCTGTGTTAAATTCCCATTTCAGGAGGAGACTAACATCTGGGTAATTATATTTGAATCAGCAGCATTTGCACACCGTCGTTTCCTATTCCTGTCTGAGGCGTTGTGCCCAAAATGTGGAGGATGGACTTTAAATGTGTATCTCTAGGACTCTATTCCTCATGGCATGTGTTGACGCATTTGGGAATAATTTGCATCCTGAGTTTGCGTTGCGCCTTTGTTCCTTTCCATTACCAGAGTAAATGCTTCGGAGCTGAGCACGTGTGAGGGCTCAGCCCACCGCGTTTGAAGACGAAGAATATTCCTTAGCATCTCGGCAGCTCTACAGCCTCCCTTTGGTTTCTGGACCCTGACTACTTCAGATGCGTCTTCCACAGCTGTCGTCACTGTCTTTTTTAGTCCCTCCTGGGAAGTGGTATCCATAACTTTTAAAATTAAGAAATCATTATGATGTTATGATTTGCATTTTTAGGTTAGCTCCTTCCATCTGTTTTCCATAAAAGATAATTCTGCAAAGTAAATTTGGCAAGGTTTTATTTAATAATAATATTTTTAAAAACCCACTAGCAAAGGCAATGATCATCACAGATAGAATGGGAGAAAGACCATACTGCTGGAATGTGACAGATTTTGCTTTAGGAATAGATGGAATGTTCCATGTGGCTTCTGTGAAGCATGGATTTCCGAGCCAGATTTGCAAGGAAACCATTATGGACATCAACAGTTATCACTAGAGGGAAAGGAGCCTGGCAGATCTGGAATTCCCATTTTAAGGATAATATAAAGAAGTGAATAAAGGAACAATCTCATTTGCTCTACTCTGGGCCTCCTCATATCTTCTGAGTGCAGTAACTCCACTGGTTTGCCATCTCAGAATATTGGCTGAATGTTTGAAACTCTCAAACAGCCTTGGGTGTCATCCTTTTCCCCCTACACTTTTCAGGGGTCAGCTTCCCCTAGCAGGTGGCTGGTTTCCATGAGTTCCAGGTTCCTTGTCCTTCTGGAGTGTCTGTGCAGGAAAGGATCCTTTCTTACCACATCTGCTCTTCCCTGGATGCTGGATTTCTGGTCAGCTCTGGGGGGTCCAGATGTCACCACCCCCTCTGGTGCGTCTCAGTAGATAGCTGGAGTGGGGCAGGGTCCCTTTCTTCTTTCAACCTGGCCTCTCAAATGCCCCAGGAGCCACCACACTGGTGATATAGTGTCTTCCCTGAAGAGTTGGGAGCAATTTAAGATGGGAATTACAATGCGGGAATGGAGAGGTTAAATGTAGGTTCACCATAGAAGAGTTGCCAGAGGTCTACAAGAAAGCATCTAAACGGTTAAACCATCTCCAAAAAAGTTCACCATAGCCATCCTGTCCCCACCCCAGGGCTCACCTGTTGCCCTATCCAGTATGTGCCAATCATTAAAAATCTCTTTCTTCTGGGGGCGCCTGGGTGGCTCAGTCAGTTAAGCAACCGACTCTTGATTTCAGCTCAGATTGTGATCTCAAGGTTCTGAGATAGAGCTCTGCATCCAGCTCCGCACTCAGTGGGGAGTCTGCTTGAGATTCTGTCTCTCCCTCTGCCCCTCTCATAACCCCTCCTTCATGTACTCTCTCCCTCTTAAAAAAAATCTCTTTCTTCTAGCCTACCACAAAAGAATTGCTACTCACTTTTGGGGAGTTGTCACACCCCCTGTTCCCATACATCCCCTCTCCCCTCCGAGCAGCCCTCATATCTGAGACATGGGGTCATGGCTGACATTGGAGTTTCAGCAGAATGGTCAGTGCTGGCTAGTGATGCACAAAGTTCCCCTTCTTCCCCACAATGCCCAACACAGTTTTCAGGGGGAGACTAGGGAATCTCACACTACATGGTGGACCTATGAGAGCACAGGTCCTTGTGGCTCCCACAGCCCTGTGTATGCCCACATGCAAATCCTCTACTATTGTAGGGGCTGGACCAAGCTAACACATGCATGTCTCCCAAAGACCAACAACACTCTTTCTCAGTGACCTAACAGTCTAGATCTGACGTAGCAAGCTGGCAGCAGGAGGCTGAATTCAGGTGACAACACAGAGTTAGAAAATATCTAAATTTGGGTTATATCTGTTGACAGGTTGTCCACTTTCCAGTTCACTATGGTCCTTACCAATCCCTGTTGACTCCTGCCTGCTCCCTTATTGATTTTACCTACCAGGGTCCTAAAGTCATTTCAGGGTGGATCAAATGGAGCAAGGAGATGATGTCTAACCACCTCCCCCTTCCATGAAGTCTGTAAAAGCATTGTGCACAATAGGTTTTCTTGCCCCTGTTTGGACTTCACCGACTCAGAAAAGAGCCACATCCCCCTTCATGGTGTCTCCATTAGCAAACAAGATGTTTTGGAAGGGTGGTTGTTGTCTGGACACCAAAAAGCCCAGGTCTCAGGGATAAGGGTCTTATGCTTGAAATGGACCGATTTGGTATCGAGACTAAAGTTGACAGTATCACCTAAAAGGTGAGATCAAAGTATGATCTTTAAAGATCTCTCACCTGGACTTAGAGATGGAAACAGAGAAAATGAAGGAGATTGAGTGATCGCTCAGACAGAGTGGAGATTCCATGTAGGACTCCAAGTCTGGTGCTTTCACTTGTGTATCAACAAAGTCTCCTGTCATGGAGATTCAGACCCAACATGAACCCAACTAAACTTGGGCCAGGAATAAAAATAATTTAAAAAAAAGATTTTAAATTTTAAAAAAGAAAAAAGAAAGGAAAGAAAGGGAAAACCCTCTGGCAGTGAGCTCTTTGTGGGACTTTGAGATTCCACTCTGGCCCTGATGGTCTGACCCAGAGCACAAAACAGGACCTGAGTGTCAGCCTGAGGGGTGGGTGCTCGGGACCCAGCAAAGAGAATGCAGTAGCTTCTAGAAGTCTAGACTTTTAGATTTTGCAAATTTGTTTAAAGACAATCACAGCAATAGTTTTTCCTGATGAGTATAACATTGTCAACATCTTTTTTTTTTTAAAGATTTTATTTATTTATTTGACAGAAATAGAGACAGCCAGCGAGAGAGGGAACACAAGCAGGGAGAGTGGGAGAGGAAGAAGCAGGCTCATAGCAGAAGAGCCTGATGTGGGGCTCGATCCCATAATGCTGGGATCACGCCCTGAGCCGAAGGCAGACGCTTAACTGCTGTGCCACTCAGGCACCCCACATTGTCAACATCTTACATTGCCATATAGGTAAGCTTGAAAACCAAGTAAAACCAGTGCCACCTACTAGTTCCATAATTTCCTAGCAGCAAGGACTTTTAAAACCAAAGAAGTAAGGTAGTCATAATCTCAAAGTGAGAACAGTTCCTCCAAAGGAAAATAATTGTTCAATTTATACCAATAATGGAAGAAAAATGAAGGACATAGTTTAAAATATCATTACATCAAAAACTGGGGATGTACTGTATGGTGACTAACATAACATAATAAAAAATTATTATAAAAAAATAAAATAAATAAAACTTTGATATTCAATAAAAAATAAAATATCAAATGCAGAGAAGATGCATTAGATGACTTTATGTTGCGTATTTTGCTTTGACGATAATTTTGTCAATTTGGGAAGATATCGTTGATGCTGTAAAATAAGGTGACCCTGAATTACCCAACTTGTTCCATGTAGTACTTTGTTTTTATCAAAGTCACTATTGAGAATTGGGTTGTATGAGAGTTTTGATAATATTTGACATATTTGGAGTATTCTTGCAATGTGAAGGGAGGTTAAACAACCAACCACACAAAACAATGGCCCCTTTCCTCCAGTGACTTCTCTGGCTCTCCCTGTGCAGGGCAAGAAGAAAGTAGGCTAGATACTTAGGGTTATGTAGGATCCAAGGGGAGGCCAGGATTGCCAGTCTGGAGTCCTGAGGGCCCATCAGAGACAAAGAGAATCTGCTGGAGAGAAATGTTGGGGAAAGATAGGGGGTTGGTAGCACGGTGGGTTCCAGAGGCGAGTGCCACATTGACTTCAGGACCTCCTCTCATTAGTTTCAAACTCAGGACAAGTTATGTAGCCTTCTGAATTCTTTACTTTCTCACATATAAAATAAAAATCAGAATGGCCCTACCTCATTGGGTTGCCGTGAAGATTATCTAAACGGTGACGTCTTTGAAGTTCTTAGGAGCAATCCTGACGCGCCATAAACCCTCAAAAGATGGTTCCATTTATAATTAGACCAGAACATTATCTGACAGATTAATGATTAATGGAATTAATGGATGACTTAATGATAACAGGGCACTGGTGAATTTAAGATTAGACGTGCTGTTTCCCCAAGTCAATATGGTTGTGCCTGACAGGTAGTGTGATTATGTTTTTTTGTCTGCATATATTAGTTCCCCAACTTAATTAACAAATTATTTCTTCATGTGCCAGAATTAAACTATTTAATTAATCTACCTAACTGATCTTTGATTAGTGGTCCAAGAGTGGGATACATTTACAGGTGAAATTTATTTCCAGACATATCTGTCTTTCTTTGCATTCATGCATTGTATTTCAGTTTTAGATAGAAAATCCCAAAGTTGCTGTAAGGGCAGTAGGAAATAAAAAGGGGGAGGGCCATTTGAAAGTACCTAATTGAGTGCCTAATTCCAGCCCACTCATTCTGCTACCCAGATTATAATAAGGGTTTTGATTTTTGAATTATTAGAGTAATTACACTGGCCCCAGTGGTGGACTTTTTCAAAAGGGGAAAATGATTATGAAAATTAGAACCTGTTGCCATATATATGATTCTCTCTTTGTTGACGTGAACTGTTCTGGGGGAATTCATTCTTCAATCCAGCTCGTGGTAACAGTCTAGAAAGTAAAAAGTTACATAGCTGGGTGTGAATTGCATTGCTATGTGTATATGCCTATTGCTAAGTTCTCTGAACTACATGGAATCTTTTGGGAAAAAATTGCAGGAAATATTTTCTTTCTTGTTTTTTTAAGAGCGCAATATTCTAAAAACTGTCTATAAGTCTGGAAGCAAAGATAAGTATACATAAATAAAGTTATTTTTTTGGTCTAGAGAAAAAGACTATATACTAAATTAGAATATTTAGACACACACACACATATAATATATATATATATAACTTTATTATTTAATAAAATCTATAGTTTTGAAGTCAGCAATGAGTCAAGATTATTTGTAATCATTTTATTTCTGTTGATTTTTTTTCTGCCCTGAGCATGTGTCCGTATTGGAGATTTACTCTTCGATCCTTGTGTTTGCTAACAATAGACTAATTATAATACTTCGGTTGAACTGTTCATTTCCAGGGACGTGGGCAGAGATCATATCTTGGACATGGTAAAATGCTCAGTGCATTTTAGTATAGCCACTTACCCACAGAAAATGCTTGACAGTGGTTGAACTGAACAACCACTATCAACCTAGTGTTCTCCTTGTCTGGGCACCATTTTGGGCAGAGAAAGAATTTCAGGTGGCACTTTCTCACACATGAAGAGACAAAAATTGTGGGACAAAATTCCTCCCATAGGATATGCTTCCCCGGGCTGAGTCTGAGCAGTGAGGGAACAAGAAAGAGGGATTCTATTGTTGCTCTGGTGAGCTAGGGTCTGGAGTCCTTATGCCTGTGTCCAGGAATGTAGTTGGGTTGGGCAGAGTGGACACTGTGGTGTCATTTGAGTGCTGTGGGAAAAGTCTTTCATCATCCACACCTTGCCATGAGTAGTAACTGTGGCGTTGGCTACAGGAAAACATGATGTTGATATGAAGGCAGCCAACCTCTGAAATGACAACTGCTCTTTACCAGCCTGGGAAAGAACATGGTCAAACAGAAGTCCTGCTCAAGTGTCTCTGCTCCATCCAAACTGCGGTCATTGAAAATTGTCTGGGGAAGAGGTCCTGCCTCTCCAACTGGGATCTTTGGTTGGCTTCCTCATCTTAATTCTCTCCTTTTTAGGATTTCCTCTGACAATCCTTTTTGGTCTCATTCCCTTGGTTGTCTCCTAGAGTTTGAATTTGGCTCTTGTCTTTTACTCTCATGGAAGGGAGGATGCATACCAGCTGCTCTTATGAGATCTGAGAGACAGACTTGTCCAGAAACTTAATCGTTCAAACCTTGCATCATTCAGCCAAACTCTAGAAACACTAGTTCTTTCTTATTTCCTTACATTTTTCTCGTACTTGGGTTTTCAGATGCTTTCTGTTTTAAGAAAATTAATACCCTGAATTTTTAATTAGTTTAGTTCCTGCAACATCTTCTGTTGTGGCTTTCCATAGAAATAGTGACTTTGACGTGTCCCTTTCTGCCTACAGTGCATTTCATCCTCTCATCCATCCTGTCCTTATGGAGAAGAACCACTGAGCTTTCAAAATGTAGCTCAAGCAACTTTTCCTCCATCTTCTGGGAAATCTGATCACTTCCCCTTTTGTGGGCTCACAGTAGTCCTGACTTTGGTCTGTAATCACATGTATCATACTTTATGGTACTTATTTACTTGTATGTCTGCTATTATTTATTAGTCTATTAAGTCCTTGAAAACTGAGTCCATGTATGAATCATTTTCATATCTCTAGTGTCTAGCAGTATGTGTGTAGTAGACACTCAATAAAGTCTTATTGTCTGAACCTGGAAAACATCATGTGATAGATAACACACAGGGGACCCAGGGTGCAGACCTGTTGAGGAACAGGAGGTGGGGAAAAGTGGAAAAGAGGAGGTGCACTGGGGCAAAGCACTTGGTTTTTGTCTTCTCTGAGAATGCTGGCATGGCCCAGCGTTTGAGGTAACTCTGAGATTCCTGAGAGATAGGCAGGCTGGTGAGGATCCAGTTATAGAGCTTGACAGGGAGAAAGAGAGATCAAGGCCAAAGCTGTAAATGTGAGTTCCTTTTCCCTAAGACGTATTTGGAGCCATAGGTGTGGATGAGATTGCCCAGGAAGAGAGGATAGAGTGAGAAGAGATGAGGACCCCAGAATCTAAAGCCATGTGCTTGCAAGTTTGTCTGAGGAAGAGAGTAAGAAGTGAAGTTGGTGATAGCTGTGTCACAAAAGGCAAGTATGTCATGTTTCTGCAAGGATGGATGGTCAATGATTTTGGTGATCAAATGAGAACCAAAGAAGGACTTGGTAAAATAATGAATAAATAACGGGACAAGTAAGATGAAGAGTACCTCAAACTTAATCTATCCAAATCTGAAATCATTATTTTCCCCAACACGGTTGGTCTGTGTTGAAAGGTCCTTAAGAACAGTGGTTCACTAGAAGGGCTAAGGGACATAGCATATAGTCAAACCCGTGGCTATGATCAATTATAGAGAAAGAATACCAATCACAAGCAGCAAAGGAAAAAGCACATGGGATGAACTCTGGGGGAAAGCAGGTGCTAGCTTTCAAGAGTCCTCTCCCAGTGGAGCCACACAGGATGCACTTAATTTCTCCCAGCAATGAGTTATGACAACACGTGTGGAATGTTGCCATCCAGGGAAGCTCATTAGAACTTCAATGCCCAGGGTTTTTACTGGGAGCTGATCACATATGTACCCCCTGTCTGGCACATACTCAAATTCCAGACTCCAAGAAGGAAAGCAGATGTTCAGCATAAACCAATTGTTATTAAAATAGTTTAGGCCCAGTGAGCCACTCTTATCAGTTAATGGCAGGAACCTGCCTGAAATCAAGTTCCCAGATGACAGCCGAGGGCCAACCTTGTAAACAGGCCTTTCAAAGGGTAGCAGTCAGGCCTGCTATGTTAACTCTTTTCTGTACAGAGTCTTTTTCTAGGATTCCCTGTCATGATGAATGACACTACCATCAATTTTATTAAGCAAGTCAGAAGCCTAAGCATCATCCTTTGCCACCTTCTGCTTTTGGCTGACTAGGCAGTTTTGGATTTATGAGGAATAATGAAAAAACCTAGAACACACATGCACACACACAGGCAGACATGCATTGGAAGGCTTCAAAGAGCTACCAAAGCAGTGAGCATTTCTAGGACTAAGATACAGAAAAAATAAAAAATGAAGAGAGGTGTCTAATGTTTGGAGCTGCCTTTGCCCACAAGGCAAATGCAAAATCAGGAAAAAAAATGGGGCATCTGAGACGTTAAGGTTCTGAGCAAAGCTTTTGGGAATGTCACAAGGCTGGAGGGTGAAAAACTGTAGTGTAGGACTTTCTAAGAAGAAGAAGTCAATTACTTCAGGTTTTTGGTTGTTAAGCTAAAGGCTACACCCCCTCAGGGTAAGACTGGACTGGAAACACCAAACAAGTTGCAAAGATTAAAAACCAACTCCCAACCAGCTTAATCCCAAACAGGGATAAGATGATCTGCCAGAGGAAAAATTAAATCCACTCTGGAGGGTGAAAATGTTACCCAAAGCCTTGAATATCTATATAATTTTTCATATACAACATTGGCACTCAATTAAAAAAAAAGCCTTCAGATATACAAAAAGGTAAGACCTGGCCAAAAAGAAGAGAAAAACAGAGTTCTTGTACAGGAACACTAAATACATATGTGTTCATATGTTTGTTATGTACATACATAATGTGTTCAAGAAATAAAATGGCAAGGGGCACCTGGGTGGCGCAGTCATTAAACGTCTGCCTTCGGCTCAGGGCATGATCCCGGCGTTCTGGGATCGAGCCCCACATCAGGCTCCTCTGCTGGGAGCCTGCTTCTTCCTCTCCCCCTCCCCCTGCTTGTGTTCCCTCTCTCACTAGCTGTCTCTCACTCTGTCAAATAAATAAATAAAATCTTTAAAAAAAAAAAAAAAGAAATAAAATGGCAAGATGAAGAATTTCAGCAGAGAACTAGGAACTACAAAAACAATAACAACAACAGCATTGGAATCCTGTAATGGAAAAATAAAAATCAGTGAAATTCAGATCTCAATCAATGGGCATAACATTATGCTGAGGTACTGTAGAAAGAATTGTGAGCTCGAAACGAGTCTGTGAAAGATATCCAGACTAAAGCACAGAAAGACAAAAGACCAGATGGAAAGAAAGAAAAGTAAGGACACATGGAACGTAATGAAAAGGTGTAATTATAGTTCCAAGAAGAGAGGAGAAAGAAGAAATGGGCAGAAGCAATATTTAAAGAAACAATGGCCAAGAATTTCACAAAACTTAGTTGCGTATAACACCCAGTTTTATACGCAAATAACGAATCATCGAACTTTACATCGGAAACCGGAGATGTACTGTATGGTGACTAACATAATATAATAAAAAATCATTAAAAAAAAAAGAATTTCACAAAACTTTTAAAGAATGTTGAAAGACATCTATCCTCAAAATCAAGCCTGTGAGCCCCAAGAGGATAAATACAAAGAAAACTATGCCTTGGGCCCATCACTGTAATTTCTGAAGACCAAAGATAAAAGGAAATCTTAAAAGTAGTCAGAGGTGTTGAAAAGACAGTTCTTTGAAACAGCAAGACCAACGACTGACTTCTGATGGGAAATCATGGGAATCACAATGCAATTGAACAATTTCCTCAAAGCAGTGAATGAAAATAGCTATGAGCCTGGAATCCTTTACGCATCACAACACGCTTCAAAAATGAAGGTGAAATACAGACACTTCCAGAGAAGCAAAAATTAAGATGACTTGTGAGGAACACATCTGCACTAAAGGAAGTAACGCAGGGAGTTTTCATTTGGGAGGAAAATGATCCCAGATGTGGACCTGGAGCGCTGAAAGGAAGACCAACAGAAATGGGAATGTGTTGACAAAAATCCACAAAAATAATGTGTCGAGATGTTTAGCATACATGGTAATTACAAACATGAGAAGAACAGCATAAGCTTTGGGAGGTAAGTGAAGTTGAAGTATACTAAGGTCATTGCATGGGGAATCTACAGGCCGAGTGGGAAAATTGATCCTCCACAATGCATGACCTTGTTTTGTTGGTTTCGCATCCTGTATGTCTCTTGAATCTGTGTCCTCCTCTCTATTCTTCCCCCCACACCTCAGTCCCGGCTGCCATTATCTGTTTCCTGGAAGACTGCAGCCATGTGCACCGGCCTTCTGCTTCCCCTGGGCACCTCACACAGTCTGTTCTCCACCCAGCAGCTGGACCCATTCTGCAGAGTTACTTCCCTTGGTCCAGCTCCTGCTCTTCCTTCATCCACCTGGAGGTGGTCCCCCCTGCAGAGCCACCTGACCTGAGGACAGGAGAAGGAACATGGAGGCCAACCATCATCCTCCTTTGCTGAGTCGCCGCAGGGTTGCACCTCACTGGTGCCCTTGTGATCACGGCCCCAGGTTGGCTCCTTGGTCATGGGGGCAGTTTGGTGTCCCTCTTTCTGGGGGGCCCTCCTATGGGTCTTGCTCTTCACCTGTGCCCTGTCACTTGCCATCTTTCTGGAATGCCTCACGGTGTCTGATGCAGCAAGGAATGCCTTCTTTACCATTACACTAATGAATTTAATCTTTTAGGTGTGTAGAAACTGGGTGATGATGTGGAGGCTGTAAGGTAGGCCACCTTGCCTTCCTAGAAAGGAAGGGAAACTTCTGCGGAAGCTACCTCTTCCTGTGAGGTGGGAAAGTTGGCATGAATATGCTCTGTCTCTTGCCTCTCCCTCTTGGGCAGATGGTGGGCCACTCACCAGCAGAGTAGGGCCCCCTGACTGCTCCCTCAGGTGTGTATTCAAGTACAATTGGCAGTCTGTGCCTTTGCCCAGAGGGAAACGCAGTAGGACCGGGTTTCCTCTTCCCACCCCTAGGGAAGTTGCCCTTAGCTTGTTGTGCTGCTGCTCAGTCTTGTGAGACCAGTTGTCTTCAACTGTGGGGGCGGAAAACTAGGGTTCAGATTAGAAAACCCCCATTGGTCTCAACAACTAGGCTCTAGCTTTGGCCAGAGAGCCCAGTCCTCCGCTGGTCACTGGGGGCTTGTTCAGCCATTCATAGAGACCAGACCCTGGACTCTATTAGGCTGACTGTTCTGTAAACACGTTCTTTATTGGCCAGAGCTTTTTGAAAAGGAAGAGTGGGTTCATATGGGCCCTTGCATACCAGCATCACCACCAAGGTGATGCCAACTGAGTGATTACTGTTTATATGAACATCTCCACAGTTTTCTCTAACTCATGGGCTTCCATGTTTGAAGCCATGGGTTTGGAAAACAGAGTATTGAGTACTGAGTGAGTACTGAGAGAGCAATCCTCAGGAAACTGCATCAGAAAACACAGGGGTAGGTCCCAGCAGTAGGGAGAAAAGGTCAGTGGCCATCTGTGGGCCCTAGCAGCTCTCTGTGCAATGTGAAAGGCTGAACCAGTTGAGCAACGCCTGCATCAGGCTCTCGCTTGGGGGAAAGTGTTTGGTTTGAAAAGTCTATTTAATATTGCACTATAGTTTTAATTTAGGAGAAAACTGTTCCTTGTTTCCATTTTACACTCTATAGAATATAAAGATTTAAAATCTATTGGCTGCTGGGAATATACAGTAAAAAGACTCTCAAGATGGAGGTGGAGTAGAGCTAGGAGCCATGTTGGGATCTTTTGAAGATGTGTACTTTTTTTTTCTTATTAAAAGGTGATAATGGTTTTAAAATAAGTCAAAGAGAAAGATGGACTACACAACTGCGAAGATTCCTCCTGTTAACATAGCAGATTCTTATTAATTTAATTTAATTTTGGAAAGAACACTTCACATGAGATCTACTGTCTCAACAAAATTTTAAAATACATTATCATTGACTATACGTACAGTGTCGCATGGCAGATCGCTAGAGCTTTTCGTCCTGCTTGACTGAAACTTTACGACCATCAATCAGTAACTCTCCACCCCCCACACCTGGCAGCCACCATTCTGCTCTTTGATTCTATGAGCGTGACTATTTCGGATATGTCCTGTAAGTGGAATCATGCAGTATTGCCTTTCTGTGATTGGCTTGTTTCACTTGGTATAACATCCTCAATTTTTGTCTATATTGCATTCCATTGTATGTATAGACAGAGTTTCTTTTCCTCTTTTTAGGGAGGGAGGGGGAGATGGGGAGGGGCAGAGGGAGAGGGAGAGAGAGAATCTTAAGTAGGCTCTGCACCCAGCATGGAGCCTGATACAGGGCTTGATCTCAAGACCCTGAGATCATGACCTGAGCTGAAATCGAAAGTCAGATGCTGAAATGACTGAGCCATCCAGGCCCCCCCCCCTGTATATGCAGAGTTTCTTTATCCAGTCATCTGTTGATGAGCATTGAGGTTGTTTCCATATCTTGGCTATTATGGATAATGCTACAATGAATATGGGAGGGCAGGTATCTCTTTGAGATCTTTTTTAAAAGTTAAAGTATAATTGACATATAACATTATACCAGTTTCAGGTGTCCAACATAATGATTCAATATCCGTATGCTATGAAATTGTCACCACAATAAGTCTAGTTAACATCTACCACGTCATGTAGTTATAAATTTTTTTCTTTTGATGAGAACTTTTAAGATTTATTCTCTTAGCAACATTCGAATGTGCAAACAGTATTATTAACTATAGTCACCTTATTGTACATTACATCCCTGGGACTTATTTATTTTATAACTACAAGTTTGTACCTTTTGACCCCCTTCGTCTATTTGGCCCATTCACCAGCCCTCTCCTCTGGCAACCGCCAATCTGTTCCCTGTATCTATGAGTTTAGTTGTTTTGTTTTGTTTGTTTGTTTTTAGATTCCATATATAAGTGAGATCATATTGTACTTATCTTTCTCCGACTTATTTCATTTAGCCTAATGCCTTCAGCTTCCATTCATGTTGTCATGAATGGCAAGATTTTATTCTCTGTTAAGGCTGGATAGTATTCCATTGTATAGATACACCACATCTTTATCCATTCACCCATCAGTGGACACTTAAATTGTTTCCATGTCTTGGCTATTATAAATCATGCTGCAGTGAACATGGGGATGCATATATCTTTTCAAATTCTCATTTTTGTTTTCTTTGGGTAAATACCCAGAAGTGGAATTGCTGGATCGTAGGGTAGTTCTATTTTTAATTTTTGAGGCACCACCATACTGTTTTCCACAGTGGCTGCACCAGTTGGCAGTCCCACCAACAATGCACAAGGTTCCCTTTTTTCCCCACATCCTTGCCAGTGCCTAATTCTTATCTTTTTGGTAATGGTCATTCTGACAGGTGTGACATGACATCTCACGGTGGTTTTGATTTGCATTTCCCTGATGGCGAGCGATGCTGAGCATCTTTTCATGTACCTGTTGGCCATTTGGATATTTTCTTTAAAACTATGTCTGTTTAGATCTTCTGCCCATTTTTAATTGGATTGTCTTTTTGCTGTTGAGTTTGTACGAGTTCCTCTATGTTTTGGATATTAACCCCATATCAGACAGACGGTCTGCAGATATTTTTTTTTCCCCATTCAGTAAGTTGCCTTTGAGGTCTTGATTTCAGTTCATTCAGGTAAATGCCCAGTGGAAGGCTTGCTGGATCATTTGGGAATTCTGTTTTTTATTTTTTGAGGACCCTCTGTACTGTTTTCCATAACAGCTGCACTATTTTACATTCTAGTGGATTCTTTTTTTTTTTTTTTAAGATTTTATTTATTTATTTAACAGAGATAGAGGCAGCCAGCGAGAGAGGGAACACAAGCAGGGGGAGTGGGAGAGGAAGAAGCAGGCTCATAGCAGAGGAGCCTGATGTGGGGCTCGATCCCACAACGCCGGGATCACGCCCTGAGCCGAAGGCAGACGCTTTAACTGCTGTGCCACCCAGGCGCCCCACATTCTAGTGGATTCTTTATAAACCTTCTTCACTCTTGGAACAGGGAATTACGTGACAAAAAGTATGCAAGGACTCTGTAGTCAGACGCTTTGAAAGTGCTCTGTCAGAGTCCCTGCCCTTTCCCCTGACTGATTTTCTGCATTTTCTGATTTCCCCCCACATAGCAAGTTGCCCAGAAGCAGAAGGTTCTAGCTCTCTGCCTTGTGTCAGGCTTTGATCCAACTTTGATTTTTTAATAGCAGCAAAGTTGGGTCTCAAAGCACAAACCTCTATTCTTTTAGCTGGAAATGGATGCAGCAAATATAAGATAGTGAGAAATGAGATGAAAAACGGACTCCTTTTTTTAAAACTGAACATTGCTTGTGTTTAGCGGGTAAAATGGCCTTGAAGGAGCCCCATTTTCTCCTAATGGATTCGCCAGTCCCTCCGGCTAATCACACTGTGTGGGCCTGCGGGCCCTGGTCACCTGGTAGTCATTTTCTGAACGAGTGAGACCCCACGGGGGACTTGCCTCTGGCAGGCAGTTCTGCTCTGCTTTCTGCCGTTTGTCCATGTGCTTTTTCTGCCATTTGAGGCCCGCATCCCACATCATCACAGAGCCTGAGTCTTTCCATTCCCCCGAAGTGTGTGTCCGCTCTGCGGTGAGGACCCCTCACACCCGGGCCTCCCTGGAACGCGGCCCAGGGAGGATTTTGTAGCCATGCTTCAGGCCGAGCAGGGGCTGGGGCAGGAGCTGAGATAAGCACGGTTTTCCCGTGCAGACCGACTCCTTTCTTCTCAGCCTGGGGGAGAGAGAGAGAATTCCCGTGTGAGAGGACGGACGTGCAATCCTAGTTTCTGCTGCTGCATGCAGCCTCTTTCTGCTCCGTCGGGGGCTCTGTCCGTCCCCCACCCCACCGCCCTGTCTGGGGTCTCATCTTCTTCCCCAGCTGCCAGCTCGGCTGTGGGTGGGTTGAACAAGCTTACGTCCTGGCAAAACTCGGAAACAAGCTCTTTTTCGTCACCACTGCCAACCCAAGCGATTTCTTCCAACACTCTGACCGTAGCAACGCCACTTCGTGGGTCAAATGCTTCATTTAGCAGCTACTATGTGCCCAGTACTGTTCCAGACCAGTGGTTGACATCAGTGATCCAAAGAGACAAAATCATGCCTCGGAAATGCTTGTATTCCGACAGTTACACACGCAAGTCAAAAGCTCACATGACCAGAGTGAAGGGAATGAGTGCATGGGCTGGAGGAAGCATGCGGGGCGGTAGGGGCTGTGGCCCCTGGAGCGTGAAAGGACACCTATGGGGACAGTGCTCTTCTACCAACACGAGGGGATGTCAGCCCCTTGCATTTCCTTTCAAGAAAAGCTGGAAATCTGGATTTTTAAAAAAAGATTGTATTTATTTATTTGAGAGAGAGAGAGAGAGAGCACGAGCAGGGGGAGGGGCGGAGGGAGAAGCAGACTCCCTGCTGAGTAGGGAGCCCGATGTGGGGCCCCATCCTGGGACTCCGGGATCTTGACCTGAGCCGAAGGCAGATGCTTCACTTACTGAGCCACCCAGGCGCCCCTGGAGTTTTAACAGGTAAAATCTCTTGCTTTTAAAATGTTGGTAACTAGCTCAGAAGTTTTAAAGAACATTATTCAATCCTCAGATCCCAAACCAGACAGACAAAAAAATTAAAAACTGTTTTTTCCAGATTCTGCCCATTGCTGTCAGTTTGTGACCTCAGTGCTGTGGTTTAAGCAATAGAAGTGGGCTTTTTCTTGTCAGGTGACCCATAGAGAAAGGAACATGTTTCCTGAGAGGCATGTGGTCAGACTTCTCTTCTGCGGCAGGAAGAAGCAATTGACCAATGGCCGGTCTGCTGCCCCTTCTGATCTCCCCCACATTTCCACCGCTGGTCCGTCCTGCAGACCGCAGAAGGCCAGTGCCTGGGATGACGAGGGACTGGGATGATGCGGGAATCCTCCAGTGGGTGACATAGGCCTCAGCATTAACCGTAAACTTGGCCAAACCTTTTTTCCTGCAGTCTGAGATTCTTGCTCCCCAGTCCTTCTCCCCCCGACCCCCAGTAACAGCCCCGCAGTCTCACGCCTCCTCCTGCCTCCTGCTCTCTCCCCATAAACCCCTTGCACACAATCCTTGGCAGACCCAAACTAACCCAGGGCGCCAGGAGCTCTGATTGCAAGGGAGCCTTCTTCTTAGTCTGGGTTCCTTAGCTTTTTAATTCCTATTAATTTTTATCTGGCTTGTTATTTGGTGCCTTGGGCAGTTTCAAAGCCTCCCAGAGCCTGGGAGATGAGCTGCGCGGCCAGCGGATGGCTCACAGTCGGAGGGGCTGGGGTGAGGTCAGAGTGGCGATGACAAGCCTCCCGTGGCGGGGGCAGCACTGGCTAAGAGCACAGGGAGGGCAGGTCTGGACAGCGGGCTGCCGTGGCCGGTGATGTCTCTTCTGGCAAAGGGCAGCAAGGACATTTGCCACAATAACCAGCTTTGGCACCTGATTCCTCAAAGGTTCAGTGGACTATTTGCTTCTTTAGTGGAAGGAAGGGTAGTTAGATCATGGTTTCTCCTGTATACGTTTCTTCTTCAGATTCCTTTCCTGCCTCTCTCTCGCCCCCTTCACTTAAAACTGAACACACACACACACACACACACACACACACACACACACACTTTCTCTCTCTCTCTCTCCCTCTCTCTCTCTCTCTCTCTCCTGGATTAGGTCTCTGGGAATTCACAGCCTGCCAGGTAATGTGTTAGACTTCCGGGGCAGGCGATCCACCGGGAGTCTGTTGACTTAATATTCCACAACAATACACATGGTACTTTTAGCTCCTTTTTACTACTGGTTTCAACTCATTTGTATTCACTCAGTTTTTCGGTGAATCCTGTGAGAGGTACAGATTACCGTCCTTGCTGTTCTAATTGTGAGTCAGACGTCCACCCACTCGTTCGGGTTCTCGGGGCCTGTCATCCGGACGGTGAGAATACTGTGTCGATGCGTGTTTGTTGACAATAGCTGGAGGAATGTATTCAATTCTGTGGAAGAAATAACCAGTACCTGAGGGTTCTAATGGCCAGCTTTTATCCGGTCCCTCGGCATTTTGCTTGTGTTGTGTGTGACTCAGGACAGAATTGCTTTGAAACCCAAACAACAGACTCTCCCCAGTCAGTTAGATTCCAGTAGATCTACGGTTTGCAGGGAGCAGCCACAATAATCAATGGGACGCTGTAGGCAAAAGCATCCGGGGCCCTCACATCGACTTGAAAATCATGCACCTTCCAAAGAAAGCTGAATTTCCAGGTCTTAAGTGAGAATGAACTCACTATCTGAAAAACAAAATGCAGTTTGTGAATGGAAGTGTGTCTTGGCTGTAGAAAGTTCTTTTCGTTGCCCTTAATTCCCGAAGATTTCTCTCTACCACTGACATCTCCCATCGTTCTGTATCTTTGTTTTTGTTTGATTGCTGTTGTGGTTTCTTCCTCAACTGCCTTGACCACGTGGTGATTCCAGTCCCAGCTGGATAGGATTGGAGGTCGAGTCCAGGGGCCAAAGGGAGGGGCTGACAAAAGACCTCAAAAGACCTTGGCCGCTGCTAGGTGGGGGGTTAATTGTCTCTGATAGACAGGAAAATAGACCATTATAAGGAAAAGGTTCTTGAGCTTGGGGGGAATTAGTAAAAAATAAGACTATTACTGTTCTTGCGTCTGACACTTTAAACACAGCTATTAAATCTGTCTGCCTCTTGGTGACTGGGACGTGAAAACCAGCAGCTGACACCACATCAGACACCCAATTGGCAAAATTACACAGATTACCTGCTACCTACAAATTCTCGCTTTCATGAAGTCCAAGACTTCCTAGACACACTTTCTTTGTAAATTATTTTTCCTTGTTTTATTTTGAAATATAGCATACAGCAAGTGCATACAATCTGTATAAATTGTTGTTTGATGAACACTTATAAAGCAAACACCTTTGTAACAGCCACAGAGTCGAGAACATAGAGACTTACCAGGCTCCAAATATCGTTTTCAAATCCATCGCTCCCCCAGAGGCTAACTCCTGTATTTTTGATAATCACATCCTTGCTTTTTAAAAATATTTTTTGTCTCTTACAAATGCATCCCTAAACCATCTAGTTGAGATTATCCTGTTCTTGAATCAAACATAAATGGCATCATAGTGAATGTATCCTTTTGTCTGACATCATTTACTCAAAATTGTTTGTGAGCTCCATGAAGATGCCAAGGGTGACTGTCGCTCCTGTAATCTCATTATTATAGAATATTCTATCAAGTGAATATAGCACCGTTTCAAACAATCTAGCTGAGTTTTTTGCACATTAAATTGCTTCCAGTTCTACCTGTATGCATATATACATACTAGAAGTTTCTCTGGGTTTATACCTAAGAAAAAAGCTACCCAGTCACAGGATATGTTTATCTTCAACTTTCTTAGGTAATGCAAATTGTTTTACACAGTATTTGTACCGTGTGCACTCCCCTCAGCACTATACCGGATGCTCCTTCACTACACATCCTCAGTACTCAGTAATTACAAGACTTCAAGTCTTGCCAATTTCATTTGCATTTCCTGATTAGGGGGGAGCTGGAGCACCTTTTATTGTGTATTTTGGATATTTGATTTTCTTCTTTTTGAAGTTCTTGTTCTGGTCTATTGCCCTGTTTTCCCCCTTTTGAGTTGTAGAGGCCTTATGCATTGTTTTTTTTTTTTTCTTATTGGTTTGTAGAAATTCTTTATATATTCTATATGGCAGTCTCTTGTAGGTTATAAATGCAACAAAAGCATTCTCTTCTAGTTTATCTTTTTATGAGGTTTATAAGAGAAATTCTTAAGTGTAAATCAAGCACATTTATCAATCTTTTTATGGTTTTTGCATTTTATGTCTTGTTTTAGCAATCTTTATCTACCCCAAGGTGTCTGTTATGCACTGAATTATGCCCCCCTGCCCAAGTTTATACCTTGAAGCCCTAACCCCCAGGAGCTCGGAATATGGCTGCATTTGGAGGTAGGGCCTTTATGGAGGTAACTGAGGTTAAATGAGATCTTATGGGTGGGCCCTAACCCAATCTGACTGGTGTCTTTATTAGAAAAGGAAACGTGAGGGGCACCTGGGTGGCTCAGCTGGTTAAGCATCTGCGTTCGGTAGGGTCACGATCCCAGGGTCCTGGGATTGAGTTCTGCGTTGGGCTCTCTGCTCACTGGGGAGTCTGCTTCTCCCTCTCCCTCTCCCTCTGTATTCTCCCTCTCTCTCTCTTTCAAATAAATAAATAAAATCTTAAAAAAAGAAAAGGAAATGTGGACAGACACCAAGCTACGCTGAATGCACACAGAGAGAAGATCTGATGAAGAGGCAGCAAGAGGGTGATCTTCTACAAGCCAGAGAAGGTTTCGGAAGAAACCAAGCTGCTGGCACTTTGATCTTGTCCTTCCAGACTCTCAAATTGCAAGAAAAAAAAAATTCTGTTGTGTAAGTGACCAGTCTGAGCAGACTAATATAGTATCAAAAATATTCTCCTATTTTTTCAACTAAAAGTTTTATTATATTTTGTGTTTTGTCACTTAGCATTTAAATTAAACTGGATTTTTTTTTTTCTGTTCTTGGTGTGAAGCCAGGGTTCCATCTCCTTTTTCCCCTATGGAGAGCTGATGATCTCTGCACGGTTTATTGAACAGTCCATCTTCTCCTACTTCTTGGCAATGCTACCCCTGCTGTTTATCTACTATCCACATGCACATGTGTATGTTTTCAGGCTCTATATTCTGTTCCCTTTGTCACGTTGTCTGTGCGCACACCAGGTCCGATATGTCTTCGTTACCTGAGATTTATAACCAGTCTTGACATCGGAGGAGCACGTCTTAACACCTTGCTCTTCTTCTTGTGTGCCTTGGCTCTCCTGGGGCCTTGGCATTTTCATCTGTGTTCTAGAATCAGCTTGTCAACTTCCACTCACACTCACACCCATGTTAACCTGCTAGTGTGTGATCGGGGTTGCATTTAGGGTATCATTAACTTAAGGAATGGACATCTTTAAAAATCCTTAAAATATTGAAACTTTTCTTCCATGAACATGGTAATTCACTTATTTAGGTCTTTTAATGTCTTTTGATAGAGTTTAATGATTTTCTCCAAAGAGGTCTTATACATGTTTTGTTACAGGTTTTCTTTATATTTTTCTACTTTTTTGGTTATTGTCCATGGCATCATTTTTCAAAAGCTATATTTTTGTGTATTGTGATATTTGTGTAAAACTATTTCATGTGTATATAAAATGGATGTTTTACAACGTCACTGAGGCTTAACTGAAATAAAATAAGCCATATGTATTTAAGCTCTACAACCTGGGAGCGCCTGGGTGGCTCAGTTGGTTAAGAGGCCGACTCTTGATTTCTGCTCAGGTCATGATCTCAGGGTCATGAGGTCGAGCCCCCAGCTGGGCTCCGTGCTCAGCGGGGAGTCTGTTTTAGGTTTCTCCCTCTCCCCTTCTTTCTCTGCTCCTCCTCTCCCCCCCTTCAAAAGTGAATAAATAAATCTTTAAAAAAAATAAAATCTACAACGTGATCAGTTTGACGTATGTATACACCCATGAAACCATTACCACAAACGTGGTAAACACTTCTATCAACCCTACGAGATTCTCTGTGCTCCTCTGGGATCCATCTCCACCGACATCTCTGTCCCCAGGCAGCCACTTAGGTTATTATTGGCCATTTATGTATCTTCATTGGTCAAGTGTTTGAATCCTTTGCCCCAAAATTGGGTTCTTTGTCTTCTTAAGCATTGACTTGTGGCAGTTCTTCATATAGTCTTTCTACAAGTCCTCCGTCAGGTAACAAGTCTTGCCAATATTGTCTCCCACGCTGACTTTTGCTTTTTACCTGTTAAATTACATCTAAGAACAAAAGTTTTAATTTGGATGAATTTTTTTCTTTTTCCATTTTATGCTTTTTGAGTTCTAGTTGAGAAATCATTGCCTACTACAGGGTCACAAAAATTTTTCTGCTGTTTTCTTTTAGATTTATAGTGTAGGCTTTACACTTTGGTCTATGATATATTTTGAGTCAATTTTTATTCTATATGGATATCCATTTGATCCAGCATCATTTCTTGAAGCCTTTCCCGTCCGCACTGAACTGCCTTGACAACTTTGTAAAAAGACCTATTGACAATATAGCTGGATCTGCTTCTGGACTTGCTATTCTGTTGCCTTTGTATATTTCTTTTTGTCAGTACCAAACTGTATTTATTATTATTGACTTACAGTAAGTCTTAAACCAGGTTGGGTAAATCCTTAAACTTTGTTCTTACCTCACAAAATTGTTTTGGTACTACCAGGTCCTTCCATTTCCATACAGACTTTAAAAAACCTGCTGGAGTTTGGGACATGTGGGTGGTGCAGTCAGTTAAGCGTCTGACTCTTAATTTCAGCTCGGGTCATGATCTCAGGGTGGTGAGATCGAGCCCTGCATCAGGCTCTGCACTCAGTGCAGAGTCTGCTTGAGATTCTCTCTTCCTCTCCCTCTCCCACTCCCACTCGTGCTCTCTCTCTCTCTAAAATAAATAAATCTTAAAAAAAAACCCACAAAAACAAAACAAAAACCTGCTGAGGTTTGATTGGAAATGGATTATATCTTCACAGTGATCTGGAAGAATTGGCATTTAACTGTATCGACTCTATTAACTTTTTTGAGTGTTACAATTTAGAAACATGGTGTATCTCTCCATTTATTTAATTCTTTGATTTCTCTAGGCTATGTTTGTAGTTTTTTTTTTAAGATTTTATTTATTTATTTGACAGAGATAGGAACAGCCAGCAAGAGAGGGAACACAAGCAGGGGGAGTGGGAGAGGAAGAAGCAGGCTCATAGTGGAGGAGCCTGATGTGGGGCTCG
This sequence comes from Ursus maritimus, assembly GCF_017311325.1. Taxonomy (NCBI): domain Eukaryota; kingdom Metazoa; phylum Chordata; class Mammalia; order Carnivora; family Ursidae; genus Ursus; species Ursus maritimus. The sequence continues at coordinate 55,809,940 of NW_024423897.1, forward strand.
ATCCCATAACGCCAGGATCATGCCCTGAGCTAAAGGCAGACGCTTAACTGCTGTGCCACCCAGGCGCCCCTGTTTGTAGTTTTTACTGTAGAGATCAGGGTGCCTTTTTAATAGTGATTCCTAGGAATATTACGTGTTTTGATAAGTGAAATTTTTAAAAAATTAATTTTCCAAATGTTTGATGCTAGTACAACATACTAATTGTATTAGTACAAAAGATCTTATGTGCTTTTGATTTTTACATATGCTTTTGCATATTTTTATATGGCCCTCATTGAGCAAACTTACTAAACTCATTTATAATTTCTAATTGGAATCTTTAGATTCTTCTGTGTTTTCTACAAATGCAATCATACTGCCTTCAAAGAAACAGATCTTTGAAACTCCTTTTAAATTTTTATGCATTTTTTAATAATTTTACCATGCTGGATAGAATGTAGAATACAACTTTAAGCAGATAAAGTGCTAACAAGCATTATTTTCCGATTCCTGATTATATAGCAAAGTTTCATCATTTTACTTCCAAGTAGGAAGTGGCTTTTAGATACCCTTTATCAAATTTAGGAAATGCTTTCCTATGCTTCATATATATATATATGATTTTTTCATGACTAGATGTTGAATTTTGTCAGCAGCATTTACTGGGGTAATCTGTATCTATTTGAGATGAGGGACATTAATTTCTAATATTAAATCAAGCTTGCATTCTTAGAATAAACACACTGATGGGGAACCTGGGTGGCTCAGTCGGATAAGTGTCCGACTCTTGGCTTCGTCACAGGTCATAATCTCATGGGTTATGAGATGGAGCCCCATGTAGGGCTCCATGCTCGGGGGGGGGGGTCTGCTTGAAGATTCTCTCCCTCTGCCCCTCCTACTGCTCTTTCTTCCTCTCTCTCTCTGAAATAAATAAATAAATCTTTTTTTTTTTTTTTTTTTTTTAAGAATAAACCCACTGGATGTATTCTTGAACATTTGGTACCCTATTTTAAAAAAATAATTTGCTGAATCAATGTACTGATATTTGTTTAGGATTTTTAATTCTGGATATTGGCCATTTGGGTTTTCTTGCTTTTAATTATTTTTAATCATCCTCAGGATAAGTTTTCCAAATAAGGTAGCATTTACCAGTTCTGGACATTATGATGGAGAAATATCTTTTTAGGAGCCGCCATTCAGCCCGCTATAGGCACATATGAATTAAAATGTTTATGTATTCCCAATGAATTAAATCCTTTATAACTAAAGAGAACCCTCTTTATCTGTAGAAATACTTATTGCCTTAGAGTCTATTTTACCTAATGGTATAAGAGCCATGGATTTTCAGTAAAATATTCTGTCTCTTTTTAAGAGCTATCTTAGAAATCACAACCTACATACTAATTTATCACCGTATAAGCTTAGTGTCTTTCCTTTTCAAAGAGTTGGTGTCTGAGGATTTGAGAAAGTAGAACTCAATTCCTGTTAATGTAGGATTCTCAACCCTGGTTGAGATAGGCCGTATATCAGTCCATAAAAGCATCAGTAGGCCTTTGGAGTGAGAAAATACCAAAACTTTAGTTTGATAATTGTACATTTATTTACCCTTCCCTGCTTTTTGTATATTTATGTTGAATCGAATTTTACAACTTCCTTTATTCTTATCTTAACTTTGATACTTGTTTCTGGTCCTTTTGGCTTGGCAACGCATCAGACTTTCTTTTTTTAGCTCATGGGTTTCTGATTTCCTTTTTGCTTCTGCAGTTTGAGCATGTCCCTGAATCTGTGGTCTTATATTACATCAAACAGCCTCTGTCCCTTATTATAACTCTGATTAGTGAGGCCCTGATCCCTCCGCCTGAGAAGGAAGATACAGACTGTTACAGAAATGTTACTTTAGGGAGTGTTACGAGTTGAATAGTGCCCTCTTCAAATTTATATATTGAAGTCCTAACCCTCAATACCTCAGAATATGACCTTGGAAATAGGGTTGTTGCAGATATAATTGATTAAGATGAGATCATAATGAACAGGGTGAGCTGCTAATTCAATATGATTGGTATCCTTATTGAAAGGGGAAATTTACACACAAAGACACACACACACACACACACACACACACAAGGAGAATGACATGTGAACATGAAGACAGAAATCAGGGTGATGTTTCTTTGGCTAAGGAACACCAAAGATTCCATCTAGCTGACCTTCAGAAGCCAAGAGAATGTCCTGGCTCATAGCCTCAGAGGGAGCCAGCTCTGCTAACATTTTGATCTTGGATTTCTGGCCTCCAGTGCTGTGAGACAATAAATTTCAGTTGTTTAAACCACCCAGTTTGTGGTACTTTGTTACAGAAGCTCTAGCAAACTAATATAGGGAGATGGCGTGAGTTATACTGAAATGAAGAGTAATTAAAAAGAAGGAGAACCCTTTTAATTTAGACCAATTGAAATGATCGGGACGTGGATTTGGGATTCAGTACTTGTTAGTACCTCTGACCTTCTCGTTGCTCTCAAACATTGTCTCCTATCGTGGTCCTCCATTATTGGTCACTCTGCCTCCCTTTTTCTGCCTCAAATATTTTTACACACCCATTTGCGTCCTGCCGGGAGCCTCTGTTACCCCAACAAAGTTATATTCCTGCAGATGCACCCCTAGTTCCCCCAGTTTGAGGACCTAGAGAACTCTGATGGCTTCATGTGTATCCAGGGGTACAACCAATTTTCCATTCTAGGATATCAAAGATTATGTGGACCAGGAGAGGCAAAGGCAGAGCTACTTTGTCTTAAATGTCCTACCTTCCCTCCAGGCACAAAGTAAAAGAATGGTTTTATTATGTATTTTCCAATGCAAAACATTTTCTGCACTAACTAGCTCAGTTAGAAAACTTTGAGATGGTTACCTGGGAGAAGTGTCATCCTCATTCATTGACTGGGAAAGATGCCAACGGAATAAATGAGACATGTTTTTGTTGCTGTTTGCCTTCAAGAAGGAAGCCAGAGACAGAAGCCACCAGTTCAAGTCAAGCCAAGGCTGAAAATCAGTGCCATCTGTCATCATCTGAAGCTGTGCAGGGGTGTCAGTGCTGTGGGTGAACCTACCAGTCCTCATGGGCTATTCCCTGGCTGTCTCATTTTAGAGAGGATTTATATTTTGGAGTCTTGCTGTAGATTACTTCTGAGACAGATGAAAGGAAACAATTTATAATTGTTTAACATGTGTGCACAGGTCAACATATCTGCCCAAATTATCTGCCTTCCTAGGAATCACAGTTCTCTGGAGATTTATAGAAGGCCCTGGGTTTCAATCACGGTATTAGATTTAGTGACCTTCAAGGGAAACGGGGAGCAAATTATAGCTTCTTCAACTTGTATATGCCAGGAGTTGGCCATTCATCCTGCTACCAGACAAATGAACATTGTAGTGACTTCCTGCCCAAAAGAGTAGTGAATGAAAAAAAAAAAATTCTGGGCAGCAAAGTTGAGTTTGGACACACTTATGATCTAAAATTAAGTCATCCAAAGATCCTAACATCAAACTCTTGGACTAACTCTAACTGAAAAACAAGTGAGTCCTGAATACTCTTGAAAATCTAAAAATGCATGTGTATCAGTAAATAAAATTAGAAGTTAATTTCTTCAGAACCTTTTATGTAAAACACCCCAGAGGCTAAGGCTTGACTCATTATTAAAAATATTTTTTTTCTTGCAGGAAAAGCTTTCGGGTACCACCGTGATGCACTGTAGGGCTGTATATTACCCTCCATTGTTTAAGAAATGCAACATCTCAAGCTGTCACAGTGAGATATCCCTTCTACTGTGATTGTTTAAACTTTTCTTCTTTTTCTCTCTTACTCTTTTTTAATGTCTCTAAACCGCCTTCACGATGGATACTTAATCCCCAGTCAGGCCTCTGTCTGGTGCTGTCTGGAAACAAAGAGTGACTTTTAAAAAGCAGACAGTAAGTAGACTGGATGGATTTTATCTACAGAGAAGCACCTGACACCCTTGTGTGACCAGCAGAGCTGAGGTCTTTAAGGCTCTCAGCTTCCAAATGGTGCTGCTCCGAATGAACATTTATAGCCCATTTCTGAGACTGAGCACCTTCCAGTACTGGGCGGCATATTGGTCCAGCAACTGGGTCACCTGCTGGCCATTGGACAGTTGTTTTGCCAGATGATCTGCTCTTCATTACGTGGCTTCCCCGTGGTCCTGTAGCTATTTGGCACGTTCTACAGATGACCGACTGGGAGATTCAAGCTGCACTTCTTGTGTTCCAAATGAGTCATGGGGACATTAGAGTTTGGAAAGGAAAAGCAAAAACGCAAATCCCAGCGGAAGAACTTACTCGTAAGATCTATCGACTAAGTAGATCAATACGGTTCCTATCTGTCTTTGGTGTCTCAAAGACCCCCCACAGCCAACCCAAACCAAAAAACAGAATTAAAGTGCTTTAGAGTTGTAGGTGGTATTATTTCTTTGTCAATGGCAAGCTTTTAAAATTGTAATGTCCTCCAAAGGCCACAGTGGCTGCTCCCACCACTGACTGTTTTGTCTAGCCAGCTCAGGCCATCAGACGATTAAGATAACCTCTGCGTCAATAAAGGTTTTCAGCTTGAGTTTGGACATGACTGCAACCAGGTTCTCAGTAAGGCGGGCTAGAGAGTGCCCTCTGCTCTCTGAACCCACACCGTTGGAACGTGGTTTACAGATCTTGGCTCAGATGCGAAGTATTTAAACTTTTATTCACCCCTGTGTGTGGAGGCCCTGAGAGACACCAGTCCCTGAGAGAAATGTCTCGTGTCCTGCCGCCTCGCTGGCAGCCACTGAAGTCTTAGTCGAGGATTTAGCTGCTGCTTGACAGTCTTAAATCTGAACTCCACCTGGAAAGAGAAAGCATCTCTCTCCAGCTCCACGGTGTCACCAGCCCATCCTTGAAAGGGAGATGGTCTTTTCTTTCAGCTCTTTCCCGTCCTCTCTCCCACTTCCGGATCTGGGACTCTTTAATTAATGGGTCCCAAAATTAGAGTTCGAGAGTAATTCCTTTGCAACACCTCATATGACACAGCAGTGTGCTTTGCTGTTTGGACGGGGTGATGCCATGTATGAGAGACAAATCTTTTATTGGGAGCTCCAACCGGATGCACATACTTGCTGCCCGGCGCACTTACATTTGTGCCCATCTGTTTGGGTGGCAGGAGGCCTTTGGAGGGTGGCACAAGCCAGTTCTGAGAAGGCTCATTTGCCAGTGGAGGAGCTGGCTCAGGGGCGCAGCCTGCAGAACACTGAGTGTGCCAACACTCCTGCCAAGAGAACCTTCTGTTTGGCAAACAGCACCTGAACCAGGCCGCGTGCTGCTCTACAATGGGCAACATCTGCTGATGGGAAGCTGGCGGTGATGTGCCCTCAGTGATGGATCCTGCTGCACGCCGTCACTCAGCTCCCTTTAGAGCAAGCTCACAGTGAATACCTCATTTAAGCAAGCGAGTTTTACCATCACTTATGCATGGTGGAAATATTTATCAAATGTCTACTATTTGCAAGTCATCGTGCTAGCTGTTTCCTGATGGTCTAGAAGAATTTGACATGGATCCTAGCTTTAAGAGGCTGATAGCAACAACAGAAATAGGCATTCACAAAGAGCGTTGGTTGACTTGAGCGGAATGCTAAAAGCTAAACACAAACACACTGGAGTCAGAGATGTGTTGTTGAAGCCCGGAAGAGGGGCGAAGATGCTCAGCTGAGGGGCTGGAGGAGAGTGGTGTACAGACAGGGCCTTCAGGGTGGGAGCATTTGCACCTGTGGTTAGAGTGGAAAGGGCCACTCGAGCTGGAGGGAATTGCGTGTTAAGGGGTGAGAGAATGTTGTGCCTGAGTGGAACTCAGGGAGAGGAGGAAAAAAGGAGGTAGAAAAGAGATTCTGAGGACAGATCACAGAAGACCAAGACATCAGGATGAGGGCTTGGCCCTGGAGTGTTGGTTGATAAGACGGAGACAGAGCTCTGCTGCCTCTGGGGCTTGGGGAAGGACTGGGGGGGATGGGAGCTCGGTGGAGAGGCCACAGCTTGGTGCCAAGAGCCAAGTTAGGGTCTTCAGAGGCTGTCACTTAACCATTACTTATCAAACTCCTTTTCATAGGCTCCTCATGTGGACCAGGCCATATCTGGCCCCTCCACATGGCAGGGAGATATATTAAGAGTTCTTTACAACTCAGTACCATGGGATCAGGGCAAACCTATAGGAATTCCTATGGAAATCTGGGAACCCAGGGAAGAGGGGACACAGAAGTAACCAAATGCCTGAAATGTTGCCCACAGAATAGAGGACAGAATGGCCTTCAGAACTAGGTGTCTTGGTTGTATCCCATCAATGTGGCTTTGGGCAAGTCACGTCGCTTTTCTTGTCTCATTTGTAAAACGAGCTGAATCACGACACCCATTTTGTAGGGCTGCTGTGAAATTACATGGGTTGGTGCATGTACTGTGCATACAACACGCTGGCCTCCAGCATCCGATCAGTACACACTGAGTCCTGTGGTGGTCGTGGCTGTGATGCAGCAGACTACCAAACGGTGTTTCACTAAGCATCCGTCCCCCATGGGTCTGTGGGCCAGCCGGGGCTCTGGTGGGCTAGATTTGCCACACTCAGATTTAAGTCTGATGCACATGTCTCAGCGGTCCAGGTCCCAAGGGCACCTCCTACTTGAAACTTGCTCTCGTAGCAGAGAACAGGAGTGCTGGGGTCCGAACAGTGTGCCTTGACTTTGTGTACATCGCATCTCCGTCTGCTCCACAGCCAAGGCCAACGCCAAGGCCAGTGGGGCAAGGAGATGTAGTCTTCCCAGAGAGGTGGGGCGGAGATAGTGGATATTTGATAAATAAATAACACAATATGCCACATCTGTCATGGATATTTTCCTGGAGGAGGTCATGGAACTCAATTGAAAAATGTTAGGCAGGTGTGTTAATTGCAGCTAAAAACACAACAAATGTATAAAGGTAAAGCCGAGCAAGTTGTGACTAAGTGTTATAATGGATTCTCTTAATTTGGAGTGACGTTGGCAGAGTACATTACAAAAAGCATTAAACTTGCAATAAGGAGACCCACGTTCCATTGTATCATGTTGGTTAAGATGCTTATAATTTGGGGAAGGGGACTCTGTCATTTCATTTGCAAAAAGGAGGGAGCTAGATTAATTAATCTCAAAGTTCTCTTCCAATACTCTGCGATTCTGTGAAAACTAGCCACAAAGAAAAAGGGGTGGCTGTGATAGGCTTTTGGGGGGACAGAAGGTGTCTAATTTGGTGGAAAGCCTTTATTGTTAACCTTGGGGGTTTGTTTCTGACATAGGCAATAATAAAGAGTTACTGTGGGCTCTCGATTTGTGGAGCAATACTCATACGGGGCTTCAGACATATTTACATGCTCTGTGTTGGACGATGTCGATGATGCAAACTTGAGTGTGTATCAGAATCCCCTGGAGGGCGGGCTAAACCACAGATCGTTTTGTCCCACCCCAGCGTTTCTAACGCAGAGGATCTTGGGTGGGGCCGAGGAATTTGCATGTCAAACAATTCCTGGGTGGTGCTGCTGCTGGTCCAGGCACCATACTTTGAGAACCACTGGTGTCCGGGATGTTGGTGCCCTGCCCCGATGCCCTCCGTCACAGGCTCACCCATCCCCGTGCTGCTCTGAGGATGACCGTACCCCACCACTGTCCTGTCTCTGGAGAGCTGCCCTTGACTAATGGAACCCTCTGGAGGGGGGATGGGGTAAGTCACCCACCCCATTAGGTAAACTGACTGACAAAAGCTTACAAACGGCTGGTGCCCTCATCTCTAGATGGAATCAACTCAAGATGGAATCTATCTTGTCATTGATTCTCCAAAGCTTCCCTGTGTCATTGAGTTCCCAGACCCAAGCTGGTCTCTGGCTGGCAGTGTAATTTTTGTGAGCATTCTGCACCTGCTGATACAGCTGCCCCTCCTCCCCTTCTCCTGAGAGGACCCCTTCAATCAGTCACATGAACAAGAACTCTCATCTCACACTCTGCTTCTAGTGAATCTGACTTCAGACAGATGATCTCGAGCTCGGATAGCCCAGAGGCAAGGAAGCCTTGTCGTAGGTTGGAGGGGTCTTGACATTAAGTGTTGAGGATATAATTTTAGGGAACAAAAATGGACAATCCAAAGAACTTTTGTTTAAAAAGATCTAAAATAGATCCACTCACCATGTGTAATGTTTTATGAAAGATTACACGTGAGGTGAAGGAAAAGATGTACAGATGTTTCCAGGTGGTTGAAACCTGATGCCTGTGACTATGATAAGGCTCTTTGTAATAAGGAATGATTCGAAAAGTTGGTTTTGAGAGAGGAAGATCAGCTTGGATTTCAGCTGACGAGATTTGTGTGTTTGGGAGAAATCTGTGGGCTTTCCGATAGGTACCTACACAAATGGGACTTGAGAGATGGTGAGTGGTTGTAGCTGGGCTGTCCCTTTGGGAATCGTTTGTAGTCAGACATTGGGGTTAATGATGCTGCTGGGACATTCAGCAGCAAAAAGCAGAGGGTCTGGGACAGAGATTTTGAGGCCTCCCTCAGTTATACCTGAGGGAAAAGCCGACTTCAGAGGAAAGTAGATAGAGAATCTAAATAAGATGGAGGGTCAGTGAGACAGAAAAATGTGGCCCTGATTTTGTCTTCAGTTGGCCAACTTAGTTTGGCACATATTGAAATATTGGTGTTATGAAGTTCTGAGCCCTCAAGAAATGTTAGCCTCTGTAAGCGGTGTTCATTTTTGTTTGTTTGTCTTTGTGTGTGTGTGGGGAGGGGGGAGACAGTGACTGGTGTAGACATAAGCAAACATTTTTCCGTAAATGCAGTTTCCCAGCAGAGTGAATAAACGTGTTCAGAGAAGGTAAATGTTGATCACTTGTGCAGAGAAGCTAGGCATGCACGGATGGAAAGATGTGGGAAGGTTACAGTCGTTGTTCTGGTCCTTTCCCCTATTCCAAGAGGGAGGAGAGGCATGTGACGAGGCAAACCCTTTGAAGAACAGTGTCGGGGAGGCAGGATGGCGTGACTTGGGGTTTGTGGAACACGTATTGTGTGGGGGGGGCACTGGGCCAGCCTCTGAAGGAGGGTCCAGGATGCTTAAGGCGTGCTCACTGCCCTCCACAAACTTGGTTTCTTGTCCCGGAGACACAGCGTCCTGGGTACAGAAATGATGTACCAGAGGCTTCAGAGATAGGTGCTCCCAGTTTCGGGACTTTGTCAACTTTGCACCCTGTCTCTCTCCCCTTGCGGTGAACAAAGACCTTCTCTGTTCTCTCGCCCTTCTTTTGGAAATCTTCTTGGTTCATATAAATCTCATCTAATTATATTTATGTCTCCCCCCCCTTTTTTTTGCTCTTTTAAAAAATAGTTTTTTGCTTCCATTTTCTCGCTCCTTCCTTGTAGTAATTGGTCCCAGAGTGAAACATTATCCTCGAGCTTATGCTAATAAATGAATAATATTTTTTTCATTTCTTCTTTTAGATTTTATTTAGCATCTGACATTGCTTCTCGTGTTTCTGTTTGGTTTGGTTTTATTTTTGTTCTTGTTTTGGATTGTTTTCCCAGAATGTGCCTCTTTATTTCCCAGGAAATGCCCGATGCTGTATCAATAATTATTAAGTCCATTAATAAGCCAAATTAAAAAGAATAACAGTAATAATCCATTGCATTTGGAGGACACTGTCTAAGCATTTTCTCATTTCATCACTTGTTTTGGCCTTTAATTTAGGCTGGATTTGCAAATGCGCTCATTTCAGTTTGGCTTTAGCCTCTTTTCTTCCTCCCGTGTTTTGCTCTCCTGTGATGTCTCGTTCCTGTCTGTCACATTTCTCAAGTACGTGAGGCTCGAGTCTACTTCAATTAATGCACCGTCCTCGGCGCCTTGAGTCTTTTTCAAGTTTGACAGCTAAGACACATTGAATGTCTTTCTTACCCCTGGAGATGACACACATTACTTCTGCCTTCAATGGGGGCTTCTCCAGAAACTAATTTCACTTGCAACTAATTTCTTCAACCAATATTATTAAATGTGCACTGGATGGAAAGCATGAATCTAGGTTCTATGGGGGAGACAAAGCGGAATGGACTGAGCGTTCGATGTCATATTAATTTGGCAGACAAATGTGCCGAGGCTACCCAGTAAAGGCTGTCTGGGGCAAGGCTAAATGAGACGTACAAACTCCATGACCTAGAGTGCTGAGAAAAAGCAACTGGTGGAATTCATTGGCAGTGATTGTTTCTTTGCAAACAATGGAGGAATTCTGCTTGCTGTCTCTCTGGTCAACCGACCCAGCCCCATTTATATCTCGTTATAGACAGGGATATGCTCGTCAATGTTTAAGAGTTCGGCTCTCTGGAGCATGGGGAAAGGAGTTCCTATTGTGGTGTTTGTCCATGTCCATGGTGTTTGTCCATTTCTAGTATGGCTGACTTGAGGACACCGACGTGAGGCTACTGAACATGTGCGTGGGAGGAAGTGCACAGAAGTGCTCTCTGGAGCGAGTTGGAGCGGCTCCAGTGCACCACGGAACGTGGGCCAGAAATAGTCACTGATCGAATATTTGGAATTGTCTTCAAACTTTTCCGAATTCCCCATCGGTTCCCTATAGGAAGCAGTAGTCAGGTAGTTAAACAAGGAAAAGGAATGCTATGATTTTTGTAGAAGGAAGGCCATTGTTTACCACTTTATATCCTGAGAAGTGGCCTGTGTGCAAACAGGGGCAGAAGTGAGGGCAGTGGACCTAATTTGGGGACCACTGGGACTCCAGGAAGAAAAATCGATGCAGTGTGTGACACTGGTCTTGGAAGCACGTTCTGGGGTGTAATCGGGCCCTAGATAACATTTGATGTTGGCCCCAAAAATGGATAAGATTTATTATTGTTACTTCTAAACATTTTTATTCTGTATTCAACAGTGGGGAAAAGAACAAAGTTTCATGTAAAATGTAAAATCCCCACTATGAATATCTAATGACAGTCTATTTTGACTTTTATTTCTCTATCATATACTTTAATGGTGGTGACATTCACGGAGAATATAATATTTGTGTGTTCCTTTTAAAAAATCAGTTGCTGTTACTTTGCTTAGACGTTCCCAAGCATCCTCACATTTTGCATTCAGTTTTTAAGGATCGATGAAGGCCTGTATGTGTTTAATAGTGAGAAAAACTCTTCAGACATGGACACGAGTTGATAGAGATGGGAATGAGCAAAGACACCCAAATGGAAAAGCCCAGTTTGTGTGTGAGGAACAGTGACATGCCCAGGAGAGCCTGGAATTTAGAGAAGTGTGTCTTATTCACCTGGGGCTGCTTTATCAAAACACCATCAACTGGGTCATTTAAAAGGCAGAATTTCATTTCCCACAACTCTGGGAAACTGGGAAGTCCAAGTTTAAAGTGCCGGCAGAGAGGGCGCCTGGGCGGCTCAGTCGTTAAGCATCTGCCTTCGGCTCAGGGCGTGATCCCAGAGTCCTGGGATCGAGCCCCACATCAGGCTCCTCCGATGGGAGCCTGCTTCTTCCTCTCCCACTCCCCCTGCTTGTGTTCCCTCTCTTGCTGCTGTCTCTCTCTTTCTGTCAAATAAATAAATAAATAAAATCTTTAAAAAAAATTAAAAAATAAAGTGCCAGCAGAGTCAGTTCCTGGCTTGTAGACAGCCGCCTTCTTGCTTTGTGCTCACATGGCCTTTCCTCAGAGTGTGGAGAGAGACAGAGACAAAGAGAGACAGAAGGAGAGAGAGTGAGCCAGCAAGCACATAATAGGGATGAAGGATTTAATTAAGAATAAGAATTCTGGGGGAACACAAACATTCGGTCCATAGCAGAGTGTGATAGGAGACAGGTTTGGAAAAGCTGGTTGGGTCTCGATTATAGAGGGCCTTTCAAGTCCAATAGGGAATGTAGAAAAAATTTGAAGGTTATCAATGCTATTGAAGGCATTGATCATGAGGATATCATGATCAGACCTCAGCTGTGGGAAAATACCCCTGGCAAGAGGCATTTTCTTCTTGGCCTCTGTTTCATCCTGGGTCTGTTCTCAAGAACCAGCTGGCTTCGGAAGTACTCTGACTAGATTCTTTTTTGTGGAAAATTGTATCCACCGCAAGAGGCCTCAGGGATACACTGGACAGTTCCACAGATAACACAGAATTCATAGCCACTGAGGAAGTGGACCATGGTGCCAGTCAGATCTCTGCTGATGTGTAAAATGTTTGCCGCTGGTCTACAGTGAAGTAAGTATACTAATTGAGAGTAAGCATTTAGAAATCTTTATCTTAATTTGAGAGGACAATTTTATGTTTGCTGAATCTAAAAAAATGGATTCATATTTGGTATTATTTATTTTACTTTATTTTTTATTTAAATTCAATTAGCCAATATAGTACATTATTTTTGATACAGTGTTCAATGATTCATCAGTTGTGTATAACACCCAGTGCTCATCACAACACATGCCCTTCTTAATGCCCATCCCCCATTCACCCCATCCCCCACCCACCTCCCTTTCTGCACCCCTCAGTTTGTCTCTCATTGTTTGTCTCCGTCTCTGATTCCCCCCCTTCAGTTTTCCCTCCCTCCCCTACGGTCCTCTGCACTACTCCATATATTCCACAGTGCATGCCTGAATAGTGAAAAGAAATTTGGTAGAACCTGGATATTTTTAGAGGTGAGGTTTTCTTCGCAGAGATGCTCAAATCTTTCCCTGATAATTACCTCTTCTCCTTATTAGGTTCTTGTGAAAGTAACATCTGAAACGATAGATAATTAGGAGTTGAAACCCCACTGTATTAATAGTTGCACATACCTGATGCAGCTGTGGTAAAAGCCTGAGTTCATCTGTTGACCCAGTGTTCAGCAAATGCAAATGCATCCCGAGGGTGTCCTGCATGCAAGATACAATGGACCAAACCAGAGACAGCTCCTGTTTATGGAGCTGAGTCCCTAGAGGAAGCCGATGAAACAAAACCATGGTAAACAAGTGGGTGCTCTATGGGAAGTCACAAAGGAGATGTATCTGGGACCACGTAACATGGGATTTTTTTCCTGATTAGGAATGTCGAGGAGACAGACCTTCTAGAGGAAATTAGGCTTAAATGGAAACTTTAAGAACAACTGGCATTTGCCAAGTAAAAATTAAGGGCCTGTGCAAAGGCCCTGTGATAAGAAGGAACAGGGCAACCATGAAGGACTAAAACTGTGGCTGGAATACTGATAATGAGGGGTGGCACAGCATGAGATGAAAATAGAGGGCTCGGTTTAGATCATGTGGGTCTTTATAAGTCATCCTAAAGATTTTTTTTCCTAATAGCAATAGGAAGCCATTGGAGAGTTGTTTTTGTTTGTTTGTTTGTTTTAAGTAAGCTCCATATCAAGCATGGAGCCCAACATGGGCTTGAACTCATGACCTTGAGATCAAGAACTGAACTGAGATTAACCCAGCTTAACTGCTTAACTGACTGAGCCACCCAGGAGCCCCAGGAGAGTTTTAATCTGAAGAAGCTAATGTTGTATAATTTGTGACCGGCAGACTTCCAAGATGATCTCTGCCCCCTGGTGTTACACCCAGTATAGTCCCCTTTCCTTGAGTGTGGGTGGAACCTGCAACTTGCTTCTAGCCAATAGAATGTGGAAAAAGTGATAAAATATCACTCTTATGATACCATTGTATCATACAAGACTCCACCTAAACACACTAGAGCAAGAAATTATCTTTGCTGGCTTGATAAAGTGTGCAGGCACGTTGAAGAAGGCCACATGGCAAGGGACTGAGCGAGACCTCCAGGACCCAAGGACCGCTTCTAGAGGTCAGCTAGCAAAAACCTGGGGCCCGCTCTCATCCAGCTGCAAGGAAACAAATCCCACCAACAATTTGAATGATCCTGGAGAAGTATTCTTATAAGTCAAACTTTCTGATAAAAACACAGCCCATGTGATGACTATACTGTGGCCTGGTGAGACCCAGAGCAGAGGACATACCTAAGCTGTGTCTGAATTTCTGACTCAGGGAAACTGTGAAATGATGCATTGTAATGCTTTAAGTCCCTAACTTCATGGCAACTTGTTATGAAGCAATAGAAAACTAATACTTTGTTTTAATGTAACATCCCTGTGGTTGCTTTTAGAGAACAGATTAAGGAGAAAAGATTGGATGGGGACGCGTCAGTAACATAGGTAAGAGACAAAATGGTAATGCTGCAGGAGATGGAGAAAGTGGAATGATTGGAGAAACAGGAAGTATTGCTTTTAGAAGGTAAAGGAGAAGGGCATATCAGAAGTGACTCTTTGGTTTCTGGCTTGTGGCATATCAATGGTTTCCTGAAAAATTGAGAAAAGACAGATTGAATATATTTTTAAAAATCCGACTAATGACATTGAAGAAATGCTAAAGCAACTAAGACGTGAAGGACAAATAATTCAGAGGGAAGGGACTTACCAAGAAATAAGCAGACTTTATGAGCCATTTCTCTCCTCAGAGCATTTACAGTGAATGAGAAGTTGAGAAACCAGGAACAGATCCCTAGATAAAAGGCAGAGACACCAGCTGAACTTTTAGCATGAAGTTGCGGAACAAAAATTTGTAATTTGAAGTTGCCAAGAAAGGCAGAATAAAAGATGCCAAGGTCCTGGAAATAAGCATGGCATGGAGAAGCAAGTCCAACCTTTACTGGTTTTCCCCCTTAAGGTATTCGCCTGATGATTGAGCTGTGTTGGGCTAGATTTAAGAAGCAGAGTAGAAAGCTACTGAAAGCCAAGAGGAGGTTTCAGCAGGCTCAAGGTGCTCAGGAGACAAAAATTGGATATCAGGACTTATCAAGGAGGAGAGGCCCAGATACACAGTACATGCCCCTGGCTTCCACTCAGAACCCATGGAAAGCTATATCCCAGGAACAGAGATGAACCAGAGACAACAGAGACTTACAAAAATTGCAACTTTGCCTCAAATCTGTTTAATGTCTAGTTGGATTTAGGTGGTCTGCTTCAATACACCTTGGCTACCAGAATATAGGAAAACCTTCCCCGGAGGAAGATAACGTGTTCTAGAGCCTTTGCTACTTTTAATAGACAATGTCTGACTTTCAAGAAAAAATTACCAGACATATCAATAAAGAGGGACAAGGACAAGAGGACATTAGAAACATACCCTCAGATGATAGAGTTTCCACACATGTGGATCAAAATACCTTCGCTTGATTGTCTGGTCTCAAATTTGATTTTACCTTACTAACAAGGTAATACCATCATCTGCTGTGTTTCATGGATGCTGGCAGACGACATGAGGACATAAGGCTCCAGGGTCAGAGAAAGGACTTTATTGCACTGGCTCAGCAGGCAGCCTGAGCGTTCCGCATATTTGCATTGCTTCTTTGCTCCCAAGCTCCTCAGGGACAAGGTAACATGACTCAGAGGAATGCTACACACGCAGTGCGCTTGCACGGCCGCGGAACACTGGCCCTAGGGATCCACCGCTTTATCACCGTCAGTAAGAGAGCCTACTCTCTGTCCTGGACAGGGACGTGACATCTCCCCTGAAAATCGCTAGCTGTAAACACCATCTTGAGAGATAGCCCAGGTAGAGGGTGGCCAGTACCTTTCATTCTTGGCATCCCCAGCAAGAACAGAAAGGGATGCTTAAGGCCCATGAGAGATTGCCTCTCCCAGCAGGTTATGTTCCAGAAAATAAATGACAGCGCGGAGAATACTATTAAGAACCAAATCTGATAGAATAGAATTATGTGGAAACTCTAGAACTGCAGTATTCAATAAATAAATTATAAGCCCCTTAGATGAGCTTAATGGCAATTATAAGCAATTAGAAGACAGAATTAGCAAATTCAAACTAAGAGAGTAGAAAATATCCAGTCTAAAGCACAGAAAGGCAAAAAGTTGAATGTACATAAATAAATTAAGAAACACATGAAATTAATAGATCATTGTTGTCCTGGAAGAAGAGAGTAGGGAAGGGACACCAACAGTATTTCAGGACGAAATGACAGGTGACACACATTCAGCCCATATTGAGAAGCTCTGTGATTCTCAATCTGGACAAATTCAAAGTAAAATTTCAAAAACCAAAAGACAAAGAGAAAATCCTTGAAGGGATCCAGAGGGAAAAATTATACACGTTATGCTCAAAGGAGCAAAAATAAGGCAGCAACTGGCTTCTCAATGAATATGGTGGAATTCAGATGATAAGAAAAAAAAATAACATCTTTAAAGTGCTGGAAGAAAATAAGGATCAACCTGGATTTCTGTGTCTTGTAGAAATGTCTTTTAAAAGCCTATGTGAAGGGGCACCTGGGTGGCACAGCGGTTAAGTGTCTGCCTTCGGCTCAGGGCGTGATCCCGGCGTTATGGGATCGAGCCCCACATCAGGCTCCTCCGCTATGAGCCTACTTCTTCCTCTCCTACTCCCCCTGCTTGTGTTCCCTCTCTCGCTGGCTGTCTCTCTCTGTCAAATAAATAAAATCTTTAAAAAAAAAAAAAGCCTATGTGAAGTAAAGGCATTTTTAGATAAATAAGAACTGAGAGATTTTGTCACTAGCAGAACTTCACTGAAGGAATTCTAAAGGGAGTTCTTCAGGTAAAAGAAAAAGAATCCCATTGGAAACAAATACGGTTAGAAATGAAGAGCAATAGAAGCGATAAATATAAATGAGTATCGACTGTATGGAATAATAGCAGTGTCTTGGGATCTAAATTATGTGTATCGAGTTAAAATGCATGACAATAATTAAGACATTAAGGGACTAATGGAGTTCACATGTTGTAATAGTATTTGGATAGTGGCAGAAAATCATAATTCATATTAGACTTTAAAAAGTCAAGGGTGCATGCTCTAATATTTAGAATTGCCACTAAAAGATAGTGAGGTAACTAAAACTAGAGGGGAAAGAAGAAATGTGAAAAACAGGTTGAATATTGGTGCTATTCGTTCAGTGGTGAACTCTGGAAAGTTTTAAGAACTGGGTGTTATATGCAACTAATGAATCATTGAAGATTATATCAAAACTAATGGTGTACTATAAGTTGGCTAATTCAATTTAAATTAAAAAAAAAGAGGGGTAAACTTGCTGGTTGGATAAATTCATGTGGCTCTCACAAGAGATGTCAGAGCTGGAAGCAAATTCTTTTGAGGCATCTGCCTTCCAGGTACAATTGAAGAAGAGTGAGGAATATTCCATTTGTGCAGGTCAGTCCTTAGTTTTTCTCACTTTCTCTGTTGCTTGCATTCAAGTGATGACTAGAATAGGTAGCAGAGCCCCAGGAGGAAATAGGATGCAGCGACACAAGGCTGTAAGGGACACAAGGGTCCCACGCTCTCACTGCAGAGCCATCTCGTCTACCGATAATCTTGGTCCTTTCAAAGGTGAGCAGAGCTCACCTGATAGGGGACAAATGTCATAACACATAATAGATCACATTAACTATCCCATATTAAAATGGCCAAGATAGGAATGCTTAATTGTTAAATATTGGAAAGCAAGAATAATGATTATGATTTTCAATATATAACGCTTGTAATAGTCTGCTTTTTTTTAAATATGTTTATCTTTACTCCCTCTGGCAGCCCTGTACATAAAAAAAATAACCATCTGTGGTTCAGCCTTGCGAAATGCTCAATACCTCTAATGTTAAGCCTGAGAAGAATTTTGCTCGTTCATTCTTTATTGACATCCGGGATGGAGCTTTGAGTCATTTTGCATTTATTGGGTTCCTTGAGCACAATTTCTCATGTTTCAATGTAGAAAAACACCCTCCCTGTTGCGAGATCGTCGAGGCTGTTGTGATAGTCATTTTAAGGAGTTTCATCACTCCACTGAAAGCTTCTCCTCTTTATTTTGTCTTAAAGAGTAATGGAATGGATTTCATTCACTCATGAGATCTGCTTGGATTTATAACAGACTAAGGCTGGTCTTCAGTGTATTTCATGGTTTTGTAAAACAGGACGTTATTTTATTGCTGACATTATGTATGAATTCTTACCCCTTGTCTCCTCATGGCAGCTAGAGTGTCAGCGACCTGGGAGTTCAGCCCAAATTATTTTGCCTTTGTGCGTATCTGCGCTGGATTTCCCTCGTCCTCTTCCACATTCACCACTGACCCCCTGCTGCTGTGACCAGACCCGGTCGTGACCTTCTGCTCAGGCTCCCCACAGCTGGCACACAGCCCCCACGGCCCCGGTGCCCGCGCAGCTCAGGCTCCCGAGTTCAGTGTACCACGTTATGTCTTTGCACTGGCTCCTGTAATCAGCATCCCAGCCTGCACATCTATAACCAGTAAGTCCAGATCAGAAACCCGAGCCTCCCAAGCTCCCAGTGTGGACTGCTGGGTTAGCCCATGGCTGAGGCTTAAATGCGCAGCAGAGAAAATGTTGAAGGTCAGTGTTCTCAACGTGAATTGTTTCCAGCTCTGCAGATGACCTCGAGGGACTGAGCTTCCTTCACAATGAGATCATTGCACCTTCCTCTCGTCCTAAAATATTCATATCAAAGAGGCCCTTCCCTGGGCTTGCTCTGACGTGATGCAGAGGAGAGCGATGCTTTCAGGATGAAACTCTTATTTGGCTCTTAAAGCTCTCAGAACTTCTGATTGATTCCATCTTGGGAACTGTGGATGGGAAAATCAGAGGCGAATGTCATTAATGACCCACAGTTGCTGAAAAACAGGAATCTCTGCATCTTGAGGTGTCACATCGCTTATGCATAAGCTGTCACACCTGCAGATGCTGGTTGCAGCTTTTTCTTTCTGTATTTAGGGCGAAAAAGAAAGCCACAGCTCGAGAGATGTCTCAGCTGGCACGATGGGTGGACTTCTCCAGGGACATTTAGTTTACTAATGCATCTACAGTTTAAGAGGAATATTCTGTTCTCTTTTCCAGTCTCCTGTGTTCCCAAACACTTTTGGTCCTTCTCAGACTTGGGCTCTGGGGAAGAAGAGGGATCCCACTGACTCTTCTGGAAAAGAGCAAAGATAGAGTGAGGACGCCAAGTGTATGTGGGGTTCAGTGCTCTACTCTGGGTACTTTGATGGATTCCTGGACCCTATCCCAAACCGAGAGAGTTAGAATGTCAGAGAGCTATGCCCTGGGATCTGTGCTCTTTCAAAGCTCCCCTAAGTGATTCTGATCATCGTCTTGATTTGGAAACCACTCTGCCGGACCACTTGTCCCTGTGTTGTCACCCATGGACTTGACGGAGATGCTCATCATGACCAAGGCTGGGTCTGGGGTATGATCAGATTGAGTGCGCAAGGCTGAGACTCAAAGATGTTAGCAAGAAGGGGAAACCATGAGAGAGACAGACACTTTTCTCAACTGGAAGCAGATGATCTAGTCATTCATTCAACACCTATTACTGTGCACCTAGGATATACCAGGTGCTTTTCTAGATGCTAGGGACACAGCCGTGCACAAGACAGACGAAATCCCTGCTCTCAAGGACAATACAATCAGGGAGCTATGTAATAAACCAGCCAAACACAGGGCTGCTCTACAAGGCGGGGATCTCGTTTTGTTCACTTACGTAATGGCCCAAACTAGAACAATGCCTGGTGCGTAGAAGCTCATTGCTTCATAAAGGAAGAAAGTATTGCAGATAGAGCTAATACTCTGGAGGATAACAACACAAAGAGGGAGGTGAGGGGTCTGGGGTGAGGGAGGGTGGGAGGGGCCGAGCTTGTAGGCCCAGCTTCCTCGCAGGTCCTGAGCTTGGAAACTGGGTGAGGAGCTACCCCTCCATTCTGGCCACCATTTGCTCTAGTTCTATAGATCAAGGAACAATTTAGGGCACTGCTCATCTCTTTCCTCGCAAGGGATGCTCTGAGCCATTAGCCACCACCTTAGATTCCTGTGGGTCAAACATGCTGATGACCGCCTTATCCTTGCTGCCCATGTATACATATGCCCACGTGTCTTCAAGTCAGTCACCTGGCCCCTGCTGTTCTGGATCCCATCACGCCCATCTGAGTCACCAGACTGGGCCCACAGAGAATAGCCACCACACAACTTTTTGAGGACATTGATGTTCTCATTTCTCAGTAACTAAGAAAGAGTCTTTGGGCACTCTCTGTGGATGCAGTGATGTGTGTGTGTGTCTGTACGTGTGCTTGTGTCTGTGTATCTGTGTGTGCATGTGATGCATTCCAGTATATTCTATTTTCCTAAGCCTTTGGATGTATCCTCTGCAGTTTCCCGGGGTAGTTCTGGGAACTCAGCCTCATTAAGAGTAGTCCATGGTTGAGTTTAATTTTAGCCAACCCACAAAGTAAACCGTTAGAGCCACTTTCATCTGCATGAGTTATTATATTAAACCCAGAATCACTCATCAGTACACCCTGATTGATAAACTAGGACCAACCCAGCATTGTATTCTGTGCTCCTTAGTCTCCTGCCATCAGAACCTGTTCTCATGTACACTCTGCAGGTGTCTGCTGATGTGAATGGGCAAAATCTTGCAATTCTTTTTTAGTGTAAGTCATTTCCTACTGGCCAGACTTTGCTTGTGTCTCTGGAGCATGCTGAGGTCTGACCCCAGTTACGGGTCCAAGGGCAAGTGGTGGCTTTTTTGTTTATTTATTTATTTATTTAGTTAGTTAGTTAGTTAGTTAGTTTTTATTTGAATTCCAGAATACTTAACATACAGTGTTATACTAGTTTCAGGTGTACAATATAGTGATTGAACAATTATATGCATTACTCAGTGCTCATCATGGTAAGTGTACCCTTTAATCCCTATCACCTGGAAAAGTTACTACTAACTATCAAGAAAAGACGATTTCCTGATTCTACTGCTACCTCAGTGTGTTTAATATGCAGTCTATAGGGAGCAAAGAATATTTTTTGCCATCACCTTCCTAACATCCCATGATTATCATATAAGGCAGTGATTCTCAGCTGGGAGCAATTTTGCCCCGCAGGGAACATATGGGAAAATGTCTGGAGACATTTTGTGTCTGTCACAACTTGGGGGCAGGCATGCCCCTGGCATCCAGTGGGTAGAGGTCAGGGATGTTGCTGAACACCCTACCATGCACAGGATGGCCCTTCGCAACAGAATCATGTTGGCGAGGATGCGGAGAAAGGGGATCCCTCTTACACTGTTGGTGGGAATGCAAGCTGGTACAGCCACTTTGGAAAACAGTGTGGAGGTCCCTCAAAAAGTTAAAAATAGAGCTACCCTATGACCCAGCAATTTCACTACTGGGTATTTATCCCCACAATACAGATGCAGTGAAAAGAAGGGACACATGCACCCCAATGTTCATAGCAGCAGTGTCCACAATAGCCAAACTGTGGAAGGAGCCGAGATGCCCTTCAACAGACAAATGGATAAAGAAGATATGGTCCATTTATACAATGGAATATTCCTCAGCCATCAGAAAGGATGAATACCCACCATTCACCATTTGCATTGACATGGATAGAACTGGAGGGGATTATGCTAAGTGAAATAAGTCAAGTAGAGAAAGACAGTTATCATATGGTTTCACTCATATGTGGAACATAAGGAGTAGCAGGAAGATCGGTAGAAGAAGGAAGGGAAGAATGAAGGGGGGGTAAACAAAAGGGGGAACGAACCACGAGAGACTATGAACTCTGGGAAGCAAACTGAGGGCTTCAGAGGGGAGGGGGTGGGGGAATGGGATAGGCCGGTGGTGGGTAGTAAGGAGGGCACGTATTGCATGGAGCACTGGGTGTTATACGCAAACAATGAATCATGGAACACTACATCCGAAGCTAATTGTACTGTATGGTGACTAACATAACATAATAAGAAAAAAAGAATTATTCAGCTCCAGTTGTCAATAGTGCTGAGGTTGGGAAACTCAGTATAAAGGGATTTAATGATAATAGAATTTATTCAACGTTGAAGATCCAAATGACACAAACACACAACTGGCTTCATCTGGGCTCTGACGATGAATTTATTCTAGATTCATGTTGAACAAACATTTACTGGGTTCTTGCTGGATGACCCTTCCTGCATAATCATCCCACACCAAGAGCCTCTTTTTATAAAAAAGAACCCTAACTGAGAGAGGGCCTTGCCCAAGGTCAGAGCGTCAGCAAATGGGGAGCAAGGATTTGAACTCAGAATCTTTGCTTCCGAGACCCGACTCGGTAGGGAATGGCTGTCATGGTGGCACCACGGGTCCTTGCTTGGCAGTGCTGCTCACTCACGAAGCCTCGGCGGTGCTCAGGGTCTGGCCGTCTGATGTCATTCGTGGTGTCAGCATCCTTCTGAGAACGAGTGCTGAATTCCTGTCTTTCAGAATTGGCTCTCTGAGAGACTGAGTGGGTGACAGCCAGCAATTATTTCTTTCCTTCTTTTGCCTGTGTCCTCTGGTCTGATTCAGAGGCACAAAGGGAAAACCTTCTATGGGTGTGGAGTGCCAGCGCATGGCTGTGAATGGGTCTGAGTCACATGACGCGGGATGAATAGGGAATGGGCAGTTTCGAGGCGTTTCTCATGGGAGGCCACATCTGCTGGTTTCACTTCAAGAGTATGGTGACTGAGGGGCTCCCCCGGCCACCGTGGAAGGGCGCTCTGGGAGGTCCCGGCTTGCCCAGACTCTCGGAGCCCCAGAACATCACAAATTCCTGCGTGCACATGTTTCTCCTCCCCTGAACCAAATATGGCCCAGTGGGGCTCTGTGCTGACTCCTTGAAACTTGCAACTGCCTTGGAGAAGGAAACTTTTCATTTCCTTTGGCGTCGATGAGCTTTAGCGAGCGGGGCAGATGTTTCTCTGAGCTGCAGCACTGCCCCTAGGAGCAGGCAGACGATCAATGTCTAACCTGTTGCCGGGCAGCTCAGGCATCGTGAAAGAGACTTAATCTCCAACGATTAAACATTAAGTGCTTTCTAACATTTAAACATTAGGCTCGTTTTACGATTGTGAAAGCAGCAGTAAAGCAAAGGGGAGAGAAGTTTACTGCTTCTTAACTTGAGCAGCAAATTGAATTTCTATCGACGAGGAGAAGTGCTTCTCCCTCTGGATGGAGAAGATGGGCAGAGGTTTGTGGGTTTAGAAAAAATACAGTAATAACGTTTATAGAGATGAAACTGTCAACACTACCCCTAATACTGCAGATGAATTTTGACAGTCATGTTTATAATGCAGGGGAGAGAGGGATCGCCGATGTCCCTGGGGAATATGTCTAGAGATGAAACTAGAAAAACATAAGTATTTGCTGTGGTTGCTTTGCTGTATTTAATATTTAAATTTTTTTTCTCATTGTACAAACTTTCATCCATAGGTGCGAACACATTAGCATAAATGACTCTGTACTCTGGGCATATTTTTATGTATGTTTTTACGCCGGCTCACATCACAAAAACAGCTAGCATTGACCGAGTTTCTTCGTGTCCCAGGCACTGTTTGGTGGAGGGACTGGGTACGTGCGGACTCCCCCAGGACTCACGCAACCTCTGAGACAGGCTTTCTGTGGCTCTCTCCTCCAGGAAAGGAAGTGAGAGCGAGATGTTGTGAAGATGCTGGGCAGCCCAGCTGGACTTGAACCCCAGCAATCTGGCTGCTGGGTCTGCTCTTGTGAGCCTTGAAGTGGGTCATGCTCTCTGCTTGCTTCCCTCTATCTATGTGCGGGGGGGGGGTGGGTCCATGCACCTACAAATTGCTGGGCTCCCGGCCATGGGGTGGAGATGGGGTGGGGATTAGGGGAGAGGGTAGGGAGCCAAGTAATCTTCACACTGAACAAAGGAATCACCAGCCAGGAATCACTCACTTAAGAAGTCCTGCTTGCTGCTTTACTTGCTCGGGGCCACGCGAGCCAGCACGGAGCCTTGTAGGTTGTCTTCGCCCCACGGAGTTTGGCGCTATAGCAAAAGGCTTGCCTTGAAGCGTCTCCATTCTTGCTCTCAAAGGAAGTATATACACCTCACATATTAATTTATTTGGTTGTATTAAACCCTTTTTGACCTCCCAAAACAGCAATTTCTTAGGGTGCAGTCATAGTTATGTTTCTGTTATATTGATATTTACTACTTAAGACACAACCACCTTTAATCAGATTTGGCAATTTGATGGGAGGGTTTTTCCTTTGTACCAATCCTTCCCTCATAGACGCTTGTTCCTGATCCTGTTTTCCTGTGTCAGGTACCCTAATGTCACTCCTTTTCATCTGATATACGCTGTCAGCCAGCTGTGCTCCAGTTTGCATTATCCATGAACATTTGTCCCCCTTTTGTCACCCTGCTTTATGGGTTTGCAATTTACAGTTTGTGACTTTGTCTTGTCACAACTCACCAAGAAGAATCTTACACAGTTGAGGATATTTCTAGCAGCAATGTTGGAAGAGTTAAAAAAAAAAGTTATAACACATCAAGAAGTGTTTTTAAAGCCCTTCAATTCTATTAACCATATTTTGGTTTGCTGTGTCTTTTCCACGTCTTTCAACTAATCTTATTTCGAAGTTCTGCAGCTTGCATAGAATCATTCCTTCGTTGACATGTCCTACTTTTGGCTCACTTTTGCTTTTTTTGCATGTATGCGATCTATCCCACAAGGGAGACCTTCTGACTCTCAGTGGTTAACTTTCTTTGCTTCAAGGAGTGCTTGAGAAGTGGGGGTTCATGCAGATTAAGGCCTGGCAGGAACCAGCCCAGGGAGTAGCTGCGGGGAACACCTTGGCTAAGAGTAGATGTTGGCAGAAATGGCCAGCCTTCCACTTCCTCAAGAATTTTGCTTTTTTGCCTCAGTTCATGATTCGTCCTTTGAGTAAAGTTGCTAACATCAATACATAGCTATTTTCAATCAGGAGTCTAAGACCATGTTTCAGGACAAGCACAATTATCCTTCAGATGAGTCACCTCCAGGATTCTGCCAAGCCTCATCTCTGCTCCTCTCCAGTATGTGAATAAGTGTGAGTGTGTCCAAAAAAATGGGAGGGAAATGGTGCTCATTATCTGATTGAGAACCGGGGGACTGCAAGATATGCATGTTTGCTTTATCCTCCTGTTCCATAAATACGTGAACGATGAGCATGAGACCCAGAGTAGGCTGCAGATCAGAGAGAGAGAGGAGGAGAAACCAACATGGTGCACTGGGCATGCTAACGGGTCAAGTAGGCAACAGGGTGAGAGGAGAGGCTGGCCGCGGTGCTCACTGGCTCTGGGAAAACACGAAAGGCATTTTGTTTCTCTCAGCCTCAATTTTTTTTTTTCATTAAAAAAAAATGTCAGAGTTAAATAGAAATAACTTTAAGGACTTCCTCGCATCTTAGAGATCCTTTGAGCTCTCTCATAATATGCCAGAATTTTCTTTGGGAAGTTCTTAAAGAAGGACCTGAGACCTTTTCAGAGAAGGATACCAAATGTAATTAATTGATTTGGTAAGACTGAGAAGAAAAGGTTTAAGGAGCAAGAATTATTTTGCCTTGGCAAAGGAGGGACGAGAGGTTGGTAGTAATTTTAAGATAATACAGTGATCGACAAAAAATGAATCTAGTAAGAACCCTAGCTATTCTTTAAAGTTAATGTGTTGTGATTTGAAAAAACAAATGCACTATGCTCATTAGAGAGAACTATAAATTGCCAAAGAATTCAAACACGCAAAGGCAAAAACATAATTGTATCCCTCAAAATCACCTTTTAATCCTCCATTGGATTTTGTCTTAGGATTGTTCTCTAGTTTAAAAAAGTCTAAATGTTGTGTGTTATACAATTCAGTATCTTATTATTTTAAATTTATACTAAGATAAGCATTTCTAAATGTTATCACTTTTTGTAAACATTTTATAGCTTCTTCTTATTCTTTTGTGAGCTGATTCCATAGCTTAGACAGCTATAAAATCTTTTGCTTCTAGTCATAACCCTGCAGAAAACATCTTACATAACACTTTGCTCTGTATTTTCACTGTTTCTCCCTAACAGAATACGATTCCTGAGCTTCCCGGGTCAATGGAAATACCCATGTTCGAGTTTGTCGATAATACTGTCCAATTGCTTTTTGAAAGAATTCTGTCCAGTTGCGTTCCCAACAGCAGTATCCTGTCTCACCCATGTACTCTGTAGCAGTTATAATTATATAATTTTATATTATATTTTAATTATATAATTATAATTACAGGCTAATTTGATAGAGAAAACTATTACTTGCTTCAATTCTCTCTCTCTCTCTCTCTCTCCCTCCCTCCCTCTCTCTCTCTCTCTCACACACACACACACACACACACGAATACTTTTCCATGTGCTTGTTAATAAGGTTTGTTTCTTCTTTTTGTAAATGTCTCTTCATGACCTTGGTGCATTTATTTGTGAAGTCTTAGTGATTTTGACCAATTACCAGATGAACTTAGATTTTTCCAAGGACATGCAAGCATGGAATGATTTTTTAAAAATCCCCCTGCTTTGGAATGTGTTGGAAAGACTTGTGCCTCTGAGTGAATGCAGCCTCAGGGAAAATGCCACAGCTTGAGTGAGTCACTCGCTTTTCTACATCTGTGTTCGACTCTGTTAAATAGGCATCAAATGAGATTATCTTTATGACCATGAAAATATGCTCTTGGAGAAGAAGGAAGCAAGAGCCCTCAGAGCTAGTGCCCTGTTGGTCAGAGACACCAGAACAATGACCCTCACTACGGTGTCAGGTAGGCACCTCCAGACCCCTTCCAGCAAGTTTTCTGCAAAGGAATTTTCCAGCAAAAATTCAATAGTTTGATACTTACATGTGTGTCTTGCCTACCTCTCTCATCGTCTATCATCTATCTATCTATCTATCTATCTATCTATCTATCTATCTATCTATCATCTATCCATCTATCATCTATCATCTATCTGTCTATCTATCATCCATCATCTGTCATCATCTATCCAATCCCCTTCTGTCTTTACTCAAGAACTCTCGGGGCAGACCTAATGTGCACTTACTGGGCACTTCCCTCCACAGCCAAAGCTGTAGGGGGTCTGCATAACAGCCTTTGTGCCCTCATACCTGTTGCTCAGGTAAGCTCCCCTATCTCTGTCTCCTCTTCTGAACCCCCTTTTCCCTTCTGGTGTGCTGCTTCCGGTTTTGACTTACACTTCGATGACACCTCTCTATCCTGATCTCTGAAGAACATCTTTCCTCAGCTAGTTGGACCATTCTGGAGGGGAAGGGACAGTTCCCTGTCACTCCTGGGGCCAAAGCTTGCCTCCTCTGCTGAGATTTAGCAGAACTAGGTTTCTGTCTTCTCAGCAGGGCACTGAGGCAGAAATTACTGGTGGTCATTGTTCTCCCTTGCAATTGAAATCAGAAAAAGAAATATATCTGGATTCTAATTGCAACAATCAGAGAAATTAATTGTTCATCAAAAGGAGATTTTTATTTTGAATCACATAAATGATTTGGAGGATGAGAACTTTCCTTGTCTGTGATTGCCAAGATAGGATAGAGTGTCGACACCCTCAGATGTTCTCAGAGGAGCAACCAGGTGGTCTGCGTCTCTTCCCCCTTCCATAATTCTTATATCTCTTGCCACTTGCCATGGCACGGTGAAGATCTGGTATTTTTTGTTTTCAGTAAGAATTATTAGACCTCTGTATTAATAAAACAAAAGCTGGTGAAGTTAACATTGTAATGCTTTTGATTATTCAAAAATTTCTATTTCACAGCTTTTGCAGAAATTTTAGCCTCTAGCTAAACAATCATTACTTCGCGGTAATTTTTTCCCCTGCAGTATATAGCCTTATATTCACTGGCTTACCTTCCAACATAAATCCATTTATTTCAAGCTCTTCGCGCAGCTGAGGTTCTTTATCAGTTCCTAATTATCACTCACACTCTGCAGAAACACATTTGCTCTGTATTCATGACATAGCACTTCTAGAATCTCAGCCCCACAGTGAGTGTTCCGACAGAGAAAGGTCCCTATACCAGGTAGATGTGATAAAACTCTTCTCCACCAACCTGAAGTAAAATAGAAGGCTATGCGTTATTTGGGGGTCTTGTTGTTATTAAGAAGGATGTTTCAAGGCTGGTACATCATCTCTGATTTACAGCAGCTTGGGAATATGAGCATCTGATAAAGCATAATTTATAGCATTTAATTAAGAATGGGCAGCTGTTTACAATGGTCTGGAATCCAACTGTATCATTCCGAATGAGTTACCCCCACTTACGTCTATATGATGCTGCAGGTCAGGACGTCACATGTGTTTTAGCTTCAAGGACACAAGAATGAGGATATGAATGAAATGAAATGAAAAGTAGTTGATGAATCAAATGCAAAGTAATCGATCTTAAGGATAAATTTTGTTTGGAGAATACCTTGTTACCCATGAACTACCTAAATAATATTCATAGCTCACAGTTATTAAGAGCCTACCTCATGTCAGTCCATCAACTTGGTGCTTTGGGGGCATTTAACATTATACTCTCAATGCCTAATTCCCAGGACCCAGATGTAGTAATTAGGATGAGCCCTAAAGAATGAATATGAGCCAAGCATTTGAAAGAGGGGTAGAGGAGAAAAATTATACTCTAGGTAGGGGCAACAGCAAAAATATAAAAGCACAAGAAATGAAAGTTTAGCAAAGCTGAATTTAGTAGAGGGGCTATAATAACAAGGTTTGTAAGAGGATAAATTAGTTTAGGGGGTAAGTAGACAAAGTTTGGACTTTATTGTAAGGATAAGTTATTGGATTTTAATCAGAGACATGCTGAGATTTAATTTGTGTGCTAAAATGATGATTCTGAGTACAGTGTGGAGACTGAGTGAGAGAGGATGAGAACTGGAGGCTGGGAGTCCAGTGACAAGGGATTGGGGGACCCAGACAAGGGCTGATGCCCACCTGCCCCAGCAGAGGGGCTGGGTCAGGACGAATGGATGGGTTGGGGTGCTGTGTAGCAGTTGGGACTGAGAGCATTTGGGATCGGCATGGCCTGGAGGTGGGTAAGAAAGGAGGTGACAGCGGAAGGGAAGGCTGATGCCTGGGCCATTAGGCTGGCACCTTGTCAAGAAGACTAGGGGACATGGGGCGCCTGGGTAGCGCAGTCGTTAAAGCGTCTGCCTTCGGCTCAGGGCGTGATCCCGGCGTAGCGGGATCGAGTCCCACATCGGGCTCCTCCGCTGTGAGCCTGCTTCTTCCTCTCCCACTCGCCCTGCTGTGTTCCCTCTCTCGCTGTCACATAAATAAATAAAATCTTTAAAAAAAAAAAAAAGAAGACTAGGGGACAGAGGGAGGGGGGCAAGAGGATGAAATCAGACTGGTGCATGCTGGATGTCCTGTGCACGTGGCTGTGGAATGGAGACAGCCCATGAGCCTTTGGATACATGTCTGGGGCCCAAAAGTTAGGTCATGGGTAAAGTTACAGAATTTAGATTCACTAATATACAGGTGAAGATCGAAACCAGGAGAGTGGATTAAATTGCCCAGGGAGGGGTTGTAGAGAGAGAAGCATGGAGGATTATGAAGAGCACTGGTATTTAAGAGGTGGTGAGAAGAGAGACTTCAAAGGAGCCTGAGTATGGGGGCAGGAAAGTCAAGGGGTGTGTTCCATGGACATGAAAAAAAAAGTGTTTCTGAAAGGAGGGAAAAGCCAAATGCTGCCTAGAGCACGTGCTAGGGCTAATGTGTCCCTTTTTTTTATAATATTTTTTTATTATGTTAGTCACCATACAGTACATCCCTAGATTTTGATGTAAAGTTCCATGATTCATTAGTTGCAATACGTGCCCTCCTTACTACCCATCACCAGCCTATCCCATTCCCCCACCCCCTCCCCTCTGAAGCCCTCAGTTTGTTTCCCAGAGTCCATAGTCTCTCATGGTTCTTTCCCCCTTCTGTTTACCCCACCCCCTTTCTTCTTTCCTTTCTTCTCCTACCGATCTTCCTAGTTCTTATGTTCCATAAATGAGTGAAATCATATGATAATTGTCTTTCTCTGCTTGACTTATTTCGCTTAGCATTATCTCCTTCAGTCCCGTCCATGTTGCAGCAAATGTTGAGAAATCGTACTTTTTAATGGCTGAATAATATTCCATTGTATATATATGGACCACTTCTTCTTAATCCTAATAAAACAAAATTTTAAGTATGTTTTAAGGTCAAAAGTAGTACATGATCACTAAAAAAACCCCAAACTGATGCATAGCTATAAAATGATTGCTTGTATAGGTTTTAAAGAGATGCTAACTTACCTTTAATATATATTAAATGAAAATTCTGCTAACTAGTAAAATTAACTTTGCCAGAATAAGTAAGAGATAGTGTTATGTCTTATATACCTATTTGTAAAAACAAACAGTGGAAGAATAAACAAGAAACCCATGAAACAGTTACCTATTGAGACATTTCAGTGTGTTCCTTTTGCACTGTTTTGACTCATAGAGGTATTCGGAATTTTAAAGCAAATTGAAACAGATATAATTGTATGTCAAATAGGCGACGTGACAGAGAATGGATTATTTCAAGTGACTTCAGTATATTGTACTAAATGTAAATCTTTAATATGATACATCTCAAGATAAAGCATTATAAAAATCATAAACTTCAACTGCTGTTTTATTATTAATATTAGTCTCACTATTTAAAAATTATTTTATAAATATTGCAGGATAAAGCCAAGAACACTGTAATGGTAAAATTAAATAGAAAATATGTTACATCTGCATTATTTTATTTTATTATTTTTCAATTTATTATTGCAGTCCCGTTGACATACATTGTTATATTAGTTTTGGGTGTACAACATAGTGATTCAACAATTCTATACCATAGGCAGTGCTTAGCATGATAAATATAGTTGCTATCTGTCACTATACAGTGTTATTACAATATTATTGACTGAATTCCCTGTGCTGTACTTTCCATCTCCATTTTTAAAGTACATTTCCTATTTCGGACCCCTGAAATGGCCTAGAAACAATATCACCTCAGCAGCAGTGAGCACCCCTCCCAACCAGCTCTTGGCCTTTAACACCACTCACCTCTGTAAGTAATTGTGGCTCCTTAGAGAAATGACTTATTTCAGGCCAGGAAAGATACAAGCCGAGGCTGGAACTCTTCGTGACTCTGGAAAGCGAGGAAGGTTCTCAGATTAGTGGACCAAAGGGCAGAGGATTAAGCTCAACAGTGCTCCCATTGGCCAAAGTCATAACAGCTTGAGCATAAGAGTGATTTTAGCTGCTTTCTGCAGAATGCCTACGTGAAAATCCACGAGCCTCTAATACCGTTTATGTGGGAGTGGGTGGGGAAAGTCTTGTCCCAGTGTCAAGAGTATGGCCACGTACACACGTACAGTACACAAACAGGGACTCAGCGCACCTGGAGTTTTCAAATTTCACGAGGAGGGGAGATTAGGAAGGAAAATGTCTGCAGTGTCTAAAACGGCTCCCTGTGGGGAGGATGATGAAAACAAGAGGGGACAGGTCGGGAGGCACAGTGACATACTGCCAAACTGTGGCCTCCTGGGAACCATGCAGAATTCTGCACTCCCACCAACAGAGGGAGACTCCTTTCCTTTCTAGCAGGTCCTCTAATCCAGAAAGATGGAAACATAGGTCTTATTCACCTTTTTTTTTTCTTTTCTTTTCTTCGTGAGGTCTTATGGTTATTTTTCAGACACACAAGTCCTGTACTGTTCCTGTTCTGTGTTTCCAAGGTCGGATCTTTGAGGGATGGAGAGGGTGCTTTTATTTTGAGAGAGGAGTCTGCTTTGGGCCGGCTCATTGCTGTGTGATTAGGTAGTGTTTCCCTGCCTTACAGGATTAACTTTGCACAGCACCCCGAATCTCCTGCAATCCTACTCAGCCGTTTCCCGTTTATTATCAGGCTCATGTTTTTCTCATCTCAGATCAGTTTCGCCTCCTGGATATTCTGCAGGTGTTTCAAGATAGCCAGGCCTTCTTTCATTCTGTGGAAGAATCATAACTTCAAGGTTTGTCTGCCTAATGCAGAAGATTCATCAAAGATCTGTTCCTGTATTGATCTTTCTAGATTTGAAGTGGTTTTTTTCATTAATACTCACGATCAGACAAGAAGAACCTCTTCCAACTTAGTGTTTGTGAGGAGAGAAGGCAAGGTGGGGGGTGGGGATGGGGGTGAGAGGGTGTGCTTGAGACTTCTCTGCTCTCTTGTGAGATGGATGGCTCCCTCCTCCAGTCCACAGCTGTGTGGGGGTCCCGCTAGGATTCCCAGGCTCTGAGTCTTTCACCTAATGTCCATCTGTTCTCCCAAGACACACCCTCCCCTGTTGTTTTCTTGTAGTCAGACCCAATGAAGTACATGAAAAACTACAATTCTTGGCCTGTGCTGCTGTCGGGACCCCCTGTCTCCACCTATAAAGCTTGACCCCTGAGACATCATCAGCCAGGAAGCACCAAGATTCTGCTAGCATCCCCTCCTCCTTACTTCCTGCCAAATTGTTCCCTGGATTTGTATTTCTGCGTAGAAACAAGTTGACAATGGCAGGAGAGTGTAGTAATGTTGGCAGGAAGGAAAGTCCGTGTATCTCCCAGGGCTTCCAGAATGGGCTAGGATTATGGGCTTGAATGCTAATTAGTTCAGTGTTTTGGGACAGATGTTTGAAGGATGGAAAACGACTTCTTGTTTTGCTCTTTTGTTTTTATTTTTAGGAGGAATTCTTTTCATAAAGTAGAGTTTGAATTTGACGTGAACTCCAGCCTAGATGGATTTATCTTAATCATTCTTTATGCCACCTATGGTTATTGCCTTCAAGATTGGGGACTTGGTCTGTCTTTCAGTCTAAGTTCTTAGTGCTTTGGGTTTTTGAGCTTTATGGCTATTTAAGAGAGAAGGTGGAAGAGGCTAGACACTTTATTGAACTGAAAATGATTGTGTAGTCTCGGTAACCACCCTTTCTGATGATTGTATATTACTTTATTAAATTGATATTCATAATGACTTTCTTATTGTTAACCATTTAATGTTTTTCCAAATACTAACTATTACAATTGGCCCTTGAACAACATAGGTTTGAACTGCAGGGGTTCACTTATATGTGTTTTTTTAAAAATAAATACAGTACATTATTGCAAATATATTTTCTCTTCCCTCTCATTGTTTAAGGGTGAATTGTATTATCAACAATTCTACAATAAACACCTTTGTGCATAAAATATTTTCTAGGCTGTAAAAACAGGTTCTGGTTATGGCAGGGATTTCTTGTCCTACAATTTCTGTTTCTCCTTTTTCTGTAGAAATTCTCCTTTTTCTGTTCTTCCCATGTCAGTCTAGAATAGAAATTATATCTACCAATCTTGCTTTCTAGTGACTTTGTTTTCATGTGATTAAGTTCTGGCCAATGGAATGTGATTGGAAGGGTCATGTGTCAACTCCATGAAGTTTCTTTAAAGGGTGGGACTATCTGCTTTTTCTTTTTCATTCCCCCAGTTTCTGTTTGGGATGTGATGGCTGGAGCTCTAGCTCTACCCTTACACCATGAGGTTTTGTAATGGCAAAGTGGGTAAGGTGGGAGAAGTGGGGTCCCTTATAGTTCCATGGAGCTCATTTGTCATGATAGTGCTGGGCTGCTTACATGAGAACAAAGAACCTTCTATCTTGTGTAAGTATTCTGTTCTGCGGTTTTTGCAGCTGTATGCAGTCCTACAGTGCACTTGGGCTAACACGAAGGTCTTAGATTTTAATAAATGATCGGTAAATGGCAAAAGACTCAAAGTAGAGATCCTGGAAAGTAAGGTAGGAATGTGCCCAATATATGTTCGCCTACTTCTGGTTTTTCCCTCTGTGATTGGCTGGGCTTATGGGATCTGCTTAAATGCATCTTAGACCAACATGCTACATCCATCCATGACTCCTGGGACATCCCTTCAAGCCACGCGAAGCAGAAGATATAATTTTCCCCATTTCTTACTTAATAAAACCAAACTCCCCCAAACAAACTGGGACACTTGTTAAAATTGCAGATTATCCCACTAAACCCCTGAACTTACCGAATCATAATGTCTGAGAGTGGAGCCCAAGAAGTAGTACTTGTAGTTAGTTTACTGAACAATTCTGACGTGCAGAGACATCTGGCAACTTCAGCTCTTCTTTATGTCGAGATTATCATTTTGTTTTCCCAGTTACTTGCCCTCGCTCTATAAAATTAAGCAACATGAAATGGCCCTGAGAAAACATATGACCTGAGCTGGTAGACTTCTCTTTGAAGGATGGAGAAGGCAGGTGCATAAATCGTTCTTTGCATAAAGAGCCATAAACCCAGCCCTTTCCCTTGACTTACCTCAGTGACTGTCTATTGACCATCTGCAGACCTTTCTCTCTGTAACCTTCATCTAAGATCATATGACAGTCCCCTTTCTGTTGGATCAAACTCCCTTCTATCCACCTGAAGCAGTAACTGAGGTGCTCTAAAGAGAAGTGGGTGGCATGTGGGGGGTGGTTTCTCTAGTGAAAGCACTCTCTTTCTCTGAATCACACATGGCTCGGAAGTCATTGAATCATCATGGTCCTCATGGCCCTCTGGGAAAATTAGCTGTGTGAGTTGAGAATCCTCAAATATTTATTTCCTTGTGTTCACAATTTTGGAGTCCCTGTTCCTAGAGCTGTGTATTAGGTTGTTCCTGAAAAGTGGCCACCATTAGTCCCCTTCCTGTATCCCACATCTATCAGTGTGACTCTGCAATTCCTCTCATGAGAGTTGGAGCCTCTTTCCCCACCCCTTGGGTCTGGGCTGGCCTTGGGACTCAGTTTGAACAGGACAATGTGGATGAAGTGGCCTCGCATGCTTGTCTTGTTCTCTCAGAAGGCTGCCCTGTGTGAAAAAGCCTGGGCTAGCCTGCTGGATGAAGAAGGACATGTGGCCCACTCATCCTGTCAGCCCAGCTCACAGCCAGTTAACCTACCTGACTGGCCACTGAACATGGACGCTGAATGAGCCCAGCTGAGCCTCAGCCCAAATGGCTGACCTGTGGAATCATGAGCTACATAAATAATTGTTGTTTTAAGCCATTGCATTTGGGGATGGTTAATTATTCAGCAAGAGCCAGCTGATACAAGGCATCAACATGGCTACAGAGAGTGATGAAAGGCTTGGGGTGACCATGCCTCAGGGGTAATTTCACAAACGTCTCCAATTCCAAGCCAGTGAAGACATTTCTTGTCCCGGTGAGGTAAGAAAATGTCTTCCCTGAGAGTCTCCCCCTGAATATAGCCAAAGGTGTCTCCCTGTACAATGCAATTTGATTTCAAGAAAAGTCCTACTCATGGGTAAGATGGCCTTAGGAAAACAATGGTCTCTGCTGGTTGTCCCAAGCGTCCTGTGTCTGTCCCTCATCTTCCACTTTTGGGCTGGAAGGAGACACAGTGGTTATAGAGGAACAGTTCCAGATAATTCAGCCCTAAATCAATGCTACTTCCTCAGTGCTTTCTGGTTTTGTTTATTATTTGAGATACAATTCACATAGGATAGAATTCATAGTATATTTACAAGGTTGTGCAACCATCCCCACTCTCTAATTCTAGCACATTCCCATCACTCCAAAAAGAAACCCAATTCATTACCTCGGTGACTTCTTAAACTTTTTTTCAGTTTACAGAGTTTCAAAGATTAATTTTTTTCTGCATCAGTTCCCATTGTGCAATTGGAAAATGTGTGCATTTGTGAATCGTGTAGGATTTTCATTAAAAAGGCAAAGTTTTTCAAGGAAAACAGGAAGCTTTTTTCTTTTAACAGAAATAAAAGCAATGCAGAAATAAAAAAAATAGTTATGTGTAAAGGAGAGAGTAAAATCTACTCTCACTCCCATCTCCATGGAGACAACCGCTGTTTTCAGTTTGGGGTATATTTTTCTAGGAGAAGAGGATGTTTTTACAGATATTAAAGCTCATCCACAGTGAGTTTTAATAGGACATGTTCCTTTGGCTTGGGACCTGTGGGTTGAAAGCAATTTTCATGATGTTCTACTTGCTTTTGTAGACCTCAGAATCTTATTGAAGACTTTGACTCACATAAATAAAGTGCCATATTTAGGGCAACACTCTTCAGATAGTGAAAATATTAGTAAGTTCGGAAAAATAAAATATGATGTGGAAATTTTTATTATAAAAATATTAACTACAGATTATAGAGAATTGAAGCTCTGGAGAAAAAAATAAAAAGACACTTAATCAGACCTGCCCTAAGTTAACCACTGTTCTCATCTTGATTATTTTGTAAGCATTTATTTTGCATATTTTAATTTAAACTTCAGCTTTGAGAATTACTATGGGGTTGGTAGAAAATTATATTTAAAATGCGTAAATTATCAATTATGTTATTATTAAAATCATGAACTGCTTTGTTGTTTCTTGGTTCTCATACATACTTGTGGGACCTTTTACTAAAAACTTTTCAACAGACCAAGAGAACTCGATTAGAATGCCTCTAGTTATATTGCTTTTCATCACCCAATAATGAAATGTTTCTCCCTGAGTTGAATTATTTCCAACTACTTGTGATAAGCATCTCTCTTGAATGGTAGTATGACACTATCTTGAGAAACGTCTACAGAGAAAAGCAATAGATTCTTCAATTTGTGCTTATTCGTGAATCAAGGCTGTATTTATTACAGCGGTTTTATATTGTGCCTTAATTCTGCTCCATTTCTGATTGTTGTTTCATGCTTATTTTGGTTTTTAAAACCTTATTTTAACAATAGAATGTTTCATATTCTTACTGTCTGTGTTTGAAAGACAATGAGCACAAAACCCAACTGTAATTGATTATCCTGCATAGTAATATGTTATTTCATGGGCAGAGTAACGTGGTATACTATCTTTTCAAAACTAATGTGCTTGAGTAAGACAACATATTCATAATTGATCGTGTTGAAAAAGAGGAAAGCAAATAATCAAAACAGGGTAGAGGTGACAACTGGTAAATTATAGATTACAAAATATTCACTCTATGGAAACTTCCTATATTGTTTTACAATAAAGACATATAATCCTTAAGAGAGGAAATTTATACCCTGATCAGTTCATCTCCATTGACACATAAGAGTTAATTTCATAAGGGCGCCTGGGTGGCACAGCGGTTGAGCGTCTGCCTTTGGCTCAGGGCGTGATCCCGGCGTTATGGGATCGAGCCCCACATCAGGCTCCTCTGCTAGGAGCCTGCTTCTTCCTCTCCCACTCCCCCTGCTTGTGTTCCCTCTCTCGCTGGCTGTCTCTGTCTCTGTTGAATAAATAAATAAAATCTTTAAAAAAAAAAAGTTAATTTCATGATCAACTTAAAGTAAGATTCCTTTATGTTGCTTAGTTGGAGCACACGTATATATTAAAAAAGGATAAAAATCCAGTTTCTAGGGGCACCTGGGTGGCTCAGTCGTTAAGCGTCTGCCTTCGGCTCAGGGCGTGATCCCGGCATTCTGGGATCGAGCCCCACATCGGGCTCCTCCGCTGGGAGCCTGCTTCTTCCTCTCCCACTCCCCCTGCTCATGTTCCCTCTCTCGCTGGCTATCTCTCTGTCAAATAAATAAATAAAATCTTAAAAAAAAAACCAGTTTCTATGATGGATTGACCTTAAGAACATTAATGACCCTAGGAGGGTGACCACTTCTCATATGTATACTTTCAAAGGAAGTGGAATTATTGAGTCCTGGGAAATAAATATTAGTTTCCTTTAGCTTGAGCTTCGTGAAGAGGGAAGAATTTTGGAACAAACACAAAACATGTTCATTTTGTGGAGTTTAGTAACTAGTTTGCTAATGTAACCTGACAGGAAGCTAACAATCTATGTAGGATGTTGAGTATTCATATTTATGGTTGTCCTGCTTCTAATAAGTTTCTTTTATTTGTTTGTGTGTTTGTTTTTAGCAGAGAGCAATGAACAATACAGACTTTTTGTGTCATTTTTAATTTCCGTGGATTCTCTGCTATCCCTGCTAGCATGCGTATGTAGCAGAAGAAATCTTTCCCTAGGGGTCTGCAGATGTGTACAGCTTTCTCTCTCCTTTGTGTGTGTGTGTGTTTTAAGATTTTATTTTATCTTATTAGAGAGAATGCATGTGAGCAGGGGGAGGAGCAGAGGGAAAGGGAGAGAGAATCTCAAGCAGACTCCCCACTGAGCACAGGACCCGATTTGGAGCTTGATCTCACAACCCTGAGATCATGATCTGAGCAGAAACCAAGAGTCAGATGCTTAACTGACTGAGCTACCCAGGTGCCCCACTTTTAGTGGTTTTAAACTGACATCTTGGCCTTTTACCATTAAACAAAAATTAAGCTGTATGTATATTTAATTGTATGTGTGTGAATAAGAGAGAGAGAGGGAGAGAGAAAGAGAAGTCACTTATACCAATCGTCATCACATCTCAAGACTTTGGACATGGAGTTTGTTTCTCGGTTGTTGACAAGCATCTTATCCATACTTCTGGTGCTTCTTCTCCATCCTATAATGTCTTTGGATTACATCGCATTAACTCTTTGGTGGAATCCCAGTGTGCCCTTCGTCTCCAGCGTCAAGGAATGTGATATACTACTTTGATCAGTTGCAACCTCCTTTTCCATTCCTTTTATAAGGGAAGTTTATTTGGAAGGCTTTTAGGAAGCTTAATTACCCTTCCTTTTTTTCCATTTCAAAATAAATTAAAGAGCGTTTCATTTACATCGCCCATGTGTTCCCCATTCTGCTTCGTCTCCTCCAACACGCCATGTAAAAGGGAGAAGGAGAAACACTGCATTAAGTTGTATATTTCATGCAGAAATTTCAAAATGTCCTGACAGATTGCAGAAATAAATGCTAAACAATAACAGTGTTTACACTCAGTAATGAGATAATTTATTAGTAAATTATGGGACTTCGCTTTCCCTGTTTTGCAAATGAGGAAGCAAAGTCACAGAAAGGATATTTTCTTTTCCCAAGGTCACACGCTCTTTCTCGGACCAAAGCCAGGGAAGGAGTATGATTTTTTCCATATTTTCTTTTCTGTATAGTTCACTGATACACTAAAATATTGTGAGTAAAAATGGATCATAGGGAAGGTAAGTTATGTCATGGTTGAATGATTCAAAGGTATCCACGTTACCCTTGATTCTAGAGTAAAACAGAATGTAGGAATGACTGATTATTTTACATTTGTAGACAAGTGCTTCGGTGAGTTTTAATTTTTATCTGGAATGTAGAACAGATCCTCTATTTGAACTTTCAGAGGCTATCTGCTTGAGAAAGAGGTCAGGAACAATGGAATGGATTGTAATAAAAACCCAGAAACAATCCATGTTTGATGTTCAAAATGTCCACTCATATAGTCCAGCTTATATAAAAGAAAATCCTTGCCATGGAGTTTCCTTAAAGTGAGATAGAACTTAATTAGCATTTTATACTAGTGGTTTTTTTTGCCTTTTTTTCTTTTATTTCTATTGATTAAGAAAAATCAAGCATATAGATACCAAGTAACAATGGATCTGAATTTTAATGACAACATTAGGCCAAAATGTCTAGCTAAATCCCATTGCCTCTGAATCCTACCTCAGGAAAAAGTCCCTCCCGTTTCAAGGGGATCTTACTGCAAAGGAAAAGACACAAGAGTAGAGGTAGACAAGTGTTTCGGGAAAACACTTACCTGTAATGAGGATGGCTGAGTCACATCCAGCTGTGCCTGGGTTGAAAAGAGAAGAAAAATAGTGCAGTGGCAGCCTTGTGTTCCAGAAAGTGTTTTGAACTTGAGAACCACATTGGAGTGAAATAAAGGGAACATTGTGGTTGAGGGATAAGAAGGAAATATCTTGGAAGAGATGTTTTGAGTGGTCTGCAAATGGGAGGGGCAGATGACAATGAAAACCAAGTCAGAGTTGATGAAATCAATGAGCCTGGAGATTCAGGAGGAAGAGAGGGATAGGACAGGATGCACTTTAAACTCTATAAATATGATGTATAATGTATAATAATAATGAGAGGTCAAGAGTAATTCACTTTTAAGCTTTCCTTGGCAATAGTGTGCAAATCTGTTTACAGCTAGCCATGGCCTGTGTGCAAGATGTGTAAGTTAGGACAGTTAAGCTGCTATAACAAAGACAGCCCAAACACAGTGGCTTGGAGAAGATAGATTCTCTTCTGTAACCATCCAGAGGGGATCAGTCTTGGGTGCTCTGTCAACAGTGGTGTGGCTGTGCCAAATAACACGTGGCTTCCACCTCTGGATCCAAGATAGCTGCTCCAGGTGGGCAAGGAAGGAAATGGGCCAGGAAGTTCACCCACGTTCCTTTCTGGGGTCATGACCTGGAAGTGGTACTAAGTTTGCTAGAGCTGCTGTAGCAAAGTGCCACAGAGTAAGTGGTTTAAGCAGTAGAAGTTTATTCTTTCTCAGTGCTGGAGACCAGAAGTCCAAAATCAAGGCATTGGCATGGTTGGTTCTTTTGTAGGGCTGTGAGCAGGGATCTGCTACAGAGCTCTTTCGGCTTGTAGATGCCCGTCTTCTCTTACATCTCTTCATCATTTTCCCTCCATGCATCTATGTCCAAGTGTCCTCCTTTTATGAGACAACAGTCATATTGGATAAGGGCCTACGCTAGTGACCTCATTTCAACTTGATTACCTTCATAAAGACCCTGTCTCCAAATAAGTTCACATTCTGAGGTACGGGGGATTAGGACTTCAACATATGAATTTTGGGAGTGACACAATTCAGCCTACAATGGCATTCCTCACTTCTGTTCTCATCTTATTAAAACTTAGCCCAGGTCCACACCAAACTACAAGGGACACTAACACCTGTCCTAACTCATGGCCCTCGAGTTTATATATTTTGTCTCTCTCCCTTTTGATGTTTAGGAGGAAGACACCCACTTTGTGACCAGATCCCATGCTTTGGGTTTATGGGTGGGGCTTTTTAAAACATGGAAATGGAAACATGGGATGGAAATTTAAATTTAAAACATGGGATGGAAAACAGACACAGTCTTGGGGCATGACTGGGTGAGTCAGTGCATGAGGTGCTGGTGTGGACAGAGAGAAATTCTCTTTTGTGAGGTTGTAGAAAAATGGAAGATATCCATGTGCAGATAATGGAAAGTTCTCCATGGAAAGAAGCCTGGGTGATTGTCAGGCAAGGTTCAGCTCTTGCAAATGCAGTGCTCCTTGCTGGGGGCTCCTGATGGGTTCACTTTCCCAGTGCTGCCTGGATTTTGGCTTTTCCCCCTTCTCAGCACTTCTCAGATATCAGCTCCTCCCTACTGTGGGTCCCATCTGGTAGCAATCTCTCCATTGCTTCCTTACCCCTCCACCAGTTCCCTGTGCTTCCCTTTCCCACCCTCTTTACACCCCCTAACACCTGGAAACCTACTTTCTTCTTGCTCTTCATGGCCCATTAAACTCAGAGCCAGAACAAGTGAAGCTATGGATGACTTGCCTTTCCATGGAGAACAGGGAAGCCTAGACTTCCAACCTCCCCGGGAAGTGTGGGGAGGCATTCGTATTTCCTTCCTTTCATGCAGCATGAAACAAGCAGAGAAGAATGGTTCAGTTTCCATATTCATACAGGCTG
Organism: Ursus maritimus; assembly: GCF_017311325.1. Lineage (NCBI taxonomy): Eukaryota > Metazoa > Chordata > Mammalia > Carnivora > Ursidae > Ursus > Ursus maritimus. The sequence continues at coordinate 55,851,416 of NW_024423897.1, forward strand.
AAACTTTCATAACCTGCCACAGTGGACTCATAGTAGCTAAGCGAGCAGAATGTTTTCAGAGATGGGAATGTGTCAAATGGTAATGGGAGATCAGGTAATATTCTCACTCATTTCCTCTGGATTTGGCAGATGAAGGTTTTGGTGACGTTGTTGAAAGAATTTTCTTTGGATGGTGGAAGCAGAAGCAAGATCGGGGTCCTTTGAAGATTGGTGGGAGTTTAGCTTCCTCTAGCACACATGCTAAAAGTGGGCTTGTTCTGTTGCAGAGACCAAGGCAAAATCAACCTGTGGTCCATATGGGTTCCGCACACATGTGACTCAATAATAAAAATTGGGGATGAGTGAAAGAGAGGGAAAGGGCGATTAGGAGAGGCTCCTTGGAAGGTTTGAGATCATGAAGCAGCCTGACTGTATATCTAATACCTTTAGCTTTTCAGTTGTGGGCATACCAGATAGTTGCTATCATTCAGGATTAAAGTGTGTGTTTTTTTAATCAAACCTTTTATTTTGAGACGTTATAGATTCACATACAGCTGTAGGAAGGAATACAGAGAGATCCTGTGTGAGGGTGAAGGTCCTGATAGGCATTGGTAATGAAGGGAGAGAGAAGAAAAGGATGGAGGATGAGATCGTGGTGGTGGTTTTTATTACTGGATCAAGGGCTCTAAGACAGACATGCAGAAAAGTGAAGAGTGTAGGTCAGTGGATGAGGGGGCGTGAGAAAGACTGGATGTTTGGTGCATCAAGAGTGCTGAGCAAATATCCTAGAAGCTGATCAGGAGGAAGGCAAATAATGGATAATTGAAATCAGGAGTTCCGATAGAAATTTCTGGCCATGGCAAGGCCTGACTATTGTGTAGGTGGCCGAGCTGGAGGGGAGAAAGGTCATTGGAGGTGAGGAGGTCAAGGGGCCAGCAGGCCAGGAGGTCTCAGGAGTAAGCCACAGAGAGCAGCAGTCATCCAAGCCAGAATTTTGGAGGTCATTCTAGAACCTTCCTTTTCTTTATTTCCTACGTGCAAATTCATCAAGATTTTACCCTCTTGTTTCTTGTTTCCGAGTCATTCCCTCCATGACCACCACCTGTGACCAGTTTCTCTCTCCCCTGGAGTAACTGCACACCTGGTCTCCTTGGCTCCAAGCTTCCCCTTACATTCATTCTCCACCCAGGCATCAGGGTGATGACCTTTGACTCGAGACCCTCACAAAGATGACCTGGTTGACACAACCCAAGCTTGGCATCCATCCGAAGTCATGCAGGAGCTGGGCCTCCCTAAACCTTGCCTTCCACTCGGGAAGGCAGAGCTGCTTAGAGGTGCCCACACATCTGCTGATCCCTTCCCCCTCTCCTGTGTTTGGCCTGTTCTGACTCACCCACTGCAGACTTAAATTCTCTGACAAGCCCTTTCGTCGTCCTTGATCATGTCAAGTCCATTCCCCCTTGTTCTTGACAAGACAGAGTCTCCAGTACAGGGCTCCCTGTTTGGGAGAACACTTCTGTATTACACTGGAACTGTGTGTTTCCGTGTCTGCCCTAAGTAGACCGTAAGCTCAGCACAGGCAGAAAACATGTCTCATCTCAGTGGTATGAACCTACATCAAATTATCTTCTGTCTCTCCCAGGTCTCAGCCTTGATATACTAACATTTGGGGCGGATATGGCCATTGTTGCAGGCTGTCCTGTGCGTTGCAGGATGTCGAACAGCGTCCCTGGCCTCCACCCACAAGAGGCCATTAGCATACGTAGTTGGGACAAGCAAAAATGTCTACAGCCATTGCCAAATAGGACAGAATCACCCCTGGTCCAATCCTCGGGTCTAGGCTAGGCATATCAGGAGGAGGCTGGCCGGAAGAGGAAGGGAAGCAGGTCTGTTTTAAGGATCCTGGCCGGGTTAGTGAGCCCACGCTCCCCTGGGCAGTTTCTACCTTTCCCCGTGGCTAAATCTCATCCGTCTCACACAGGCCAACGCGTATGCAAAATGCTTGTTGGATTTTTTTATGATAACAATGTAATCTTAGAGAAAAACCATTTCCACGGAAATACTGTGTCAGGAAGTTTCTAATATCCTCAAAATGCCGTTGAGAGGAAGATGTACTCGAGAACAAACATCTGTTAGCTCGTGTGAAGCTGGGACCGCCCTCAGGACCTGGCAGTCACCGTTGGGCAAGAACGGGTCTTCGGTTTCTTTAAAGTTTAGCAAAAGATGCCACAAGATGTGTCTTTCTTTCTCCTCTTCTTTTTTGACTTCAGTGCTTAATTGGGAGAGTTATGCCCCCTGATTTAGTAGTGCGGTGACAGTTGCAAATTATTTCAGAGGAATCGTGAAGTCACATGGTATCAAAAGACCCAGCTGGATTGTTTCAGCAGAAGAAATAATTAGTTGTTTCCGGATGGGTTATGTCTTCTGAGTCAGTTGCTCTCGTTGAAACAACACGCTCGCTAGTAAACGTGGGCCACCTGCTGGTATAAAGGTTGGACCCTCTGGCTGACGATGCCCTTAGTTTGGGCCTTCTTAGCGCGTCCTCCCGATTCGGTGCAGCCTGGTCAAGCGTCTGCCCTTGCTGGGGAGCTCTCCTTGGAAGATTAGCAGGTTAGATGGTGGAGGGATGTGATTGTCACTGATGCTTCCTTAAATAGTCTATGCCAAGTGTGATACGGGTGAATGGAATGTGGGAATGGAAGTGACTGTATTTTGGAAGATATTTTGAGTGCGGATGGCCCCCACTCTTTTTAAGGACCTAAAAGAGATACGAAGGAAGACCAATGCTCTTCTCTCTACGTAGTGAGAAGGTACTTTACAGTATGTTTGAAAAAATCAGATGTACAGAGCTCTCCTGGCTGCTCATACGTAAGGGCCAGAGAGACAAAATTGGGTTTCCAAAATTTCTTATGAAAGGATTTCGTCTTCGGCATCATTTGAAATCATTGTAAGTAACTGGAGTGTGGGGCCCCTGGGTAGAGAGTCGGTTGAAGTCTGAGTCTTGATTTTGGCTCAGGTCATGATCCCAGGGTTGTGAGATGGAGTCCTGAGTCGGGTTCCCTGCTCAGGACGCAGTCTGCTTGTCCCTCTCCCTCCTCCTTTGCCCCCCTACCCTAAGATATATAAATAAATAAAATCTTTTTTAAAAAGTAACTGGAGCTTAATGAGAACCACATGCATGGTGAAGGGAAGGGAAAAGCAGGCTTAGCAGGAGAGGCCCCTTTGTACACGGTTTGACTGTGAAGGTCAGGATGGGTGAGGCACCGTCTGAGCAGGGAGTGTGCGTGAGTGCGTTTTGAAAGGCAAAGGGGAGAGGGAAGCAAATTCTAGAGCTAACTAGGGAGTCTGAAAGAGAAGTAGAGTCAGACCTGCTGCTGCCCTGAGTTCTGGGAGGCTTTGGTGAATCCTTCTACTTCATAGGAAGCCTCAGTTTTCTCATCTGCGAAATAGGGAGAGTAAGATCTGTCCCGTGAGGTCCTGCGAGGATATCACGAATTGGTGATGTGTATCGAGGCCCGGCGAAGTACCCCGCCCTCCAGTCACAAGGGGGCCTGGTCTTATGTCCCTCTGCAGTATGAGGGGGTCTCAGGTGGACTAAGAGGCATGGTTTACTTGAAAACATTCACATGAGGATTTTTATATTTGACTGGAGGAGAAAGAGGGTAGTTTGGGACCACTCAGGTATAGGAGGAGAGAAGGTTGGGATGGGAACTGGATCAGCCAGGAGGTGTCTGGGCCCTGCTCAGCCATCAATCCTGAGGCAGCCGGAGAGGAGACTTTGGGCAGAGGGCAGAAGCAGTCCTTCCTGAGGGTCCAGAGGACACTAGGGAGGGAAGATCTGATGCCCCACAGATATAGTGGTCAGCAATGTCCAGAGGTCCCCCGGTCCATACAGTGCCTTTGTTAAAATTAATAAAAGGTGCCCCTCCTCTGCGTGGCCATCATCCTACACAGAACTTAGCAAGCAAGGCATGGGATGGAGCTCAGCTTCTACTTCCATCCCCTTGACTGGGTTTCCTTGTGCAGTCAACAACCTGTGCAGCTGCATATGGAAGCTTTAGTGTCCTAGCCCACCTGATGAGACTTATTGGTGAGTGTGGGAACAGTGCTGCCTGGGGAGTCCCCCCAGATACATGGTGTGGACATTTCCTGCTTCCTCATTGAGCATGCAGGCATAGAGCGATTGTAAGGGGGTTGTATTCCTTGAGGCTTTGGAAAGGTAGGAGTTCTCCAAGGATGACCCTGCTCGCTTGCCTACACCTTCACTGGTCATCCCCTAAATAAGATGAGCCTGGTGAGGGTGAAGCAGGCAATGGGGTATGAGTTTATGATGCCAGCAGCCAGGCTGTCGTCCAACGTGGGTGAAGGGGCACCATGGCCTGACTTAGAAGCAGGAGAGAAGCCCCCCTGGGCATTTGTGTACCTGCTTGAGAATCAAGAAGCTCAGAGGATAGACCCGACCCTGGCCCTTCCCTGAGCCGTTGCAGACCTCCTCTGAGACTCTGTGAGATACTGCTTGGAAGGAGAGCCCCTCCTGACCGCTAACAGGGTGAACTTGGAAGAGAGAATACGTCAGCTATGCATATGGTCCCGGACTTGACTTCTACTGGCCCAGTCACTCACTCTCTATAAACCAAAGTGAACTTCAAACGTGATTTGATTATTGTAAAGTAATGACGCAGGCCCACGAGTCAAGCTGTAGCTGTCTGCTCTTCTATTGAAATACGAGTAGTCAGTTAACCCAATCTCACAGCACGAGGGACAGACAGTACCCGAGGCCTCTCAGCCACTGTACAGCTTGGGAAGCAGTCCTAGAGCACATCGGTGTCTTGTCTTCAGTAATGCAGGTAATTACAGGTAGAATCTGGACTAGGATATAATGTCCTCCCCCCGCCCCAACCCAGGGAAGCGTTCTTTCTGTAACATTCTCTATCAAATACCAGGAAGAAAAATCCTTTCAAGTCTAATAGATTTTTTGGTAAGAGCTTTAGTGAGGTATAATTTACATATCATAAAATTCACCTGCTTGCAATATACAACTTGATGAGTTTTAGTAAATTTACGGAGCTGGGCATGTGTCACCAAATCCAATTCTAGAACATTTCTGTGACCCCAGAAAGACCCTGCATGCCCATTTGCAGTGAATCTCTGTTCTTGTTCCCTCTTTTAACTCTAGGCAACCACTAACCTGCTATTTTTGTAGATTTGCCTTTTGTTAAAAAAAAAAAAAGACTTTTCATGTTAGTCGAATCGTACAATATGTGGTCCTTTCTGTCCGGCTGTGTTCACTTAGCATCATGTTATATCCCTGTTGTAGCCTGTGAAAGGACTTCATCCCTTCTTATTACCAAATAGCATTCTGTTTTACGGACAGACCACATTTTGTTTATCCCTTCATCAGCTGGAGGACATTTGGATTTTTTGGCTATTGTGAATAATACTGCTGTGAACAGTTATGTCCAAGTCATTGTGCGGACGTATCGATAGATTTTTTTTTTTACAGCTAATTTGCAAAGTGTTCCAAAGAGAGTTCAGGGGGTGCCTGGGTGGCTCAGTCAGTGAAACGTCTGCCTTCAGCTCAGGTCATGATCCTGGGGTCCTGGGGTCCTGGGACTGAGCCCCGCATCGGGCTCCCTGCTCAGTGGGGAGTCTGCTTGAGGATTCTCTCTCTCTCCCTCTCCTTCTTCTCCTCCCCCTGCTCATGCTCTCTCTCCCCGTCTCTCAAATAAATGAATAAAATCTTTAAAAACAAAACCAAACCAGAAAACCCAGAGTTCAGTATTGTGCTAAAAACTGTGCCCTGCACAACGTCCCTTTTGCTTGTTTCTCTTTTAGTCACAGGGTAACGTACAATTATGACAGAGGGAGGGGTTGCAAAACCGTCAGCGACATCGCTGACATCCTTAGCACCCCTGTCAACGGCCTTTACTGGGCTCTAATTCTTCCTGATACCTGCGGTGGCCTGGAGACTTTTTTCCCTCCATGGATGAGAATGTTTTGCTTTTAAGTCAGTTGCTCTTCTATCTCACTCTAAAAGGAAGGTGGTTTTCTCAGCCTCTGAAACAGCAAGAATTGTTATTAGAGAATGTGATAAAGGTGCAAGCTTTGGGCCATGTTGTCTTCAAAGTCCCCTAAGGGCTAAAGGACCAGTCCCCGAGAATGCCTTCCTTGCCCTCGACACTTCTGACATGGGATTCTTTGTTATGGGGACCTGTCCGGGGCATTGCAGGCTCTGTTCGCAGCATTCCTGACCCCCACCCACTAGGTGCCAGTAGCCAACCCCCTAGTGGTGACAGCGGTGTCTCCCAGCATTGTCCCTGGGCGAGGGGGCTGGCTGGAAGCAGGCATTAAGGGCCAGGTGTGAGGCCCACTTGAAGACTGCTCTTCATCTAGCAGGGCTGGGGAGTGTGAGCCAGCCGAGCCTCTCCGGGCCCCAGGGGAGGATCGGGGTGCCCAAGGCTCCTAGAGAAGGCATCTATAAATGGAACCGTGTTAGCCCGTGACTGTGGCAACGTGAACTTTATTTAAAATACAGAGTCTGCCAAGAGGAGAGTCTTGTGAAGGGACACATGTTTAGGCTAGGGGGAGGTTGTTATGGGAAACAAGGGGATGAAAACATCACAGCCTGAAGGGGAAATAACTTTTCCTTTCACTGATCTGAAGTCAAATACTGTTCGAATCAAACACGGCCTCCCACCAGATGACAGAATCCGCCACCGAGCAAGGGCTGCCTGCTGTGCCCCGGGCGGAGGGACGCTTCCCTCTTTTGCAAAGAACGGATTTCTGCACACAGAGGTTTTTGTGTTTTTGAATGACACGTTTTTCAAGGACTTCTAGGCCATGCCCTTCTTTTGGTTGAGGAGCTCTGAATACTCCCCCAGAAGAGGGAGATTCGGGGCTTTTTATTTGTAGGGCAAACAACCCTCCTGGTTTTCAGGGTTTGAGAGGTGTCCCAGGATGCAGGGCTTGCAGCGCGAAACCCCACGGGTAGTTGCCTTGCTCAGAAGAGACAGCATGCTGCATCAAGTCCTACCCCCGAGCCTGGCTGGCCTTGTCTCCTTGAAGGGTCCCCTCCCTACCCCGAAGCTACAGGTTCCTCTCAGGGAGGGTGGGTGTGGTGACACATCCCCGTGTCCCTGCGGGGGGCGGGCACATGGGTGGGCACGTGGGTGGGTGTGAGCAGTGAGTCCCTACTGAAAAGCATTCCCGCTGTGCCCGGGGTGGGTCCTCCAATGAGGGAAGGCAGGTTATGCCTGAACCCCAAGAGCGGCCGCATCTTCTAAGCCCTGGAGATGCCGTCCCAAGCCCTCCCAGGGCTCCTGCCTCCCAATCTTGGCCATGTACTTTCTCTCGAAGGACTAAGGCAGTGAAAGCTCGATGCTAGGGCACTAAGAACAGGGGCCATGGGTGTGTGGAGCCTACCTTGTGTACGTAGGGTGCTAAGCCCTTCTCATGTTAAAGAGCTTTTAGCTTTGAAGCCATTACTTATCTCTCTAGCCCCAAGGGGGAGAAATCTCCTAGAAATGGAGTGGTCTTAGCTGTCACGTCCAAGGATACTTGACAATGATGTAAGTAAAACGCCGTGTCTTCAGGTTTCAAGTGGACATAGAGAAGAGCCAGAGTATAAATTGCTTTTGGTCACTGTGTAGAAAACACTGATTAGACACGCCAGTGGACGTGCTTTTAACAACCCAACTGCTAACAACACCGTTATTGCATTGTTCTTGAGTGTAACTTGGACGTTTGCAACCTAGATGCTAGCCTAGAAAAGACGTCTTCGGTGTGCAGGGGCTTTAAAATGAGCTGCAATATTGTGATCGTTCTTTCTCCCTTCAAAGGGCTATTGGAGAAAATAAAACAACCCTACTTTTATTTCAAAGCAAAATGTGACCCTTTCTGAATCTATTTGAGGTGTATAGTAATTTAGATTTAAAAAAATTTTAGTAAAGGTTTTATGTCGGGAAAGACTACTTAGAATAACTTTTGTATAAATCAGTGCTCTGTTTTTAAAGTTGAAAGTCTATTTTTTAAATATTTGTTTGATTAACTCATAAGTTAAATGAACGAGTTTCACCTAAATAACCAACCAAACTTAGAAACCTACTTAGTTAAAGTCCCTTAAGCATCTTAAAACTCTATTCTCAAAATTTAGTATGTCTGAAGCACTTTGTATTCCTGTCAGGACAGACTTACAAACACAACAAGCAAATTCCTTCTAAGCGCTTGGCTCTTAGAAATGTAGAGGTGCCTAAATCAAGTTCTCTTAAACTAGCAAACCCTCTCTGACAACTTCATCAAATTCTCTTACTCCTTTCAAATGAAAACCACAGCCTACCATGGACTGAAAATTTCAAATCCTACCCCAGGGCTGATATGGCACATACTCTAATGTGCTGAAATCCTGTGTGTGTTTCTTATGATTTAAATGACACGTATTTTGTTTTCAATGGTGATCACATAGTTTATTCCTAAACTACACCGAAGTATTTGCACTGTGGGTTAGAGTTGCTTCATTATCTCTACACGTTTGATTCACGTTCCTGACGTCAAAGCGGCTCCGTCGTCCAGGGGGAGCCGATCAGCATCATCTCAGGCTCGGTTTGGGGATGTGGCTGAAGATCGAGGTTATGTTCCCAGGGTGTGGACCGAGACACAACATCTGGCCACGACAAGTGCTATGTGCTCGCAGGGTGATCAGATGTCTCCAAGCCTCGCTTTTCATGCGTCCTGATGATTTACGCTGTCTCCCTACCCAGTTTTTAAAAATAGCAGCCTAATTATTTACAACCTTTAATTCCCTGACTTAAATTGATGAGCCCCGGCTCCCCTTCAGGCTTGCATCTGGTTTCTCTTCTCTCTGATCACACGGTGCATCCGAGGCCCCAGAGCTGCTCGCCCCCAGATTGCAGGCTTGCCGACATCCCGGACTGAGAACCCAGCAGCGCGTCCACACCACAGCTGTATATACGGGATTTGGGCTCATGTTATTGCGTCTTCCGAGGGCCGTTTTACTTGCCTACTAGCATCTTGCAAGCTCTGCCTCTCCTCCATCTGTCCTTAAGGTTTTCCCATTTGCAGTATTTGGTTTCCTTTGAAGTGATCAAAGCTGAGTTTTCTCTTTGTTACTTGAGTTGAAAGAACTACCTTTTACTGATAATCCCTTCACACCGTAGATAGTATTGAGTTGTTTTGAAAACAAAGATTCCCTAACACGAATGCTTTATTCCCTTTTATCTTACTTACCTTATGTAACTCTTAATTTCTACAATGTAGCTCGGGACAGGTCTCGCCTCCCCTGAGCCCCTACCACTCCGCCGCCCCCCAAAACAAACCTACAAAGGAAAACAAGTGCTTTCATTCCTGTGATTAGCTCTACTTTCTCTTCTCTCTTTTCAGGATTTTCGCGTGCCGAGCGTGGTCCCCTGTGGAGTATCTTGCTCTCCTTCACGTTCCCCTGTAGACAGGACGGAGGACAGGGTGCTTGGTGAAGGGGCTCTCCGGCGTGTGCCGTCCCCACCAGCGCCGTGAGGACGTCTGAGCTGCTCGCTTTTAGCTCTGGGATCGTCTCTCACTTCCAAGAACATACAGTGGGATTGGAGGTAAAAATGGCTGTTTTTGGTCAGAATATCACTTGTTTAAAGATGAAAAGTGGAACTGGGGGGAGGAAGAAAGATCATAGAGGGACCTTCATCTTCTTACTTGCGGTGAATCCTATTTTTCATCTCGCAACGTAGAAGTCGAGATTCATGGACAGATGGGTTTTTTCACCGCACGTACCACTTTCCCCATGAGATGAATGATCGCTGCCACGCTTCCTCCCCCGTCATCGAGCAGGAGTAGTCATTTGGGAACGTTGCCGAGATGTAGTATTGACACCTGAGCAAAGAAATATGGGCGAGCCAACATTCATCCTCCCTTTTGAATTTTTTATCCTTTTGGATGAAATTTTGGATGAATTTTTTATCCTGTTGTCAGTGGCTTCAGTGCAAGTGATTTTTTCACTTCGAAAGTCTGGGTGATTGTTGCCAACATTTGTAACCCAACCCGAGATGGTTAGATATTTCAAAGGGAGAAGACATGAAGAAAAGCCACTTGTTCCAGTAATAATGCCATCCTCCCGGGTGTTTATATTGATGGGCGCCCAGATAGGACAGGTGGGTTCATTCTATGTCCATGACCTTGACAACCCAAGAAGCTTTGAAAAATGTCAGAAGTTCACCATCTCCTCAAAATTACTACTTGTGAATATGAGTCTTCATGAGTATATATGTGTATCTCCATATACACACACATATATGAAACTCTCTTCAATTGTACGGCTTTAACTGCCTGCAAAAGCGAGTATTACTATATATATATAGCTATATATAGATATATATATATCCTTCCTGCCCATATATATATATATTTTTATATATATATATATACATATAGTAAAAAGTCCTTAAATGAATTCAGAGAAAAATGATAACAATACTAAAACAAATTACATTCCAAATATTCTGCCCACGGGTGGCAATATTTTTACTGCTTATTTTCTAATGTAATTTTAGGCTTCCCTTACATAGAACCATGTATGTCACCATAAGATGGAGGCATAATTTGAAAGTTGAAGAAGGCAAAGTAAATTCAGATAATATATCCTCTTGTAAGTTGGTTAAAGTGTGGAAATAAAAAAATCACCAAAACTACAACGAAAACCACAACCCTAGATGTACTTGAAAAATACTTTGTGGAACCCAAATTTAGTAAACCCCAGTGCCTCAAGGAATCCAATTTGAAACTCCTAATTTTGGCTTGTTTACCTACATTCAAATGATATAAGGTAAAAAGCAACCTCTTTTTTTTTTTTTTAAGATTTTTATTTAGAGAGCAGGAGCAGAGGGAGGGCAGAGGGAGAGGGACAAGCAGACTCCCCGCTGAAAGCAGAGCCTCCCTGGTGCGGGGCTCAATCCCAGGACCCCAAAATCAAGAGCTGAAATCAAGAGTCAGACACTTAACAGACTGAGCCACCCAGGAGCCCCAAGGCAGCCTCTTTTTAACATAAATAATCAGTAGCTCTTTAGAGAGATAAAATGAACTGAAAACCATTCTAAAAATGTGTGCAAAAATAACATGCCTCGTCTCTGTATGACGCCTTAGGAAGTTCCATTTCTTAAAGAGCATCTTTGTAAACCACAGAATCCCGGAAGTGTGGAGGGAAGACAGGTGGCAGTTACTACTTCTAAGCCCATTTAACAGAAGAGAGCACTGAGGCTTGGGGCACTTAGCCGGTTTATTTAGGGGTAAAGAAGAGGTGATCCGGGTCTTTGGACTGGAAGTTAGTATGGTTTCCTTGTATCAGGTGTGTGTGGGCTGTTTACACGTGAACTTGCAATCAAATTAAATCCAGAGTCATTATGCGACTCTGATCCTAATTCCCGTCAGCTCTAAACCCTATGCAACACATCGATCTCCTTCCTGCCCCTAATTTGGGAGCTACGTAGACAGGGTGCTCACAGGAGAGGACTCAGGTGCTCACAGGAGAGCTTGACAGCTCCGCTCCCAGCTCACACCCAGACCTTCCCTCCGGCCCCGCTGCTCCCAGCCCTCTGAATGGGAAGCCCCACCCACGCCGCACATCAGTCAAGTGTTTAAAAACCTTTGGTGCCCCAAACCAAATGAATCTCTGAGAACGAGGCCCAGGCTTCAGTATTTCTAAAAAAAAACTTCTCCGGGTGATTTTCACGTGTGGCCAGGCTTGAGATATCCAGTCTGTCCTTGTCACCACTCTGGTCTTGCTGAATGGGATAACCTCTGACACTCTTTCCTCTTGCCCCGTATGCTGGAGCTCCAGGATGCACGGAGGAGTGGGATGGTCTGCATGATCTGCGTGCATGCACGTGTGTGTGTGCGTGTGTGTGTGCACTCTGGTATGATGCACTTACCAGCTATGACACCGACGTCATTTAGAATACGACTTATCGTACTTAAATGGGCATGAGGAACATCCGCAGATTTTGTTAATGTTCCGAGTCAGTGGGTCTGGGCTGGGGCGGGCAACTTTGCGTTCCTAACCGCTCCCAGGGAGCATGAAGAGCTCCGAACCAGAGGCTGCACTTTGAGAAGCAAAGATGAAGAACGTTCAAGAACTGATCAGCCAATCTCATTTTACACACACATGCCCACAAATATCATCTATCATTGATTTTAATATACCTTTTTTTCACATTTCAACAAATGTGCAGTTGAAACGCATCTTCCAGACAATGATGTCTTTTGCTTGCTGTTGACCAGGAAACAGCCGACACCATTCCCATTGCCTGCGTGTGAGTAGACAGTCTGGCTGTCACATGGATGCTACTTCCATGAGTCACAAGTGTGTCGGTAGCTACATGACTGAGTTTAAGTGACACTTAAAAATCTCTCCAAAAATGACATATAATTTTGCATTTAAAGGAAAAGCTGTTAAATACGCAGAAAGGCACACCAACAGAGCAGTGGGGTATAAATGTGTTATTGGTAGAGCAAATACTGCTTTTTGGTAGAATGACCATATTCTCTATATTCTCTAATTTCTTTCAAAGTGGCCACCAAAGGCTTACTGACAGATTGCAATATTTGTTCAAAATATTCACTGCCCCTCCATTGGACCTCTCTCTCCCCGCAGGGCCCCTCCTTTCCGAGTCCTCCTGTGGGGGGAACATACTCCACGCCAGTCATGTCATGCTTGACCACGTGAGCACGAGTCACTAGCATGTGAGTAGACTGATACCTGTACTTCTGAGCAGAAGCCATGAGAGCCACCACGCTCTTCTGCTCTTTCTCTTTCCCTCTGACCTGAGGATGGTGGGCCTCTGATAGGGGCTGTTCCCTCAGCCTGGGCCCCGGGTGAGCATCTGGGGACCAGAGCCGCAGCCAACACGAAGCGCATTTAACACAAGTGAGAACGAAACCTTTGCTGTTTTAAGTCCCTGCAATTTAGGTGCTGTTTGTCAGCACAGCACAACTTACTGAAAGCTGACTGATACAAGGACCTAAGAAACGAAGTAGGTGAAAAGGCATTAGTACTGAGATCTGTGCAGAAGGATTGCCCGGCGCAGGGCAACCAACACAAGCAAGGACAGGAGACATGGCCGAATCCCTGAGGAAAGAAGAAAGGTGCTCTGAGTAAGGGGAGACTGGGGTGATCATGTATTGAGCAATACATGCTGTAGCTTCATTTACAGATTGTTTTTCTCAGTCATTTGAAAACTAAAAGCAGTGTTGTCTGGGGATCATGACACAGTCACTGGTTCCAGCCCGGGCGCCATGTTGTGTTTGCTGTGTGGGGACCCGTCCTGTTCACATGCTCCTCACTTGTGACCATGTCTCAAGCATTTCGATTTAAAGTCTGTCAAAGGATTTGTTCATTTCAAGGCTATTTAATGAAGAAAAGGACCACGGGTAGGTGTACCATCCAAATAAGGAATATATCATAACTTTTTTTAAAGCAAAAGTCAAACTCTTCCTGAAAGGGACAATCTGAGGCCTTCCTGGTTGCCTTACTTTGAAAATTACTTTGTATCAGAGGCCCCAGAAGAGGCTTTCCTGGCTCATGTGTCCATGCTCTTTTCTTCTTTGAATGGCAACTCCTTTTTTTTTTAAGTTATTTATTTTATTTTTTAAAATTTGTGTATTTATTTATTTATTTATTTATTTATTTATTTATATTAAGTGTTTTTGAAGTTTTTTTTTTAAATTCCAGTTAACATACAGTGTAATATTAGTTTCAGGTATACAGTAGAGTGATTCGACAGTTCTATACGTTACCCAGTGCTCGTCACGCAAAGTGCACTCCTTGATCCCCAAGACCTATTTCACCCATCACCCGACCTCCCTCCCCTCTGGGGCAAACCATCAATTTGCTCTCTCTACTTAAGAGCCTTTTTCTTGGTTTGTCTCTCTCTCTCTTTATTTCCCTTTACTCCTTTGTTTTGTTTCTTAAATTCCACATATGAGTGAAACCACATGGTCTTTGTCTTTCTCTGACTTATATCACTTAGCATTATACTTTTTTTTATTATGTTATGTTAGTCACCATACAGTACATCATTAGTTTTTGATGTAGTGTTCCATGATTCATTGTTTGCGTATGATACCCAGTGCTCCATGTAATATGTGCCCTCCTTAATTCCCATCACCTGGCTAGCCCATCCCCCCACCCACCTCCCCTCTGAAACCCTCAGATTGTTTCCTGGAGTCCATAGTCTCTCATGGTTCATTCCCCCTTCTCTTTACCCCCCCTTCATTCTTCCCTTCCTTCTCCTACTGATCTCCCTGCTATTTCTTATGTTCCATAAATGAGTGAAACCGTATGATAATTGTCTCTCTCTGCTTGACTTATTTCACTTAGCACAATCTCCTCCAGTTCCATCCATGTTGATGATAATGTTGGGTGTTCGTTCTTTCTTATGCCTGAGTAATATTCCATTGTATATATGGACCACATCTTCTTTATCTATTAGTCTGTTGAAGGGCATCTCGGCTCCTTCCACAGTTTGGCTATTGTGGACAATGCTGCTATGAACATTGGGGTGCATATGGCCCTTCTCTTCCCTGCGTCCATATCTTTGGGATAAATACCCAATAGTGCGATTGCTGGGTCATAGGGTAGCTCTGTTTTTAACTTTTTAAGGGACCTCCACACTGTTTTCCAGAGTGGCTGCACCAACTTGTATTCCCACCAACAATGTAGGAGGGATCCCCTTTCTCCACATCCTCTTCAACATTTGTTGTTTCCTGCCTTGTCAATTTTTGCCATTCTAACTGGTGTAAGGTGGTATCTCAATGTGGTTTTGATTTGACTCTCTAGCTCTATCCATTTTGTTGCAAATGACAAGATTTCATTCTTTTTTATGGCTGAGTAATATTCCATTGTATATATACCACATCTTCTTTATCCATTCATCTATTGATGGACCTTCAGGCTGGTTCCATAATTTGGCTATTGTAAATAATGCTACAGTAAACATCAGGTACATGCATCCCTTTGAGTTAGTGTTTTTGTATTTTGGGAGGTAAATACCAGTAGTGCAATTACTGGCTCACAGGGTAGTTCTATTTTTAACTTTTGGAGGAGCCTGAATACTGTTTTCCACAGTGGCTGCACCAGTCTGCACTGCCTCCAACAGTGAACGAGGGTTCCTTTTTCTCCACATCCTCACCAACACTTGTTGTTTCTTGTGTTGTTGAATTTAGTCTTCCTGATGTGACCTCATATTTTACTGTAGTTTTGATTTGCATTTCCCTGATGATGAGTGATTGAACATCTTTTCTTGTATCTGCTGGCCATCTGCGTGTCTTCTTTGGGAAAATGTCTGTTCAAGACATGAACAATAAACATTTTTTTTTAAAGCCATTTTTATGTGGATTATTTGCTTTTTGGGTGTCGCGTTGTAAAAGTTCTTTATTTTTAGTTAGTATTTGGATACTAACACTTTCTCAGATATGTCATTTGCAGATATCTTCTTCCATTCCCTAGGTTGTTTTTAGTTTTGTTAATTGTCTCCTTCACTGTGCAGAAGCTTTTTATTTTGACGAAGTCCTGATAGTTCATTTTTGCTTTTATTTTCCTTGCCTCGGTAGGCAGATCTAGAAAGAAGTTGCTATGGCTGTTGTCACAAAAGTTACTGTCTGCATTCTCTTCTAGGATTTTTATGGTTTCAGGCTTCAGATTTAGGTATTTAATTCATTTTAATTTGTTTTTGTGCGTGCTGTATGAAAGTGGTCTAGTTTCATTCTTTTGCATGTTGCTGTACAATTTTCCCAAGACCATTTGCTGAAGAGATAGTCTTTTTCTCATCGGATATTCTTGCCTTCTTTGTTGAAGATTAATTCACCATGTAATTGTGGGTTTATTTCTGGATTTTTTATTCTGTTCCCTTGATCTATGAATCTGTTTTTGTGACAGTACCATACTGTCTTGATGACTGCAGCTTTGTAATAGAGTTTGAAGTCCGGAATTGTGATGCCTTCAGTTTTTCTTTTTCAAGATTGCTTTGGCTATTTGGGGTCTTTCATGGTTGCACACAAATTTTGGGATGTTTGTTCTAGTTTTGTGAAAATGCTATCGGTATTTTGATAGGGATTGCATTAAATGTGTAGGTTGCTTTGGGTAGTGTAGATATTTTAATAATATTTGTTCTTCCAATCCATGAGCATGGATGTGTTTCCATTTCTTTGTGTCATCTTCAATTTCTTTCATCAGTGTTTTGTAGTTTTCAGAGTACAGGTCTTTCACCACTTTGGTTAAATTTATTCTTAGATATTGTATTATTTTTGGTGTGATTATAAATGGGATTGTTTTCTTAATTTCTTTTCCTGCTGCTTTCTTGTTGGTGTATAGAAATGCAACAGATTTCTGTACATTGATCTTGTATCCTGTGACTTTACTGAATTCATTGATCAGTTCTAGCTGCTTTTTGGTGGAGTCCTTAGGGTTTTCTGAGAGCTTTTCCCCTAAGGTCGGGAATAAGACAGGGATGTCCACACTCACTGTTTTACTCAATATAGTACTGGTAGTCCTAGCCACAGCAATCAGAGAAGAAAAAGAAATAAAAGACTTCCAAATCGGTAAGGAAGGAGTCAAACTCTCACCCTGTGCAGATGACATGATACTATACCTGGATGGCAACTCTTTGAAGATGGCGGATGCATTATGGAGGGTGGGGAAAGTTAGGCAAGAGGGTACCGTCTAGAAACTTGTTTTTGTTCTTTTTACTTTAGAGCAGAAGGGAAAAGGTAGTATCGTTATGAAATCATGATACATATACGACATTGAGATTTAGGGTACACAGGTATGTATATAAATGCACGTGTTGTCCACACGTGGCCCTTGTGTATGGGTTGGGGAGGCAATCATTAATGAGACCACACTTTCATTTTTCTTTTCCTCTTTATTTTGTCTCTATTTGGTGAAGAAAACTTACCAAAAAAAGTTATTCTAGTTTTAGAACACAAAATATTTTTGTTTTTTACTTACAATTTCCACTCTGTATTCTTCTCTAAAATACCCCAATAGCTCTGAGTGAGTCGAATGATGTTCAGCTGAAATTAAGCCACTGCTAGACAAGACTCACATTTCCTTCCGAGATGTAAGGCAAGACAAAGAGAACTATGATGATGTTTCCTTTTGGTTTCTATCTCCTCCTTTATTCCTTTTTTTTTTTAAAAAAAGAGACGAAGATCTCAATAGAAGTGCTTCTCTCACATACCTGTTGGAAACTCTTTAAATTCTAAGAACTGACTCTGGAGAATTTTTAGGTCAAAGATAAGGGTCGGCCAGACTCGGCGAGCGACAACAAACTAACTGGCTGCCAGCCCAGATTACCTGGTGGCTTTGAGCCATATTAGGGATGCAGAGCAGGAGCAACTGGACATGGACCATTTGTACAGCTCGGACTTGATTTGCCCAAGTTGATACAACCAGTCATCCTTACGCTGCCTACAGGGTGAAGAGTCAAATGAAATTCTGAAAATCAGCTGGTGTGTTTGGACAGGACAAGTAGCCAATCTCGATTGTGCAGGCAGAGGACCTCAGTTTCTGTCCCCACCTTTAGATTGGACATATGTATGCCCATCCGTGTGATTCTTCAGCAAGAACCACTGTGCTCTCTGGTCGTAGTTCCTTTGCAATACGAAGAGGCTGGACTAGATGATCTCTCAGCTCCCTTTGAATGCTGACCACCCCACAGTTCTACTCCCTCCTCAGCTGGCGTGGCTGTCTACAGCCCTCAGCAGGCTTGCCAATGCTTGGTACAGCAGAATCGCCTGGATGGTACCCCCAATAAACTTGACAGTGTACATAAAGCATCTGTCATCCAGGCACTCTTGGTCGAATTGCTGTCATCCTGCAAAGTCTAATTCAGAGGGACACACGATTGCAAGAAACCATGGACGAGAACTCCATCTTTAACAGTATATGTGGTGCATCGCAGAAGTTTGCCCTTTGCTTTGTCACCAGCACCATTTGCTCCAATGCAGACGCTCTCCAGGGGCCTCTCCCAGACTTGACTGTTTGTAAGGAGTTCTGACAGTGTTTCTTGTGAAGTCGCTGGAAAGAAGAGCCCCAGGGTTGCTTAGCACACAGGAGACGCTAGGTCCTTAATTGTCTGGGAAGACAGTCAAGGAATAAATTACCAGGTTCTGGTATTTCTGAAGTGTCACTGCCATTTGGCTACAGAGCTTGCAAGAAATTGATTAGGGTGGGCAGCTAACATTTGCAGCTACGTGTTACAGGGCTTTGCAATCTCCCAAAGGGAAGGGGTTTCTTCTGTAGGACAGGTTGCGGAGACGAAGTATCTTAAATTTCCATCAGGCTTGAAAAAAATAATGTGGCTACTAGGATACCTTTATGTTACTTGGCTTCCTACAATAAGGACAAAGGGGGAAAATGCAAATAGATTTATAAACACCATATAAGATGCAACTAGCTCTACATTGCCCCCTTTCCCCATAGTGTTCTCTTTTAAGCTTTTGGGCGCTATCATCAACAAAGCAATTTTTTTTTTCTCAAATGCGTATGACTGCCAAGGTTCTACATTTCTCACTATTATACTAAATGAGTAACTGATACATGCTTCCTACCCCTGCCCTTAATTCTCATTTACTAATTGTCTGTGATCACCTGCTGCTGGCCAAGGTGATGGGAACCCACAATGAATGGGCAGTCTGTTGCTTTTTTTTTTCTTTTTATATTTATTTTGAAAGAGAGAGAGAGCAAGAGGGGGGAAGGTCAGAGGGAGTGGGAGAGAGAGAATTTCAAGCTGATTCCATGCCGCGTGTGGAGCCAGATGCAGGGCTCAATTCCAGGACGCTGAGATCATGACCTGAACCAAAACCAAGAGCCGGCCGCTTAACTGACTGAGCCACCCAGGCGCCCCGCAGTCTCCGCTTTTATGGGTTTCTCTGAGGTCAAGTGGAGAAACACGCACCAAAACAGATCATTAAATGCAATCCAGTGGGTCCACACCTTACGGGATCATAGGGACGCTTCACTGAGATGGACCTCTTAGGTCGAATTGCCAAGAATGAGCAGGAGTCACGAAGGGAGTTTTCTGGCAGAGAGAAAGCATTAACAGAGCAACGGAGGAGACAAGTAGGGTGGGTTATGTGGAGAAAGTTCACTTCCCCTGCGGTAAGCAGGCGCAGGGAAGAACTGGAGGGCGGGCTGGGAGCAAGACCACAGAAGGCCGTGTTGCCACTCAAACGAAGTTATTTCTCATTCTCAATTTTATCTTATTTTGCAGACAGCCCTTCTAGTTTTTAGCAAATGTAATCCCTTCCAGTTGAATCTTCTAGGGACACGGGTCTCAGCCTCTGCTGAACGTGAGAGTCACATGCTGAGCTTTAGAGATGCTCGATGCTCGGCTGCGTCCAGCACCAATTCGCTGGGATGCAGGCGTCAGTCCTCGTACAGTTTCCCAGGCGGTTAAGATGCTTAGCCTGGGCTGAGAAGCACTGCACTCTCTGCTCTTTAATGAAGGTAAGAAAGGGAAATTCTAGGCACCGCTTACTTGCCTTTGGAATTCACATCCCTTCCTCACTGCAATGCTCTGTGGTCACTGGGGATCTGTCAGTTACTCATGAACTTACTGACGATTAAAGCAAACATGGGCTGCAGTGGAACTTTCATATGGGGTTTTTATCAAAGGCTCTCAATGATCTTTCTAGGAAGCAGGTTCCTAGAAAGGGTGGGCATGCAGAGGGGGGTCCTGGTATAATTTCAGGGGTCACTGCTGTTCTCCCCCAGGTCCATGCCTGACACCCCAGGCTTCTGCCTCTCTCACCACTTCCTGATGACTCACTGCCCAGTCACGATGAGCTGATGTTTCTCTTATTTCCTTAGAAATTAGACACTTAGGCGTGACACATCGGACTCGGAAGTTAAGTCACGGATTTTAAATAAGCAACAGAGAGTTACAGCCATTCTTTGCAGGATGGCTGGGGTCGTGGGTTGCTCAAATTCTTTAATTTTTTGGTCTGCTTCATTGCTTTGTCTATTTGCAGTGGTCATGGAATTTCGGGGGGTGGATTTGGGAACAAGTGCGTCTAGACTTTTCGAGCAAGTTCTAGCAAAGGAGACCCCGTTTCTCTTACGAAAGCAAGTGTGGAGGAGAGAGATGGTCTTGGGGGATAAATAGATCAGGCTTTGAATCCTCAGCCTGACCAGCGAGCTGCATAGCTTAATGCTCACCCCTCCCAGCCCCATGCTCACCTGCAGGAGTGTTTTAACACGGGGCCCCTAGGGTGACAAAATGTGACGGCTTCCGTAGAGCATTGAGCATTAGCCTCTGGGACACTGAAATGGCAGAGTCTTTTTTAAGCAGGAATAAGGGGATGCACGTGGTACCAGTTCTAGTTAAGAGTTTCTGGAGAACACGTCAGCTACGAGGCAGAGACACCCATGCTTATTGAAGAGCTGTCCTATCTCAGGTTCTGTGCTCGCCTCACATGCACAAAGATGGTGGACAAGAGCCCCTGTCCCCAAGTGTCTTGACATAATCACTGCTCATTTTCAGCCGTTGCCCACATGGCAGAATATATTATATCATCATTAAAAGTAGTGATTTAGAGGCTTATGAGTGGCGTGGATAACTTCTGCCGGATGTTATTGTGTGAGAAAAGCAAGATTCAGAAAAAGCACATAAAATACTCTTTCTAAAAAAACCAGGGACAAAACCTTCCCCCGGAGATGCACGTCCACGTGATGAGTATATGCCTACGGAGACGTGTGCGGGAGCCTAGGAGTAAATAGAGGCGGATTGAAGGAAACCCACATTCAGGTGTCAGCATAGCTCACCCGGTGGGGGAGCAGGGATGCAAGCAACGCGACAGCAGGTGTTAGCACGGGTGACAAAGGCGTGAAGGGTGAACTCGCATTCAGATAAAGGGTTTTGTGTGTGTGTGTGTGTGTGTGTGTGTGTGTGTGTGGTTTCAAAAAGTGATGCAGCCGTTTATTGTTGTTGAACAAGATGGAGGCTCGGGGCACCGGGTGGCTCCGTCAGTTGAGCATCTGCGTTCGGCTCCGGTGGTAATCCCAGGGTCCTGAGATCGAGTCCCACGTCGGGCTCTCTGATCAGCAGGGAGTCTGCTTGTTCCTCTCCCTCTGCCCCTCCCCCCATGCTCGCTAGCTCTCTCTCTCTCTCTCTCTCTCTGTCTAAAATAAATAAATAAATAAAATCGTAAAAAACAAAAGAAAAAGGTGAAGGCTCTTTAATTTAACACAAAGAGACTGTCGTGGGCTGAACTGTGTCTCCCAAAAAAGACACATTGAAGTCCTACCCTCCAGTACCGAGACTGCGACCTTTTTTGGAAATAGGATCATTGTGGATGGAATCAGCTAATGTGACTGATGTCCCTGAATGAAGAATGAAGATGTCCCCGTGAAGAGGACGCTCACAGAGAGGCGCCCCGTGAAGGCAAGGGCTGCAGTGACGCTGGCCAGCGAGGGGACACCAGGCGCCGGCACCCGGAAGCTGGAGGGGCAAGAAGGACCCTCCCCTAGCGCCTTCAGAGGGAGCGTGGCCCTGCCGACACCTTGATTTTGGACTTCTGGCCTCCAGAGCTGTGAGCAGATAAATTTCCATTGTTCTAAACCACAAAGTTTGTGGCACGTTGTTCCAGCGGCCGGAGAAACTCATAGAGACACCATTCTTGATTCTGTTTTATAACCTGGCTTTTTTATTTAACGAACTATTGTGAACATCTTTCTGTGTCATAAGCTTCAGCTATAATAGTCAGGATTAAATTTTCTTTCACCTCTGAAAGGATGACTGCATTTTGTATCCTGTAAACTGACCTGATAAAGGAAACCCAAACTTGCTGCCTGGAGATGGAGTTGCGGCCTTTGCAGGGACATGTAAGCCCATGGGTAGGACTCCGTGCTGTGCCCACAAGCTGTGTTCTCATTTCTCCTTTGCCTGCGTTGAGTGCTGGCCGCTCTCTGGACCTTGTACACGGTACTGGGGATACCACACGTACCACAGTGTCAGATGTGTGTCCTGGCATGTGGCTTCTTGGGAAACTTGGCCAGAGCCACAGGCCAAAGCCAGCACAGCAGCCCTGGACCCGCAGCTGTAGGGGCCTAGCAGGGGTCTGTGTGGACAGACCCGGACCCACAGACAGCCTAGCAGGTCAAGGACTCTCCCTTCCCCAGAGGAATCCCTGAAGACCAGAGCAAGTAAGTTTCCTGCTAGTCTGTTTGGAGAGATGCTCAGAATGAAAATCATATTTATTTACAGAAAATTAAGAACTAGGGGCGCCTGGGTGGCTCGGTCGGTTAAGCATCCAGCTCTTGATTTTTAGCTCAGGTCATGATCTCAGAGTCGTGGGATCAAGCCCCACATCGGGCTTGAGATTCTCTCTCCCTCTCTCTTTAATAAATAAATAAATAAAATCTTTTTAAAAAAGAAAATTAAGAACTAATGTCCATAGTAGACTTTTTCCATTTCCAATCTGTATGACTTTTGTTTTTCTTTTTTCTTTTTTTTATAATAATTTTTTATTATGTCATGTTAGTCACCATACAGTACATCCCTAGATTTTGATGTAAAGTTCCATGACTCATTACTTGTATATAACACCCAGTGCACCATGCAATACGTGCCCTCCTTAATACCCATCACCGGCTTATCCCGATCCCCCACCCCCTCCCCTCTGAAGCCCTCAGTTTGTTTCCCAGAGTCCATAGTCTCTCATGCTTCATTCCCCCTCTGTTTACCCCCCCTTAACTCTTCCCTTCCTTCTCCTACCGATCTTCCTACTCCTTATGTTCCATAAATGAGTGAAACCATATGATAATTGTCTTTCTCTGCTTGACTTATTTCGCTATTATTTCACTATAAGATAATGCTTATTTAGCATTATCTCCTCCAGTCCCGTCCATGTTGCTGCAAATGTTGAGAACTCGTTCTTTTTGATAGCTGAGTAATATTCCATTGTATATATAGACCACATCTTCTTAATCCAGTCATCTGTTGAAGGGCATCTCGGCTCCTTCCATGATTTAGCTATTGTGGACAATGCTGCTATGAACATTGGGGTGCATATGGCCCTTCTCTTCACTACGTCTGTATCGTTGGGGTAAATACCCAGTAGTGCAATTACTTGATCATAGGGTAGCTCAATTTTTAATTTTTTAAGGGACCTCCATACTGTTTTCCAGAGTGGCTGTACCAACTTGCATTCCCACCAACAGTGTAAGAGGGATCCTCTTTCTCCACATCCTCTCCAACATTTGTTGTCTTCTGCCTTGTCAATTTTTGCCATTCTAACTGACGTAAGGTGGTATCTCAGTGTGGTTTTGATTTGAATTTCCCTGATGGCTAATGATTTTGAACATTTTTTCATGTGTCTGTTAGCCATTTGTATGTCTTCATTGGAAAAGTATCTGTTCATATCTTCTGCCCATTTTTAGTAATAGACTTTTCTATGGCACAAAATGTTTAGTACTACCTATATTCTTACATTTATTGGCTTATTTAACCTCATGATACGCTAGTGCCCTACATACTGTTATCATCCTCATTTTACAGCTGTAAAACTGAAGCACAGAGAGGCTGAGCCACTTGCCTGAGGTCACAAAGCTAATAAGAGATAGAACTGGGAATTTCAATATAGGCAGTCTGGCCGCAGAGGCTAGCTTTGCAACCACGTGGCTATGTGTACTTTTAACAGTATTCTGGGCTTTCTGATATGATGATATACAGTTTTGGTCTTCACATTTTCAAGTGGTAGAAATAACCAAGAGGAAAAAAAAAAGAGAAAGAAGTGGAATAATCTCATTTCATCAAAAAGGTACAAACTACTTTTACTCTACAGGAAATTAGGCCAAAAGCTTGTTCGGTAATTTGAAGTGCCTTCCTGCAAAGAGGGAGGGTATGGGCTTGAGGAGTTCAGATCAGACATGAGGAATGACTAACTGGTGGTCCGGGGCCAACGTGATTAAGTGGAACCCAGGTCCCCCCGGCTGAGCTCAGGTGGACACACTCGAGGCCATCTGGTTCTGGAAGGATGAGTCTGGCTGGGGCGTCCTCCAGCCTCCCTGAAGCTGACCAGATGCTCTTAGGAGCAGCTCCCGTTTCAAGAGGCAGTTCGGCCAGTTGACATTACTGCCTTTCTTACTAGCTAAGGAGTTCAAGTAGCATCATGGAGATCGCCTCTCCAGATGCCTGCGTGAGATGATTTAAGCATATGAGGAGCGACACAATGTCCTAATGGTTCCTTTAGGTAAAAGGGAGCTAGGCTAATGTGAGCATTTAAATAGCTGGATTTAAAAGTTAATGAAGTGCTCAGAAGCCACTAGGGTGGAGAGGAGGAGAAGGCAGCGGGGCTGCAGGGAAGGAATTGGACAGGGATGGGACAGGCCCCCTGCGCAGGCAGCAGGGAAGGGAGAGCAGTCAGCAAACCACACTACCGTCTGCCATCTATCAGCTCCAGCAGCACCCCTCGGAGAGGCGGCCGGCACCATGACCTCCTTGCCTAGAAGCTCCTGCCTCCCCAGCTGGCCTCGTTCTGAGAGGCTGTCCCAACTTTTATTGCAGCTTGTAAAATGCTAGCCCTTTTGCCCCATTGGTTTCCAGATAAGAATCTCTCCCTCTTTCCCCAAAGGATGTTTTTTTATAAGTAGGAGTTTTTTTATAAGTAGGAGTCTTTTTTCCTTGACAACGCAGCACGGAGTTCCGGCATTAGAAAGGAGAGAGAAAGCGTACTGCCTCTCAGCGTGGTTGGGAGTCACGGCTGAGAGGAATGTGAATTCTGTTACACTAGCCTCCGGTTAATGTGCGCGTTGGTGACGGAAAGCCAAGGTCCCGGTGCCTGGAGACAGAGCAGCAGCGAGATCCGCGGTTCTACGTGCACGCCTGGCTTGGCTCCGAGTGGCTTCTCCGATGTGCTCTGATGCCCGAGTGTTCGGGTCGATCTCAGCAAGATCAGGCATCACCGTGCAGCTCGGTCCTCCTCCCACCCCCTCCAGGATGCCCGCCTGGGAGAAGTCAGCTTACTATGAACATTCAGTTTTGAAGGGGAAGGGGCGGCGGGGTGGGGGACATCTGTGAACTGGTCACTGGTTAAAAACAGTGCTCATTTCAAAATCTTCCGGCAACCAGCCAAGCCCAGCCCCCACTGTGCCGGGGCGGGGGGGGGGTGGGAAGAGGCTGATGGGTTAGTACAGGTGGCAGGAACCGGGCCCCCTTTCATCTCTGAAGACCCCCTGTGGTCAGAGAAGCTCTACTGTGGTCTGAATGTTTGCGTCCCCCCAGCATTCACCTGTTGAAATGCTACCCCCCCAGAGGTGATGGTGTTAGTGGGGCCTTTGGGAGATGCTTGAGTCATGAGAGTGGAGCCTCACAAAGAGGGTTAGTGACCTTATAAAAGAGGCTCCAGAAAGATCCCTCCCCTCTTCTGCCATGTGGGCACAAGGTGAGACACTTGCAGCTTAGAACAGGGTCCTCAGCCGACCATGCTGGCGCCCTGATCTCGGCCACCTGGACTCCGGAACTGTGCGTCGGTTATAAGCCGCGCAGTCTAGTATTTTGTTCTAGCCATGTGAACGCACTAAGACAAGCAAACACTGGCGCCTCCCTGTGTCGGGGCCTGTTTGAGGTGCCTGGATGAGAGAGACGGGTCCCAGTGCTCATGGAGCTCACCCTCGAGTGCAAGGTCGAGACCACGAATAAGCACACTGAGAAGACACATTCGCAGATGACTCGTCCGTTCCACACACGTGCCAGGGGTCCTCCTCCACATCGGGGAGACACCTGTGTACAGAACAGAAAGCCGACCACCTGCATTCTCCGGGGAAGGGCTAGACAGTGCCTGCAATGAGTACGCATCGTGCCATGGTGAGAGGCTGTGAACCCCAGGAAGAGTTAGAGCAAGATGAGCATGGTGGGGGACTGTGTTGGGGTGCGTGTGGGTGCAACCACATGCTCCGGGGGCCTTGCTGGGACAAGACATTCAGGCAAAGACTTGGAGGAGGCAGAGAGTTAGCATGTGGGGATCTGAAGAAGAACATCCCTGGCAGAGAGGACATTCTGAGGTCCAGGCCCTGGAGGGTGTCTGCTGTATTTAAAGAACATGAGGGCTCAGTGTGGTGAGAGGGGCCCACACGGAGGGCAGAAGGCAGCGGGGTCAGTGAGGAAAAAGGGAGAGGTTCTGGAAGCCTGGTGGGCCACGCCGAGACCTCTGGCTCTAATTCTGGGTGCAACATGGAGACACAGTGTGGTCCACAGCAAAGGAACGGCTTGGCCAGGGCTGCGCACGCGGAGGCTCACCGGCTGCTGGGTTGAGACAGGGCGCGAAGG
The DNA here is from genome assembly GCF_017311325.1 of Ursus maritimus. Taxonomy (NCBI): domain Eukaryota; kingdom Metazoa; phylum Chordata; class Mammalia; order Carnivora; family Ursidae; genus Ursus; species Ursus maritimus. Next base: position 55,877,719 of record NW_024423897.1, read on the forward strand.
TGGGAGCCCCGAGTCAGAAGCTATTGCAACAATCTGGGGGAGAGGTGATGGGACTGGAGGCAGAGGAGGAAGCCGAGGAGGGCAGAGGGAAGGGAGAGCCAATGGGACTTGATTGTGGGGTGCGAAAGGGAAGCGTTAAGGATGACTCAGAGGCTTTAAGAACGGGGGACTGGAAGGATGGAGTTGCCACCAAATGAGGTGGAGTCTGCCAGGAAGATTCAGCCTTGAGATCCTTGTGTTGGATATCCAAGTGGAGACACCAAGCAAGCAGGTGGATATACTAGTCTAGGGTTCAGAAAAACATGACCTGGATGAAAAATAGGAATGTGGGGGTCATGGCACACGACGATTATTTTACATGTCACCTTGGCTACCCTGTAGGACCCAGTTATCTAATCAAACACTCACCAGCTATTGCTAGGAAAGTACAGTTAGATGTAGATGTGGTCAAATCAATTAACTTTAAGGAAAGCAGGGTACCCGGGATACTGTGGGGGTGGGCCTCGTCTGATCAGTTGAAGGCCTTCAGAGCAAACACTGAGGTTTTTCAGAGAAGAAATTCTGCCTCCAGACTGCATGCAGCATCAACTCCTACCTGAAGGTCAATTGATTTTTTTTTTTTTTTTTGTCAGATGAGAGGACTAACAGCAGGTTTCCGTGCTGATGGGAATGAGCTCACAGAGAGGGTGAAGTTGATGATATAGGGGAGGAAGGTGGGCTTTGCTGGATCCGGGCTCCAGAGGGTGTAGGTCGGCCTTTGATGGAAATGTGGCTTTGTGTCCAGCAAGCGTTGTCAAATTTGCAAGTGCATCGGAATTGACCCAAGGGCTTGTTAAAACCCAGAATTCTGGACTCCACCCCAGAGTTTCCAGGCCCTTGATCTGACCTGAGAATTTGCATCTCTTCCTGGTTCCCAGGGGCCCCGACGCTGCTGGTCCGGGACCACACTCTGAGAACCACGGACTTACAGTGGGTTGATGGGAGGCAGAGAGGTAAGCAGAGAAGCTCGACAGAAGAGAGGCGTGGTGGGGGCTGACATCTCCCTCGGGGGGCTTCTGATTTTCCGGAAAAGGAGAAAGCCAGGCCCCTTGCTGAAACAGGGGAGAGAAGAGAAGGCTGTGGGAACCTGAGGAGAGAGGAAAAGCTGGGGAAAGACTCACTGAGGAGAAATGGGAAAGAGAGTAAACCAGAGCGGATATATAATACACTTGACATCACTGCCGTCCACTGGAGTTTCTCCATCGTGCATTTCAAGTGAGCTCCGGCAACATGCTCTGTTTTCTTTCCCAGATACATTCAATGGGCAGGGGCTGGGTTTCAGAGTACTGGTTTTGCTAAGTGAGCGTGAGTGGTTATGACAAAGCAGGAGGGCAAGAGCACCGAGGATACTGGCAAAGAAAAACGGCAGTGAGGGCCCAAGGAATGGAAGCCGAGTAAAGAAGGGGAGAGAAGGGAGAGGGTGGCGGTGCAGGAGAGGGGAGATCAGGACTGAGCCTGAGAGTACCAGCCTGAGCCCTCAACAAGAGGGGATTTCAGTCAAAGACAGTAAGGGAGGGTGGGCGCCTGGTTAAGCGTCTGCCTTTGGCTAGGGTCATGATCCCAGGGTTCCGGGATCGAGGCCCCATCAGGCTGCTTGCTCAGCGGGGAACCTGCTTCTCCCTCTTCCTCTGCCCCTTGCCCTGCTTGTTCTCTCTCTCTCAAATAAATAAATAAAGTCTAAAAAAAAAAAAAAGACAGTAAGGGGGTGCCAGCAAGTGGGAAGAAACTGAGAGCGGGCTGTGTGAACTCGTGGCTCTGAGCAGTCCACCCCACCCCCGGGGACTTGCTAACTCCCCATGTCCCTGTGCTCTCACCTCTGCCCTGAGTGGGCCTCTGAGCCGCCCAGCTGCCCTCACTGCCTCTCCGGCTATCGCCCGACTCTGGGAACAGACAGCAAGGACCATGGGTCTGAGTCTGCCCTGCGGGGTCAGCATTTGCCAGGACGGAAAGGCAACCCAGGCTCACCTAGAGGACGGCGTCAGCCACGGTGTGCCAGGTCTAGCCCACGTGGGGGAGGCCCCCTGGTTTTGTATTTAGCTGCCAGCTGTGTTACGGGGACACGACAGGCTGCAGGTGGATATCGATCCTTGATCATAGTCTTATCAGGGGTCACGAGACCCACTGCGCCAAGGTCGGTCCTGGTATCCTTTGGGGGACTCGGACCTGCCCTAAGCAGATCTGCCTGAAAAAAAAATCGTACATCGTGGGCTGCCTGGTGTTTATCGTTCTGTCTCCTACCTTGTTTCTACATCTCTATTTTGTTTCCAATGAGGAAATCCCCAGCGAGGAGGGCCTGAAGTCCGCTTTCGTCTTGAGCCTCAGCCAGCTTCAAACGTTCAACAATATTCTAGACCACTCTTTCCTACACATTTTGGCTTCACATAGAAGCTGATTTTGAATTTAAAGTAAGCATTTGTGAACATTTATTTAACATTCTTTAGTGTTAAAAATATTAAACACCTACATAGTCAAGATTATCTAGGTTTGTTGAAGGTTTTCCCCGACAAAATTTAAGTATTCCATTATGTTGCTTTCCTGGATGGATGATAATGATTTACTCGAAAAAATACATGACAAGATCTTTGGCTTTTGTACTGCATTCCTGCATAAAGCTTAACTGTGTTATCTGGAAACGTCGAAGAATAAATCTGAAAGGCCAAGTCGCATGCTGGCTATGAATAGCTCAGCCCTGTGTCATCACAGGACCCCAGACAACAAGAAATGCATTCGGATAAAATATTAATAGAATGAAATGAAAACACATTTCTCCTTGCTTTAGGCCACCTCTATGTGCATTTGACACACGGATGCTGCTGTTTTAGGGTAACCTCGTCTGTGTCCTTGTGGGACACGAAACCGCAGCTGTAATGATATGCTCTAAATTTATTCCAGAGGCACTGATGTGATAATTTGCTATTGAATTAGGTGCTGGATCATTTATTCTTGCTTTAGGTCTTCCGTTATTTTCTTGTCTGTTTGTCCTGCTGTCATGTTTCTGCTCCTGTCATGAAGGATCTCCTCAAGGCTTTCCATGCCACTAGCATCCATCAAGAGAAGGGTTGTTTCCTGCATTTGGAAACACCTTCCAGATAGAGAGGACAGTATAGATCAACCGTGTGGGTGTGATAGTCCCATGCCGGTGGAGAAGCAGCAACTGAAATACTCATCTGGAATGGGCTGGGGTTTTTTTCCTTTTTTTTTTTTTGTCTGTTTGTTTTGTGTTGTTTTTGACAGATCATGGACTACTTCCGTTATACGTATTTAGATTTGGCTAGCATGTATTCATAGCTGCTTTGTGCTAGCCTTGTATTTGGCACTTAAAATATGTCATTTTAATTGAATTATTCCATGTAATCTCATCCCAACCCAGGGGGCGTATATTGTTGTCTGAGATGCAGAAAAGGGCGATGAACTTGTCTCTGCAGATATAAGAATACGTGACAGTCTCAGTCCAAGTTCAGTGTTGTTCAAAACCTCATGATGGGCACTTCATTTATGTTTTATTTAAATAATTGAATACCATTTCTATTATTATAAAAGCTACATATGCTCATTGTAGAGAAATTTTAATGGTATAAAAAGTAAAATTAAAGTTGTATTTCTGCCACCCAGAGACAACCACTGCTAACTCATTTATGTGTTGACTATCAGGCTTTATCTAGGGGTGTGTGTGTGTGTGTGTGTGTGTGTGTGTGTGATTTTAACATGTTTGGGCTCATACCATAAATATATTTTATATTCTACTCTTTAGTCACTTGATATTGTATTGTGAGCATGTTTTCCTATTGTTAAATTTCTGCAAAGCATGGCTGTTATAAGTAACTTCATGGCTGTATCATGATTTATTTAACATTTCCCTTGCTGGTGGTTGTCAGTTTCTTTTTTGATTTTGAAAAGGTTCCATAAGCATATGTACACCATAAATCTTGGTCGAAATCTCTGGTTCCTTCGCTAGGCCCTGGGATTACGGGATCCCTTCCCTTGTGCTCTCGTTCGGGACATCTATAAAAATTGTTTATCACACAAGATACTTCTCTAAGTTAGGACAGAAGGGGTGTGAGTGATCTGGTGTTTTCCCATCTTCTTGGAGGTTGACAATGTTTACGTGAATGTTTATCTGTGTAGGGGACATCCGTGGTGATGAACAATAGTAATTCTTCTCAGATCTGCCTTTTTCTTAGCAGAAAGTCTTTCTAGACCCAAGTCATAAGCTGACTGTGAGTCTTGGTTTCGTTGGAAATGCACGTTTTGTCCTATAGGTGGTCTTCACAGGTATTTTCGCAAGATGTCAGGAGCAGCCCAAAAATGGTAGCCAGAAATTATTTGAATCTTGAAAACCCCAATCCTACCAGGGCGCTTTAATCTGAAAGATACCTTTTGTAGGCGATCTTTGAAGCTTCTATAGAACGAAGCATTTTCCTAAAAAGCAAAGAAAGCATGTGACAGAGATAAGTAAGTCCTATAGGGGGACAGAAAAGTGACTGCCACATTGACACACTTTTGTGAAGATTTCAGATACATAAGTGATTTATAATCCTTAGGGGATCAGGAGAAAACATGATGAATTTTTCAAAGCCTAACTTTGTCTCCCGTTCATTTTCTCTCATCCCTCTGTTCCCAAGGTCCCTTGTTGTCCTTCCTGTCTGACTGGTTAAACACATAACCTTTTAATTTATTTTGAACGGCATCCCTATGGAAATCTAGGGAGGAGAAAGGCGAGGAGGTCCTTTCAATTTTCTCTTCAATCTTTTGTGCCTTCCCTTTTATTCTCCCTAAATTGTGACGTAATCAGATTCTTGCATTATTTTGCTTTTTGAACTTCTACAAACATTCACTTTTATTTTCCATATTGTTTTGCTAGCTACACAATGCTCCGCTCAGTTGGTTAGGAGTGCACAGCAATTCGTGTGAAAATGGTCTGTTTTATGTTCATTTCCTCCTCCTTTTCTCCTTGCAGAGCCTAATGCCCCATCACTGTGGTTTTCATGGCTTTCACTGTTTGTCGGATGCTGGGGTTCGCCCTACTTTGCTCTTCCCCGTGCTTTCCTTTGTCCTGACTCTCGTCCTCGCTTCTCTTCCCGCTCTGCCCCTTGGCGGAGCACGTTCTCAGATGTTGTCGCACCTCTGGTCCATTATAGATAATAACTTCCGACTGTTTGTTACCTTTTCTCGGTTTTGATGCGATTCATGGAGTCATAGAGTGAATGCTGGCGTTGCCGTTTTCCCTCATACATAATATTTCTCACACCATTTTTTTGTGTGTGTGATTTTCTTGATTCTCCTTTTGCGGTTTCATTTTAAATCCCACAAAACGAATCCCCCCAAAGGGTAAGCTTAAGCCAGATTTCGATACGGGCATTACGCAGGGAGAGCAGAGGGAATGTATACTTGCATTCAGTGGCTACCTTCTGTTTTTACAAGTTCGTATATTTTTTTCCTATGATTTGGCTACGTATAAAGAAGCTTCCTGGACTATTCTCTTTTGTTATCTTGGTGTGTGTTTCTGCAAGAGAATTCCAGTGAGAAAAGGCAACAGGACATTTTTTTTTCTTTCTTTTTGATAGGAATTCCCCGAGAGAATTCTTTCTGTTTCCAATTCAGACAAAGCTTCTCATCCCTGAGGAAATAGTTCCTATGTAAGGTTAGAGACAAGGAACTCGCACAAATTGCAAATCATTCTCCGTTCCCAGAAGGGTGTTTTTTTGAAAGAGATCCTCTCCCGCAGTGGTGTGAAGTTTGCCACTCTTTCTTTTCTGGGTTCCAACAAGTAGGTGTCAAGCCTAGATTTGTTAGCAGCTTTTGTGCTATCTTTTAAAAAGGAGGAATGAAAGGAAAAGATTTCAGATCATTGCAAACTCTCACACAGGAACGTCGTTTTGGAAAAAATGAAGGTTTTCAGGACAACTTACTGGCTCCGTGTTGCGATGTACTCAGACCTCACCGGCATCGTCACACGAGTGGTGTCTTTGTTCTGGTTGGGAAAAGGTGTATCACCAGCAACATAGTTTAGTTTGAAATGCTGTGAAATCTAGTATTTTTTTCCCCTGGGAAGCTGATGACATGAACCAGGCTTTAGTAACATTAATAACCCAAGATTGGGGTCCTTTGACTCTCCTGAAAGATGTAAAATGTACAATATCCTGTTTTCTGCCTTTATATGCAGAAATTGCTTTGAATAGGTATTTTGTTCCTTAGGGTTCTTTTAATCGGGGGGCTGCGTCGGTGGGTGTGAGAACAGTGAACAGACTGGTGGACAGGCTGAAGACCCAACTCTGGCAGGTTCCGCGTGCTCAGTAAGGGCAGAAGGAGTTGAGACAGGATACTCTATTGTCGCCAAGGCGGGGCTCGGGAAGGGTCTCCACATTCTCGTAATGCAAGAGCAGGGCGTGTGCTCTGCTGTATGCTTTTCACTTGTCAAGGGCTCTGAGCACCCAGGAAAATGATGGTGGGTGGAGCAAAGCTCAAGGGGACCCACATGAACCAGCCCAAAGACAGTGTCATTTAACGTCATCCAGGCTCCCCTTGCTGTATCTCTCCAGAGGAGCACATGGGACTAGCCCCAGGATTTCAACATGTTGTCAGATTTCAGGGTTCTGGAAGACGGTTCAGTGGAGCTCCACGAGAGGCTGGATAAAGTGGACTGCATGAACAGAAACCGTCTGGAACCAGAACAAGGTGCAGCCTGAACATTTATGCCTCGTTTTATTGCAAAAATTACTGGCTGTCCAGTAACAGGGTAGTATTACTATCACAAGCTTTGCAGCCCTTGTGTTTGATCACACACACCCATCGTCAGAGAGCAGGCACGGAGAGTCACAGCCCACCAGATAACAGACAAAAGGCATTAAAAGTCTACATAAAAATATTTCAAAGAACAAAAGAGTTTAGGGAAAATGACACATAGTTGTCCTTTAAAGTGAATACGTAGGAAGCCTATCTCTGAAAAAGCTAAGCATTGCCACAAGGAATATAGGCAGGTGGACAGAACTGAGATTCGAATGGCTAGCAAGAGGAGCTGGCAACTTCTCCATACCCGTGGAACCCACCTCAGCATTTGTCATCAGGACCAGAGGTATCAATGGTGTGAGCCCAAGGGCTCGACAGGTATTGAGCTTCTTCGCCTTCACTAGATTTTCAGTGGCACCTTTGTTGCGCTCAGCATGGCTTCAGGTAACATGCTAAGGATTGTGGAGTCATGTATAGCTCAGTGGGACCCTACCTGAAGTCAGTGAACGAATTGATCTATAAGCATAGTTATGGCAAAATCGACAAGAAGCAGATTGCCCTGACAGATAACACACTGAGCGCTCGATCTCTTAGTAAATAGGGCATCATCTGCATAGAGGTTCTGATTCACGAGATCTATACCGTTGGAAAACATTTCAAAGAAGCAATTTTTTATGGACCCTCAATTATCTTCTCCACAAGGGGGAATGAGGTAAAAGACCACCCGTTTTGTAGAAGGTGGAGATGCTGGCGACAGGGAAGACCAGATCACTAGGCTTATTAGAAGGATGAACGAAGGTACCTACCAGGATTATTTTTGTAATCTGGTCAGTTAATAAATGACCACGTTCAAGTTGAAAAAAAAAATAAAGTGAATACATAAGAAAGAAGAAAATTATCAAAATTATTTTGCAAAGGTATTAACACAATTTCCTCTACCCTGAAATTTTTTTATTATATATTAGTCATCATACATTATTAGCTTTTGATGTAGTGTTCCATGATTCATTGTTTGCGTTAACACCCAGTTCTCCACGCAATACGTGCCCTCCTTAATACCCCTGAAATTTTAAAGTGGCATAGCAATTTAAGTCTTCCATTTGTATAAAGGAAGGATAAATTCCAATTTTCCTACATCAAAATGGTTTTTTCCCCCTGATACTAAAGTATAACCATCAAGACCATCACTTTTAGTTAGGCCATTTTCTTTTTGAATCTGATTCTCAGCCAGCATCCTTCCTATCATCCAATTGCCAAAAAAAAACAAAAAACAAAAAACAAAAACCTAAAATAATATAAAAAGAAAGAGCATGTGTTGTGCCACTTCTTTCAAAGGATTAGTAATTTTTCAGTGTATTTTCTCCTCAATTTGGCCACAACCTTCTCAGAGTGGCAGTGCCCATTTCTTTGAATTAACATTTTTCCACATTGAAAGAGAAACCAGTTCAAAGAAAGCAATTGCCTTTTGTGTATTAACCTTCTATCCTACGACCTTGTTATCTTCTCTTATTAGTTCCAGGAGTTATTTTGTACATTCTTTGGAATTTTCTAGATAGATGATCATACCATCCGTGAATAAAGACAGTTTTATTTCTTCCTTTCCAATATATATAACTTTTATTTCTTTTTCTTGTCTTATTACACTATTAGGATTTCTAGGATAGTATTGAATAAGAATGGTGTGAAAGAACATCTTACCTTTTTCCTGATCTTAAGGGAAAAGCATCCAGTCTCTCACCATTAAGTATGATGGTAGCTACTGGTGGTGTTGTTATTGTTGTTGTTTTGGAAATGTTCTAAAATAAAGTTGAGGAAGTTCCTCTTTCTTTTCAGTGTGCTGAGAGTTTTTATATGACTGGTTGTTGAATTTTGTCACATGCTTTTTCTGTATCAACTGACATGATTTTTTCTTCTTTAACCTGTTGATGTGGTAGATTACAATGATTGATTTTTTAATGTTGAAACAGTGTGGCATACCTGGAATATTTCCACTTGTTTGTAGAGTATAATTCTTTTTACATAATTTTGGGTTCTATTTGTTAATTTTTGTTGAGGATTTTTAAGTCTGTGTTCATGAGACATACTGGTCCGTGGTATTCTTTTCTTGTAATGTCTTTGTCTGGTTTTGCTAGTATGATAATACTGGCCTCATAACGTGAGTTAGGAAGTATTCCCTCTACTTCTGTCTTCTGGAGGCGTTTTCAGAGAAGTATTTTCTTCCTTAAGTGCTTGGTATAATCCACCAGTGAGCCAATCCACATCTGGTGCTTTCTGTTTTGGAAAGTTATTAATTATTAATTTAACTTTTAAGAACAAATATATGCGTATTCAAACTACTTCTCATAGAAGTTTTGGGAGTTTGTGTTTTTTAAAGAATTGCTCCATTTCATCTACATTATAAAATATGTGGGCATACAGTTATTCACAGTATTATTTTATGCACCTTTTAATGTCCATGGGATCAGTAGTGATGGCCCCTCTTTCATTTCTGATATAGGTTTATGTCTTCTCTTTGTGTTGATTAGTGTGGTGAGGGGCTTATCACATTTATTGGTCTTTTCAAAGAAACAGCACTTGTTTTTATTGATTGTCTTTAAACCATTTATGAGAGAAGAAAGTACAAGGCAATGTGGATGAGCAAAGGGAACTACACATTTATTCACAACTGTTCTTTAGTGAGGCTGAGCATACAGTCCAAATCTTATGCCAGGTATAATGAGCCATGTATCATAGAAAACTACCATTTTTATTTATTTTTAATTTTTAATTAATTAATTTGTATGAGAGAAAGAGAGAGAGAGTGGGTGTGTGTGAGCATGAGTTGGGGGAGAGGGGCAGAGGGAGAGAGAGAATCTTAAGCAGGCTCCATGCTCAGCGTGGAAACTGACACGGGCTTAATCTCATGACCCTGAGATCATGACCTGAGCCGAAATCCAGAGTTGGATGCTTAAACAACTGAGCCACCCAGGCACCCCAAGAACTACCACTTTTAAAACAGTGACAACCTGGTTTCTTCTCAACATTATTTCAAATTTCAGTGTGGATGACCTTTGCTTTGAAGGCAGTGAGTAGTGTACCATTTATCAGAACAATTCAATAACTATTTTTTAGTCATAACTGCTTTCTTCCCAGGAAAAAAAATCCATACACCAAAGTTTTCAAACTTCAGTTGTATAAGAATAATGTGGAGATTATTTAAAACGCATATTCCTGGATCCCACCCAAATTCTGTTTGGTGTGTCTGTGGAGGGGGCCAGAAAGTTATTAATTGTATAAGCACCCAGGCGAATACAACACAGTTGCCTGATGACCTTTCATTGACAACATTGCTGTTTACCTTGGAGCCAGAAAGGCCCTCAGAGGCCATCCATTCTGACCCTTCATTTTATGAATGAGATACTGGACCCCTAGAGTTGGCCATGCAGAGTTGGTCAGTGTCAGTGCTGGAAACTGAGCCCGCGATTTCAGCCTTCCAGTACAGTGATGCATTACTGCAGAGCACTGGTGATGATGATTCAACTTATTTAATCCAACTTACTTCATGAAACTTTGAATGTATTTTGACAATTATAAAAATCAAATTTCATATAATGAATGTTTTTAATTACTGTTGAAATTGCAAGAGCCTGTGATAGATACGATGTTTCATGAGAGTCAAGATTTTACGATTTGGATTATTCCTTACTAGTTCGGAGGTGCCGTTTAGATATGAAGATTTACCTGACAGGGGGCGCCTGGGTGGCACAGTGGTTAAGCTTCTGCCTTCGGCTCAGGGCGTGATCTCAGTGTTCTGGGATCGAGCCCCACATCAGGCTTTTCCGCTATGAGCCTGCTTCTTCCTCTCCCACTCCCCCTGCTTGTGTTCCCTCTCTCGCTGGCTGTCTCTGTCTCTGTCTCTGTCGAATAAATAAATAAAATCTTTAAAAAAAAAAAAAAAGATTTACCTGACAAACTGTGTTGCTGGAGCGCGGTACATGTCATGGACCATTTAAGCCTGTATGGGTTTTTACTTCGTTTCCTGTCTGAGTTCAAAGTGACTTAAACTTTACTATCGTGGATGCTCTGTTTTATTTTATTCCTTTTCCCTGATTCAGTGTTTTGTTTTTGTTTCTGGTTCACACAGATCGTCCACATGGGTGCTAACTTACTCCCCACTGGAGACAGTGGTGATTGGAAATTTGGTCCTAGCATCTACAGTTTGTTGATTTCTACAGGTGGAAGATAATGATCTATTCTCTGTTGGGCGACAGACAACAGGGAATTTCATTTTTTCACCCTTTGTGTTTGTCTATTCTGAGCTCTAATTCATTAAGACTTTTTGGGAAGGAGAACAACTCTTTGAGATCGAGGCCATAGAGTTTTTGTGTGGCTATGTTTATTTTAGACCCGAGGCTGATATTGTGGAACTGAAGCTACACATTCTCAATGTTTCTTCACGTCCATGTGTCCAAGTATGTAATTGAGAAAGGCTTCTTCCTCTCATGTTAGTAGAATTTTTTTCCCCGTCTCCAGAAGATATTAACGAATTAGGTTCTTACGTGTCTTAAAGTAAAAGAGCTCTCTCCCAATCATTTATTGAAATAAATATATACTTATATAAATAAAATATTTCTGAATCTTCCCCCAAAGTAATGAAATTGAATTTCTAATATTTAAGAGACTTATAGTAAAATGATTATTCTGCTGAATCAGAAACATTTTAAGAACCTAAGTTTACATAATTAAGATAAAGCTTTGGTGAATTGGACTGGTTTACTCATTATGGTTTTCAAAAATAAATCTATGTTTTTTCTGATTTGTCAGTGTTAAGTGTATATGAGCACACATGTTATTTTACTTAGTTGATTTTCTTATTCATGAGGAGAATAGTCAGTCTGAACCTCCTAAAATTCTGAAGGTTTCATGATCAAATAAGCTAATAATACTCCTACACATTGTTAAAGATTACAAAAAGTAATTTGTGCTCAACTAAATTGAGTCATTATTCTTTTTTTTTTTTTTTTTTTTTTTTAATGATTTTTTATTATATTATGTTAGTCACCATACAGTACATCCCCGGTTTCCGATGTAAGGCTCAATGATTCATTAGTTCTGTATAACACCCAGTGCACCATGCTATACGTGCCCTCTTTACTACCCATCACCAGAGATGAGAGAAATCATGTGATAGTTGTCTTTCTCTGCTTGACTTATTTCACTTAGCATTATCTCCTCCAGTGCCGTCCATGTTGTAGCAAATGTTGAGAACTCGTTCTTTCTGATAGCTGAGTAATATTCCATCGTATATATGGACCACAACTTCTTAATCCAGTCATCTGTTGAAGGGCATCTCGGCTCCTTCCACGATTTAGCTATTGTGGACATTGCTGCTATGAACATTGGGGCGCATATGGCCCTTCTCTTCACTACGTCTGTATCTTTGGGGTAAATACCCAGTAGTGCAATGGCTGGATCATAGGGTAGCTCAATTTTTAACTTTTTAAGGGACCTCCACACTGTTTTCCAGAGTAGCTGTACCAACTTGCATTCCCACCAACAATGTAGGAGGGATCCCCTTTCTCCACATCCTCTCCAACAATTGTTGTTTCTTGCCTTGTCTATTTTTGCCATTCTAACTGGCGTAAGGTGGTATCTCAGTGTGGTTTTGATTTGAATTTCCTTGATGGCTAATGATTTTGAACATTTTTTCATGTGTCTGTTAGCCATTTGTATGTCTTCATTGGAAAAGTGTCTGTTCATATCTTCTGCCCATTTTTTGATTTGTTTATTTGTTTCTCGTGTATTGAGTTTGAGAAGTTCTTTGTAGATCTTGGATACCAGTCCTTTATCTGTAGTGTCATTTGCAAATATCTTCTCCCATTCCGTGGGCTGCCTCTTAGTTTTTCTGACTGTTTCCTTGGATGTGCAGAAACTTTTAATCTTGATGAAGTCCCATAAATTCATTTTATCTTTTGTTTCTCTTGCCTTTGGGGATGTGTCATGAAAAAGGTTGCTTTGGCCGATGTCGTAGAGGTTGCTGCCTATGTTCTCCTCTAGAATTTTGATGGATTCCTGTCTCACATCGAGGTCTTTCATCCATTTGGAGTTTATTTTTGTGTATGGTGTGAGATAGTGGTCAAGTTTCATTCTTTTGCATGTAGCTGTCCAATTTTCCCAGCACCATTTATTGAAGAGACTGTCTTTTTCCCACCGGATGTTTTTTCCTGCTTTATCAAATATTAGTTGCCCAAAGAGCCGAGGGTCCATTTCTGGGCTCTCTATTCTGTTCCATTGGTCTATGTGTCTGTTTTTGTGCCAGTACCATGCTGTCTTTGTGATCACAGCTTTGTAGTACAGCTCGAAATCCGGCATTGTGATGCCCCCAGCTTTGTTTTTCCTTTTCAACAGTTCCTTGGAGATTCGGGGCCTTTTCTGTTTCCATACAAATTTAAGGACTGTTTGTTCCAGTTCTTTGAAAAATGTCCTTGGTATTTTGATCGGGATAGCATTGAAAGTGTAGATTGCTCTGGGTAGCATGGACATTTTAACTATGTTAATTCTTCCGAGCCATGAGCATGGAATATCTTTCCATCTTTTTATGTCTTCCTCAATGTCTTTCAAGAGTGATTTATAGTTTCTAGAATATAGGTCCTTTACGTCTCTGGTTAAGTTAATTCCAAGGTAACGTATGGTTTTTGGTGCTATTGTAAATGGGATGGATTCCCTAATTTCTCTTTCTTCGGTCTCGTTATTCGTGTATAGAAATGCAACTGATTTCTGAGCATTGATTTTGTATCCCGCCACGTTACTGAATTGCTCTATAACTTCTAATAGTTTGGGAGTGGCTTCTTTTGGGTTTTCCATATAGAGTATCATGTCGTCTGCGAAGAGAGACATTTTGACTTCTTCTTTGCCAATTTGAATACCTTTGATCCCTTTTTGTCGTCTGATTGCTGTTGCAAGGACTTCTAGTACTATGTTGAATAATAGTGGCGAGAGTGGGCATCCTTGTCGAGTTCCTGATCTTAAGGGGAAGGCTTCCAGCTTTTCCCCATTGAGAATAATATTTGCAGTAGGCTTTTCATAGATGGCTTTTATGAGATTGAGAAATGTACCTTCTATTCCTACACTCTGAAGCGTTTTAATCAGGAAAGGATGCTGTATTTTGTCAAATGCTTTTTCGGCATCGATTGAGAGGATCATATGGTTCCTGAGTCTTTTCTTGTTGATATGATGTATCACGCTGATTGATTTGCGAATATTGAACCACGCTTGCATCCCAGGTATGAATCCCACTTGATCGTGGTGGATAATCCTTTTAATGAACTGTTGGATTCTATTAGCAAGTATCTTGTTGAGGATTTTGGCGTCCATATTCATTAGGGAAATCGGTCTGTAATTCTCCTTTTTGAGGGGGTCTTTGCCTGGTTTGGGGATCAAGGTAATATTGGCCTCATAGAATGAGTTTGGTAGCTTTCCTTCTGTTTCTATTTTTTGAAATAGCTTTAGGAGAATAGGTATTATTTCTTCTTTGAATGTTTGGTAGAATTCCCCAGGAAAACCGTCCGGGCCTGGAGTTTTGTTATTTGGAAGGTTGTTTATCACTGTTGAGTCATTATTCTAACAAACTTTTTATATCAATAGTAATTATGTTTTGTAGTGTGTCTGCTTAAACATAATTTCCAAGGTCTTCAGGTAATTTGAAGTCTTAAACTAATATTAAATTGAGCTAATTAGTGGATAATTCTTGGATACCTCGATATTTTCTATGTAATATGGAATCCTGAAATATTAATGTCTAAGCATAATTTTAAGCTTCATACTTCTATATGCTATCTTTGGACCATATTAATGAGCTGGTTCACTTTTGCCACTTTAAGAAGGTATAAAAGGGACGGATGTGGGTGTAGAAAGCGTGCTTATCATATTCACCAACTATGTTACTCTGCTTAAACACTGCAAAATGACCGACAGTTTCGATCATAGACCCTCTAATTTTCTCTGTGAAATAGGAAATTTTCACGTTGGTCCAAGTTATATACATGGTTGAAACTATACTACAAGCAATAATGATAGAGAGATGCAAATGGAGAGGTGGCTTTGTTTTATAAAGAAAAAAATTTTTTGTCCTACTCCAAGAGTCTGTTTGTTCTAGAATACGGAAGCGCTTCATGAAAGACAAGACCTGGAAAATAAATTTTATTTGCCTTGATTTATAACAGCTGAATCTGAAAAGAAGGCTTAAAATGAGTTCACATTTTAGCTAAGTTGGCTCATTTTTGTTGGGTTTGTTTCCCTGGTTTGCTGATTAATACCATTATTTACAAGATGAAAGAGTATTCTTTACTTTCTGTAAAATCTGTCTACGTAGCAGAGAACCTGGGCCTACTAGCACAATTTTCTGTGCTTTATGTTGACTTTATTATGTCCTTGGTTGTTTAAAAGGAAAATCCAAAGAACAAAGTTCTCTCCCTTGTGAAAGAGCTAAGGTTCCTTAGGAGTGTATTACCTTTTATGTGTATTTCAAAATATTTTGTTGTCACTTTGCTTAACTAGGTCACCGTGCAGTTGGTTCTCAGGCACCTATGATCCAACCAAAATCAAGTGCCCCAGCTCTCCTCTGACAACTCTTTTGACTTTGCTTCACCAAGCCTGGATCCTGTATTTAGAAAAAAAATAAAAAAGAAAAGAAAAATTTCAGAATATCTTTTATACCTAAAACTATCTTTGAGATTTCCCAAACACCCAGAGCAATCACAAAGATTTAGATTTTACCATATAAAAAGAGAAATACTAGAAATAATTAAGTTTGTTTAATGTGTTAGGTCTCTCTTAAATTAGTTCAACGCTATTGCAAGAGCTACGGGGAAAAAGTCATCAAATTAGAAGAGACGTGTAGCCTTTGCTTGTGTTTGTTGATGTGCAGTGGTATTAATATAAATATTTCAGAAAGTCTGTGCCTTATGAGAAGACTCTGGGGGTTGCTTTTACTCTCAGGGGACACATTGATCAAACCCTTCTGAACTAATTATGCGTCGTACTCAGATAGGGAGTTATCCTGATACTTTCTGGTATTATGGATGACAGTAATAAATTAACCACAATCATTAAGTATTTGTCAACTGCAGATAATTTTTGTTTTATTCCAGTGCTTGCCTTCCGTATTCTAGATTTAGTTTCAGATCCTCGTGAGGACTATAGCAGGTACTTTGAACTATTGATGCTTCTAAGTAGAGACACTTGGGTACCGGTTTCTGAACAACATCGTTTAGATACTGTCAGACTGTACCACTGGATTGAGGCAGGGTCTCCTGCGTTCTTCCTGGTCTGGAAGCAGATGGTTTCCTGAAAACAGTCTGGAGACCCATGATTCAACAGAACAAAAGGACAAAGAAACCAATGACAAAAAGTTTGTCATGATGAGTTGCTTGAAATTTTATTGATGTTTTGTTAATGCTCTATTTTTTTATATATATATTAAGAAGCACTTTCTCGGGGCGCCTGGGTGCGCAGCGGTAAAGCATCTGCCTTCGGCTCAGGGCGTGATCCCGGAGTCCTGGAATCGAGCCCCACATCAGGCTCCTCCGCTGGGAGCCTGCTTCTTCCTCTCCCACTCCCCCTGCTTGTGTTCCCTCTCTCGCTGGCTGTCTCTATCTCTGTCGAATAAATAAATAAAATCTTTAAAAAAAAAAAAAAGCACTTTCTCTTTCTTTCTGAATCATTCCTAAGGACATTTAGTTAAGCACACTCTTCTTTTTTAAGGGGAAGGGAAACATTTAAAATGATATCTGATTCCCACCAATTCCTCCAAATTCACCAACTCTTATCAACTCCCTTTACTTCTCATGGCAAAATAGTTATTTAGCTAGGTTTAATATAAATCTATCCACCGTTTGACCAGAATATAATTGAACTGGGCAACCAAGGCCATTGAAGGAGTGTCATGTTTGAAAAAAATTCTGGTTTAATCAGGAACAACCACCAATTTTCAAGAAGAAAGGGTATCTTTTAGGGTTAACGTGGCTTAGGGTCCAGGCCTCCTAGATGGTGAGGAAGGTCACTTCCTGGCAGGCCAAGGACCCTGGCAAGTTTGAGGGACCTCGAAGGGCGGAAGTCACCCAAGTTCGCAGGGGCCCTAAGTGACATCTGGTGGACAGTTTCTTGGACCTGGTTTCCTAGCTTCAAGATAGCAAATGGCACTGGCTTTAAAAGATAAAATTCCATCTCCTTATGAAAACTTCCACAGAGGATTTAATTCTGCGGCCTTGGTAATAACTCAGAACAGCACGGTTCTCAATTTACAAAGCAAATACATGGTTAACTAGCATTCCCGCAACAGCCATGGAAATAAGCAGGCCAAACCCAATGAGACTAGCATTTTTTTCATCGAGCATAATTCTAGGAGACGGTGTTTATGATCTCCAGGGCAAGCTTATTGGGAGAATTTTTGAAAGCCTTTGAAATGGGCAGCAGATTACCGATTGCCATTTTCACACAATTCTGGAAATTGTCTAGCAGCTCCTCTAAGGGTATCTCATTCTATAGGGGGCTGTGCCTTTGATTGTCTTTGACTAGGCTATGCTGTAGCTCTGTCCATGGTATGAAACTAGTAGAAATGCAAATTAATTTTGTCTGGTGGTGAGACAATTGATTTCTACCCTGCAAAAAGCAATGATCCAAGCATCATTACAAAGATTACATTTTGTGCCTAGTTTTCCATCTATCAGAAATTCATCTCAGTATTTTTGATGTTTTAGATAGATCTGTTTTTCACATTCTTTTTTGAGTCAGTTAAATATGTCCATATAATATTGCTTTAAAGGTTTTATTTATTTATTTATTTATTTATTTATTTATTTATTTAAGAGAGAACACGAGAGTGGAGTGAGAGGCAGAGCGAGAAGCAGACTCCCGCTGAGCAGGGAGCCCGACGCCGGGATCATGACCTGAGCCGAAGGCAGACGCTTAACTGACCGAGCCACCCAGGCGTGCGCTATCCATTTAATATTTGTGCAACAGTTATGACTTTGTGAATTTGAAAGTGATCCTTTTGAACAATCATCCTTTAACCCTTTATAAGTAAACAAGGCCCTACAGGTAATGGGCTGGTTGTTCAGGGAATCAGAGGCTCACCTAATGCCAACCAGCTCACTGAATTTGCATGTTAGTCCATGCTTCGAGTCCTCAGTCAATAATTCTGGTTTTTGAGGCATGCAGAATTGGGGTAAATTGGAATTAACCCACCTGACCAATCCGATGGCTCATCAAAACAACTTTAAAACGTAAGGTGGAAGTTACAGGAATATAATACTGGACAAGATTTTATAGATGATAGTTTAGCTAAGAATCCCCAAATGGGAGTCCTGTATTCAAGAAAAAAAAGTGTGTTAAGTGAAAGGCTCAAAGCTGTGACACAAAGGCCAACATTCACCTGGCGAGTAGGAAAATCAGGCCAGAGAGAAGAGAGTGTAAAGGAAAAGCATTTCCAGTCTCAAGTACATGCGTGTGGGTCCTAATCCTGTATTTGAATCACTTTAAACCTTATCCTCTTCGGTTTGTTTCCATGGGAAACTACCAACCATGACATTCTGACATCTTAAGCTTTCCCAGATTGAAGGGAGGAATGAAGGCTTTGTAAGATTGTCTGCAGAGTTCTGCCAAGTATTTAATGCACAATTAGTCAAGGACCCAATTAGAATGCAAGCAAAACTGAACCTATGGTTAATTAAAGCAACTGGACAGTGACGCTGAGAACTGGCAGTTTAGGGACCTCAGAACATTGAAGCTAGACAATTTGGTCCATTAAGAGTTGTTCATAACCATTTTAGTTTGTTCTTTGGAGAAGAGTTTGTGCAGAAGAATGACTAGCTATTAGAACAGGCGTTTTAGGATCTTGGCTCAAAGTTAAGCTTCTTAACCAAAAAGTGTCCTCTACCTTCACGTATGGATTACTGTGAACTTCTTTTTTTTTTTTTTAAAGGTTTTATTTATTTATTCGACAGAGATAGAGACAGCCAGCGAGAGAGGGAACACAAGCAGGGGGAGTGGGAGAGGAAGAAGCAGGCTCATAGCGGAGGAGCCTGATGTGGGGCTCGATCCCATAACGCCGGGATCACGCCCTGAGCCGAAGGCAGACGCTTAACCGCTGTGCCACCCAGGTGCCCCTACTGTGAACTTCTTAATCTGTGTAGAGTCACAGGTGGAGAGGGTGGCAGTCAAATGGAAATGTGGAATGTAGAGCAAGTGAGGGACTCATTATTGAGTAAATAATTGAAAAAAGCCCAGGAAAGATCATTTATATCAGATGTTTCTATAACCTTCCAAAATGATATATTCAAAATTAGGACAAACGAGATGCAGATTCAGATTTATGCACCTCTATTGAGCACCAACTGTATGCTGAGTTTCTGTACTAAGATAATTTCATTGTTTTATGAGAATATATTATGTGTTCTCATCAGACCAATATAGTGACCAGAAATGACCATAGGATCACCAAATGTTGGGTCTGGAAGAACCACTGGAAACCATCTAGCCCACTTCGTAAGCTTTTGTTTGAGTGGAGAGGTAAGGGATGTTTTGGGATCTTATGAAACCTGTGAATCTTTTGTGTGAAAAAATATTTATATATGCAAACATATTCCAAAATTTGCAAAGTTTTACCAGAACTCATGAGATCTATCCATAGACGTCAGGTTAAAAAGTCCTTGATCCAGTTGCTTCGACTTATATGTAAGAAACTAGCTCGATGTGGCGCAGGGCACCCAGCCAGTTACTGGGGAGCATACACTGGAAACCAGAGTCCAGCGCAACTCTAGTCACTCTGCATGCCCTCAGCATTTCTGAACCGTTTGGTGTTGGTTATGCTTACCTCTGTTGGGTTTTTTTAATCCATCAGCGGACAAAATATTTTAAAGATAGCATTGTATTTCTGCTCCTCTGTGACGGTTGTATAATAGCTCATTGAAAGCTACTCTATGGCATTTTGTATAGGACACATCCAGTCAATATTGCATAAGGGCTGTGACTTGCCCTGCTTATTCTTCTAAAGAGCTAATGGGCAATCTTCTCTAACCTGAGAGGAAACAGCTATCTCAATCTGATTGCCAGTTGGGGGGTTAATTTGGTAATTTTGTATTTGATCACTGCTTTTGGAAGTGCTCCAACCGTCTGCAGTCACAGCGAGAAGGAGTTATGATGAGTTATGTGCCGTTTCTAACGATGAAAGTGGCAAAGTGACCATTTTCTCTCTAATTATCTCGTAAACCATGTTACATCTATTCCTGGGCCTCTGTGATAGAGACTTCTGGTCTTCACCAATATTTGGTTCTTTTTTCTCTTGGGTAATTGAGAGGATGAAACTTCCCAGTCCCATAGGGGTTAAGCAGGACATGTCTGGCCCATGATTTCAAGTGAAAGTGACGAGGGTCATTTTCAGAACAAAGCATGTCAAATCTGGGTAATGGAAAAGAGTTTACTAAAGGGTGGGCTGGATTTTAAGTTTGCAATGGTGTTTGCAAAGGTGCGGGCTGGGTTTTAAGAAAGCAACAAGGGATGGTGGTACACTCCGGGTCTGGAGGCACTGGGGAGGCGTTACAGCATCTAGGCTTTAAGGGGCAAGAGAAGGGGGCAGTTACCATAACACAGAGAGCGAGGGAACGAGAGATCAGTCTCGGGTGCCCAGAAGAGGGATGCAGCAGGCTGCCGTGACCCCATGGACAGTGAGTGGAGGAGTAACACCTGAAGTCACTCAGGTTCTGCCCTTGGATATCCTGGGGCGTTCCCCATCGGTCAAGTTCAATGAGGACACGATCACACAGATCAGATCCCTGTGACTCAGAACAGGCTAGAGAGTGCTGGTAAAGGGCTCTGGAAGGGCAAAGGGAGATGTCCAGCACAGAAACGCTTGGTGCTCTCTTCCCCTATAGCAGCCATCACGGAGGTCAGGGTCGCAGCAGCTGGAATGCTGAGCCCCCACGTGGAGGACAGGGGTCCTGAAGGATTGTTGGATCCACCAGTAACTTCGCATGAGCAAGAAATGCTCTTGTATTAAGCCAGTGAGATTTTGTTGTTGTTTGCACTTGACTGATAAGCCAACCTCTCCGAATTGGCACTTTGCTGGGGAGGAGTTTTAATGTTCTTCTTGTTAATATGCAAAGACGAGAATTCCTTCAATGCCTGGGTGGAGGAGGGAACTGCGTCTCCTTGTTTTTCTGTGGATTTACTAAAGCTTCATTAGCCCACACGGGGATTTTGTTACTGGCTCAGCGTCACCTCAAGTCCCCAGTGAGTCATGTGGTCAATATTCTTGTTCATGCCTTTTGGAACCTTTCAGTACCTGGAGACTTAAAGCCTAAAATATGCATATGCATGCGTGATCAATAAATCAAATTTTGTTCACTGTCAGCCATAGCACTGTGCCGTGGTCAGTCTTTCAGAGTTATTGATCACCCTTTTATCCACTTAACCCCTGTCCTTCTTTGGAAGCAGGCTTCAGCGCTGAGGTCTACGCTCTAGTGCGAGTGACTGTGCTGGGCTATTCGCCAACGTTGACATCCCATTTTACAAAAGCAGCTCTTGTTGTTTCGATGAGATGGCTGTCTCACAACTTCATAATGTGTGAGTTCTTTCTCCCTGTTCATTCTTTCTACATTCCTATCCTTGTCTTCCAGGAAAAATTCTGTACCTGTCAGACCTGTTTCTGAACCTTCCATGATATAGATCTTGGAATCTGAAGAATAGATAGAAGAAAGCTTGAGAAGTAGGGAAGAGAGAGAGAGAGAAAGATTTCATCCAAGAGCTTCGGTTTTTCTTCATGATAGAGAGCTGAAGGGCAGGAAATGGGAGGAGGGTAAGCAAAGTGGCCCCAGGCTGGATGAGGGGAGGCATTTTTAGTGTCGGGTATTTGAGAAGCTCTGGAGAAGCTATGGGCGTGAGAGATCTATGGAGGAGTAGAGGAGTTTGAGAATTTTTTCTGAGTATCACGAATGAGCTCTTCCATAATGCTGAGCCTCCCGTATGTTTGGAATCCCCTTTGAAATTACATCAAACCACTAGATTATGGTTTTGAAAATTCAAACGTACACTGAAATGGTATCACCTGAGAACCTCGGATTTATTTGTTTTAAAAATGTGGTTTATATGCTGGAACACTTCTCTTTTCAAAATTAAGCATTTAGATAATTTCACGTCTACTTAACAGAAGAAGAATAAAAAGCCGGCAGATAGCAACTGCCTCCATTTTCCTCCATCAAACCTGGAAACTCACCTGCAACCGCCTTCCTCCATCCTTTCCTCCCCCCCCCATTACAGTGGAAGACATGTCCTGTACCACCATCCATAGCATGTCTCTCTATCTCTGTTCCAGATTCATGTCAGCTCCATAAGGACCTTATGACACTTGTTGTCTCCTTGATGATATGAATGGCCACCCTTTTCTCTCTTCAAAACAAATTTTCTTATAATTCCCTACCATATCATTTCGTGCTTCTCTTTTTTTGTCCAGCTTCTTGAGAGAGGTGTCTCACTGGTTTTCCCTACTTCCTCACCTTACACTCACCCTTCCTTAACACACTTTCAGCTGATCTCTGTCCCCACTATTCCACTAAAATATTCTCATTCAGGTCCCCAATGGTATCTGTTTTGCAAAATCCAATGCTCACATTTCTACCTTACTCCACCTCTCAGCAGCCTTTGGCACCTTGGATTACACCCACCATCTGGAAATCTCTGTTCACTATCAAACATTGAATTCTCCTGGTTTTCTTTCTCTCTGACTATGGACTTAGTTTCCTGTGTATATTCCTCTGCTGTCCTGCCCCTTAAAAATAGTGTTCCTTGGAGTTCTTCCCTAAATTCTCAATCTATACACTTACCTTGGGTGCTGTCATACTCAAGGACCTCCATCTGTATTCATATATTGATGACTTCCAGATCTTTGTTACCAACAAAATCTCTCCCTTGAGATGCAGACTGATATATTTAATTACTTATTATTACCTACAACAATCATCTCCCCATTACAAATACAACATGTCCAAATCAAGACTCATTTTGTATGCCCATCTGTAACATATCTCATACTCAACCACAATATCTCATACTCACACTTCACTGAATGGCTCTCATCCACCTGGTTGTCCAAAGCCATTGTGATTCCCATTGACTGTTTCTCTCCCTCCTCCAGTTGCCAGCTCCTGTCAGTACCACCTTCTAATCTTTCCTAGAGTTCACCCACTTTTCTCCGTGCCCACTGTCATGAGCCAAGGCCAGGCCCCTGCCTCTCTCACCAGAGTTCCTACCTGGTCCGCCCACAGCCTTTTTCAACCAAGTCATTCTCTGTATTGTATCGGGAAGAAGTTTCCACTAACACAAATGTGATCATGTCACTTGCTTGGTGTTGCTTCAAACCTTGTAAGATAAAATTCCTTGTAGATGAAGTTTGCAACTTCTATCATTCTGGTCTCATCTCTTGGACAGAAATCTATATTTTGAACTTTGAACGAGTAGATTTATCCTTTATCTAGTGCAGACACAGATATCAAAGCTTCTCTGAAAATTCACCGTGACATTTTACAAGTATTTAAAAGACATAATAACAGGGTCAAAAAATGGAGAATTTAAACATGATAAGCACTGAATGTTGAGATGGGGCTAAAAACTGCGTTTGGGTTTCATTTTTGTCTAGCATGTAACCTGACCCAGTCACAGGATCCAGGGATTAGAACATGGACATCTTTGGGCATTATTATTCTGCCTGTCGTAGCTATGAACAATCAGACAAAACTGTCTTCCCTGATGGAGCTGATAATCTAGTAATACCGTGCGAGATTCAGCTGCTCCTTAATGTGCCCTAGCTTGTAATAAATAATCTCCTTGAATTCAAAGGTATTTCCCAGCCCCCATTGGCAAGTTTCAGTGGACACACTATGTTTTGTGTGTGTGAATGTATCTGGTTTCCAGGGTTGTGATCCCACCCTGCCGAAAAGAATACCTTTGCTTTATCCAAC
This sequence comes from Ursus maritimus, assembly GCF_017311325.1. NCBI lineage: Eukaryota > Metazoa > Chordata > Mammalia > Carnivora > Ursidae > Ursus > Ursus maritimus. Next base: position 55,901,472 of record NW_024423897.1, read on the forward strand.
ATTTTTCTAGTCCCATTTTGTTTTCTATAGGAACTAAAGAATCTGGCATTTAATTTAATAACTTTCCTTACACATATTGAAGGAGTGCCTCTGACCCCTGAGCCCTGTTTCGGACACTGAGAAGGAGAGGGTCCGCAGAAGTATGGAAATTGCAAAGGTGCAATTAATACAGACAGAACCAGTCTAATAGTCCTATCTTATAAAATCTAAAAAGTGTCAAAATGTGTGTTTTCCAGGATCCAGGCTGACGAAGTTCAAAGATAGGGGAAAGCAGTGTGGCTTGAGCTGGTCTTGGGCAGACAGGAAGAAGGAAGACCATCATTGGTGGAGGACTTCAGGCAACTGGGCAGCTGAGCGGTCTGGTCTAACATTTTCAGCAAAGTATTCAAACATGAATGATCCAGAATAGTAGGTGATAACAAATTAGATGCATTTGGCTTTAAACTCTGTTATTTTAAAAATACTTTCATTTGAAATTATATTCCATTTAAGAAAATATAAAAATGAAATTGCATGTCCTCAACATAAAAAGGCACTAGCAATTTTATGTATTTTAAAATCAGTTCCAAAGGGAATATTCTCCCTCCCTCTCCTCCTCACCTGCCTTCTAGTAACATCCATCCAGGATATCTTTCTAGAACCCTAAACTGATGGGGTTTCCTTAGTCTGGAGGAGAGACCTTTGGACCTTCTGGAAGGAAGTGTCAATTCCATGTCATGTACAATTTGTGACACTGCTTAGGTCGTGTAAAATATTCATATTCATGCAATTTTGTGGTGTATAATCCACACTCATTTATATTTCCATGACTTACTGGTAATGACACTAATTATGCAGTTGGCAGAGAGGCGTGAAGTGACAGTTATGATGATTTTGTCAACAGTGGGGTGTTTGACTGTAAACTGTTCCCGTCAAGAAATCCTCCACGTTAATTTGTTTTTTCCTTATTGCCAGTAGGAAAGTCTCAACGGAGACTGTGAAACTTAAAATCTCTGACTTCATTAGCATCCAGAGGGGAAATCCAGGGAGAGAGAGGAGAGGGAAAGAAAGCGAGTTGCTTCTGGCACTAATTACGGTAAAGACGAATAACATAGTTGGTAAAGTTAATCTGGAAATTTTTTGCAAAGGTAGTCTCTTCTGTGGATTGTCTGGTTGGAGAAAATGGAAGAGGAATGAGCTCAGGTAATGCTCATTACCTGATCCAGGATCCTGTTGTCTTCACGGACCCGTGAATGCCGTTCTCCCTTCTGACTGGTCCCTGCCGGGATCCTGTTTTTTGCTATCACGTCGCCCAGGCCATGCCCACAGTTGAATGTGCCCCTCTTCCTCTGTCTCTCTGACTCTACCTCACCGACTTCTTCTTTTTGGGTCTAATCTAGACACGTATCCTTCATTTGTCTTTTGGGTTTTCTCCTCCTCTGCCATTTAGAGTTTACATAATAAAGCATTTCAGGCTCTTCTGCGAATGACATCTGGTGAGAGTCAGTCAAGCCTCCCCGGACTGATGGCACTTTCCTTTTCAAGTCTTCTCAGCCCGCAAGGTTATTAATGTGGCACAGCAGGAATCTGAGTTAAAATAAAGTCCATCTATAGAAAATAGAAGAACCCAAGTATTTTTGTGGTTGTTGTTGTTAATCAACACTAAACCTTGTGTAGTTTTTCTTAGCTGTAGAAGTGAGAAAAACTAGGAACTTAGGGTCAAACTCAAAGATATTTGTCCCCTCTGAAATATCTGCCCCCCTCCCCAAACTTGGTGTTTTCCTCTGTATTGGCATGGGGCTGGCAGTGCAGGCAATTGTTCCATTAGGGAGACTGAAGTTAAGTGTATGAGGATTTCCGGGGGAGTACAATTGTTTTGCGAAGGACTCACAGCCTGTGTTTCACATGCTTCAGGAGTAGGCCTGCGGGTAGGAGTGTATCTCTATGGCACCTGGCTAAAATTTCGGGAGGGTGATTCTCAGCCAGCGAGTGAGGCAGGTGAGTCCCCCCTTTCCTTGCCTATTCATCAGAGTTCATGTGTTAGCAAAACACTGAGAAATTAACAGGAAGTCTTTTCTTTGAAATCTTGTTTGTGCCTCCATATGGTATGTGACACAGGGGAGAAAGCCTCATTAATAATGACATTTGCTGTGTAGAGAAATCCCACCTACAGGAGGGAGGGCTCAGAAGATGAGAGGAGTGCCTGCAGCCAGAGGAGCTTTCAGGGGTTGATTGACTTGCTTCCTCCCTGCCCCGCTGCATTCAAGTCAGAAACTGGTTGGCCTGTTTCACAGATGTGGAATGGAGACCCCGACAGGTGTGGCATTCACTGGGGATCCTGGACTGGGTAAGGAGAGATGGCAGCACAGGTCTCCTGTCTGCCCTAGATGCCAATCAACTCATAGTTCTGTTTTCCAATGTACACAAAATAAAATCACTGTTTTTTCATGTAGATCTTCCTTTTGGTAATTTTCTAAGACCCCACAAATACCCTCATTTTAACGCATGTATGTCAACATTAGCCATTAATAACATTTTTCATTCTTGCAGTAGATCAGCAACTTAGAATGGCCCGAATCCATTGGCAACTTCTAGGCACTGGTTTCAACAGGACACTTTGGAGGGCTGTGGGCTGAAAAATTCACTGGAGCAAGAGCTGGAAAGTGTGGGTCACACTGACCATCTGTGGGCCTTTGGGGAGTCTCTTAATTTACTTGGATTTCTGTCTCCATGAATAAAACGAGGATATTAAGGTAGATGATCCCCAAGATTTTCTTCCGATTTTAAAGTTCTATGAGTCCATGGATGCGGAAGGAGCGTGTGGTTGACTTCTGGCCACCCTCTGGGACTCTACATTAGCAGTGATTGGTGGTATTTTAGTGGAGGAAAAGATAATATGATCCTACCCAAGTGGCAGGGGCTGGTTGGTGAAGAATGGCATGGGAAGAGCGAAATACCTAATTCCTGTTCAGGATTTAATGAGAGGTTGCTTTGGGGCTAAGCTCTGTTTATAAGTCCCACCTGGGACTGATTGTATTGTTAATAAACGTGTTTGAGTTCCTCTGCAGCCACCAGGATGCATCAAAAGAACTAATTACTCAGATTTTTGTTTAATGGTGCTTATCTAAATAACTTAGGAGCTTTTGAGTGAAAACAATAAAAATGCAAATGATTATGGTGCAGTGCAGTGTAATAAGGATATTTTCATAATCAGGAGTGAAGGAGTCGCAAAGCCAGTAGCAGTAACCCACTGGTGGGTATTACTTCTCAAAAGTTTTGCCAGATTTCAAGGCACTAGGGACCCCTAGTAATGGGAGGTGTCTCTAACTGTCTCTTAGCTTCCGCCCCTTAACCTCCACCCACTCCAAAAAGCGTGGCTGCTGCAAAAGCTGCCCTTGGGTCTTGGAAGTCAATTGGGTGACACATTGCTCAGATATCACATGCACTAAAAATTCCGTAACTTAAGTGGTTGTTGATTTCCTGTGTAAATTTGTCTTTAAGTTCCATTAACTTCTTAGTTTTGAGATTCTTGGAGAAGTGTGTTAGGAAAGAGACGGCTATACCATGGTGCCTTCCTAGTGTCATTGAAAAATAATGCATGAAATAGTGGGTCCATGAGGCACTGGTGCTGCAATGGGAAGACCCCAGCTGCATTGCTGGTTTTATTGCTTCTTTTCTGGGTCTTTGGGGCAAATTGCATAATCTCTCGGGGCTTCATTTTCTTGGCATTTCTATTCACCTTCAGATTGGTCCCAGGAAAAAGGCTTCGTGGTAGGGAAATCCTGAACGGGAGAGCACCCGGTTGACAAACGCCTCATTTATTTCAGTGTATCAAAGTGGCTGAGAAAACTTTGATACACTTCCCAAACTTAGTAAACCTTGGGACCTCTCTGAGGAACACGAGCTGGATGACCTCTCCAATCCCGCTCAGCGTCATGGGTGGGTCCCCAAGGTGCAATTTCTGCACATTTTGAGAAAAGCTACTGAGAGATGAATTAAATCCAATACCAAAGTTAACCTGCTTTTAAAAAGACCTTGAATTCTGGAAGGACTCATTGAGTTGCTGTATTTCATAGAATCTAAAATGCCACCGGTTATAAAAGGCACCATTATTTTATGTACTTCTAAGGGAAAAAATGCTGCTAGTTAAACTATGACATGGTTTTGGTTATAAGACTCATCCTGATTTAGAGATATCTTAAAGTCCCCGAATTCTAGGAATGCTCACGGATTCAGAGTCAGGAACGCTTCTGCCACCAGGATTGAAAGGAGGACCACGCAGAGGGCATGGGAGGGATCCAAGCACTGAAAGACCTTTATGCTCGCATCTCCTACATTACATTTTTGCATGAGTAAATTTCACCATAACTCTAAGGAATCGCTAGGCACCTTCCTGGCCTTTGAGGGATGAAGCCACTAAGATGTAACAAGGTCGTGTAGCACCCAGGGAGACAGAGTGAATTCCAAGGGTGTTTTGGATGCTGATATGTGCTGACGTGGCTCCTTATAATTGTAACTACTTTAAAATATTATTTATTGCGGCACCTGGATGGCTCAGTCAGTTGAATGTCTAACTCTGGATTTTGGCTCAGGTCGTGATCTCAGGGTTGTGAGATTGAGCCCCACTTAGGGCTCTGCAGTGGGCATGGAGTCTGCTTGGGATTCTCTCTCTCCCTCTCCCTCTGTTCTTCTCCCTGCTCGCTCTCACTCTCTCTCTCTCTCAAATAAATAAATAAAATCTTAAAAATATATATCATTATTTATTAGTCCTTAGTTTTACTACTTCCATCTTTAAGTGGGGAAACGGAATCTGGCTTGGATTCCCTACTGTCCAGGAGATAGTCTGTCGTAGGGCAGGTTAGAGAACAGGAAACATTAACCGCACAAGCTGGGGAAGGCGCCTGGGGTCAGATGAGCCAGGAGGCCACTCACTGTTCTCTGCAAGAGCTACCACTTCACTCGGAAAAAGCAACAGAGGAAAGACAGCTGGATTTGAATGCGTGGGGACAAGGGATTATGCACTCTACAAATGGGATTATCAGTTGGTTTCTTGGGAAAAGAAGAATATGGAAGTGACCAAGCTTCATTACCAAAGCAGCTAAAGGCAATCTTCTGTTGTTTCTAATTTCTAGCGCTTTTTCTAGAAATAGACAGGAATTGAAGAAAATTTGGTTTTTTTTCCTGAACTGAGTTAAAATAGCTAGACAAATATGACAATGTTAGATTGGCTTTTCCCAGCAGCTTGACATGGGAATTACTGCTGGAGCTTATCTCTACAGAGCGAGAAAAAAAAAAAAAAATTAAATGCAAGGCTTGGCATATGTGCACAGAGGGAGTGAGGTTCCTAGTGGCATATTTGAGGGTCTAAAGAGCCATCTGCACTGAAACTCCTTCTCTGAGGACCTGCTGCCGCTAGCATTTGGTTTGTTAGTCATTCTTTTCAATCAGGACATAAGATTTCAAGGCAACGTTGGTCCCACAAGGGACAGTGCATCAAGTATCACTCCCCATCGCTACCTTAGCCTGAATTGGTCGCCCGCTAGTGCCCTGAAGAAACAGAAACGAATGGTAAATTTGAAGAATATAATAATCTTTGCAAGATGGGCTAGTGACAGAAGCCATTCTCAACAGGACAAAACAAATGTGATATTATTACAATAACTGTGGATTCCATATGGGAACCCAAAGTAAGAAATGTACTTTGGCTTCAGGAAAGCTTGGAGCCAGGGACTGGAATGGTGGGGGGTGTTCCTTCCTCTGAGCTCCTGTCTCCCATCTGCCTCCTCCACTTCTCTGGTTCATTTAGCAGGAAACAAAGCAGCTACCAGGGGCCCAAGGCTGCCTGCCGCAGCCCAGGGCACACAGAGACTAGCTTCTGCTCCCGCCGGGCCCTGCTTGGATCAGGTTCTCACCCTTGGACTTAGAAACTCTGACAAGGGGAAGGGGGTAAGTCCTGGAAAAGCAGTCATTTCCCTGGAAGCAAAAAAATGGACTGCTCAAACCAGATGCCGAAGAGAAAAAAACCTCGAATCTTGCAGGAGGAGAAACAGAAAAGACGAAAAAGGCAGAGTTGCGGGCTGATTGGTGTTCTTTAAACCACGAGAATGGGAGCAGCGGGAGCATCGTGGGTCTGCCGCCGGGTGGGGAGATCGCAGTGAAGACTGCACTGTGCGTGCGCTTCTCTGCGCCTTCCTGGGCTCTGTGTAGTGGGCGGGGTGGGGGCTGTGGAGTAGGTGGGCCAGGCTTCCAGTCCCGGTTGCTTGGGCTTCCCACCTACAAACCCGAGATAAAGCGGTATGGCCCCCCTCCCCGGGATTCGGGTAGGGAGCACTGGGGGACACACAGCATAGCACGTGGTCGATGATAAGGGCACCACACATGGTAGATAAATCACCCAAGTTAATTGTATTTGACCAAGCATCGTGGGGGGGTTTTTCTTTCAGAAAAATTTATTTTATTTTATCCCGTGTCTGTGTTGACATGTATTTTCTTACACCTTGGTGATAAAAAATATCGTATCAACTTTCCTTTCAGTCGATACTTACACAGAAGTTCTCAAAGATTATTTTAGATCAGATACAAGGTAATGAATTGAGCTGTTAAAGTCAGTTCATTTCAGTGAAATTTATTCCAAACAAAGAAAGCTGTATGTGTGTGTGTGTGTGGGGGGGGGGTTCTTGCCAGAAAAACAGGGATGCAATTTTTTAAAAATATTTTATTTATTTATTTATTTATTTATTTATTTATTTATTTATCAAAGAGAGAGAGCACAAGCAGGGGAGCGGCAGGCAGAGGGAGAAGCAGGATCCTCGCCAAGCAAGGAGCCCGATGCAGGACTCGATCCCAGGACTCCAGAATCATGACCTGAGCCAAAGGCAGACACTTAACTGACTGACCCACCCAGGTGTCCCACAATGCAATGTTTTAAATTTTTTTTTTTTAGCAATGCAATTTTTTAAGATTATTTTCTCCCCTTTTTGGAGGTGATGATAAGCTGCTTAAAAATGGGGTGAAAAGCTGAGGCCAATTGCTATTTGCAAGAGTAAGCAGGGTGGCTGTGGCCATTTGCGTGCAAATGCAAATCTCTGCGTCCTTCCTGTGAAATTTATTAGGGGTCGGGTTTATGTGCCAGAGGCCCCAAACTTCAGCTTTTGAGCAGCAAGCTAACAGTTGCCCGAGGGTACCGCTTTGAAGCCAAATGCAGATGTTTTGGGTTTCTTCTCCTTGATGACATGTTTCACTATTCTTTTAAAGTTTTCCCAGATCCTCACTGGGTTCGGATCTGCTAACAACTTTTTTTTTTTTTAAGTTGGCTCCATGCCCAGTGCTGAGCCTGATGTGGGGCTGGAACTCATGACTCTAAGATCAAGACATAAGCCAAGATCAACAATCAGATGCTCAACTGACTGAGCCACCCAGGTGCCCCCAGACCTGCTAACAATTTTGAATCCTGAATCCTTTCCACTGAGCCCCGCAGTTGCCTTGGTAGATAACTCCACAAACTTTCTGTAAAGGGCCAGATAGTAAATATTTTTGCTCTATGGGCATCCTTTGGTTGCTGTGACAACTACTCACCTCCGCCGTGGTCACACAAAAGCCACTGTAGACAATGCCCATATGAATGGGTGTGGTTGTGTTCCAGAAAATTCCATTTACAGAAATAGGTGGTGGGCGGGATTTGGCCCACTGACTTAGTTTGCTGACCCTTGATTTTACCGTTGGTAAAATGTAGTGTGTTCTATCACACAATTATGTGGACCTATGTCGATGCAAAATGAACAAACCTCTTAGAATTTCTTAAAAAAAGGAAGAGACTTTATCCACGCCCAAGTGAGGACAGCTGCCCAGGACACAATACTCACAAAGCAGAGCGAGCCCTAGAGAAGGAATGCTTAATATGGGTTATGCATGTTTTTTGTTACATCAAGAGCTGCAAATCATCATGATGAAGGACATTCCAGAAAATGACAAACTTTATCTTATGCTCTAGTACGTGCAAGGTTGCAGGCTTCGGAGGTATGGCAATGGAACCTAGGGAGATTTTCAGTCTTATCTTTAGTTTGAAATGTTTCTTTTAGGTTATTTACTAACCAAGCAGATGTACAGTGTGTGCTTGGCAGAAACAGAGCCCATGCTTTGGAGTATGGTTAAGTCACTCTGACCTTGGTCAGTGTTGATGTGTAGCTTTCTTAGAAGCCGGAGAAGGGCCCACACACATAAAAAGTTGAAAATTTCCTTTATCATTTCCCTCTTTTGATCAATAATCTTTCCTCAGAAAGCATTGATGATCAACCTTATTTTTTATGTCCCTTGGTGCCAGGGTGACTGGCCTGGGACCATCAAGTCCCTTGTTGCTGGAGTTCACCATTAGCAGCAAAGTAACACAAATGGTGGGAAGCTTAAAAAATAATACATCTTTTTCTATGAAGTCCAGTTGACAGGCAAACACAGTACCTGTGCTTGGTTTAGATTGTCTAGTTTTACATTTGATATAAAATTTATAATAAAGATATATGAACAGTACAAGAATTCCAAAAAGTACAATTTGAAGGAACCAATGTGATGCTGGAGTTTCCTTTATTGGCTGTGATGGTTATTTTTAGGGGTCAACCTGGCTCGGCTATTGTACCCACTTATTTAATCAAACCCTAGTTAAGTTTTGCTGGGATGGGCATTTTTTCTGTCTGATGTGATTAACATCTCTGATCAGTTCATTGCTAGAAAAGGAGATTAACTTCAATAATGTGGGTGGGCCTCGTTTAATCAGTTGAAGATTTTAAGAAGAAGGAAAAAAACAAACCAAAATGCTGAGGCCCCTCGAGGAAGAAAAATTTTGCCTCAAGACTGCAGTATCTGCCTGAGTTTCTAGCCACTGGCCTGCCCTAGACGAGTTAAGCTTGTCAGCCTCTACAGTCATGTGAACTAATTCATAGATATATCTCCTATTGATTTCTTTCTCCGGAGATCCCTGCCTGATATAGAAGAAATATGCCTAATGCATTATTTCTTACCCTGAAGACTCATTCTCCTTTACTGTGTTATTATCTTTATATATTTATTTGTTCATTCATCCAGCCACCCATCCATTCTTTTAACAATCTTTTCCATCTCAGTAAATGGTACCACCATGCACAAGTTATTAAAACCAGAATCCTCGAAGGTACCCCAGCCTCCTGTCTTTGCCTCTGAAGCGTATTTCCTTCCCATCCTCAGCCCATTTCCACGACGCCTATTCCGAGCCCCCTCTGTGGTCTGTACCTCATCCGTTTATCTGCTTAGGTACAGGGCACCTGCCGGAATTTGCTGCTTTGCAGTTGTGTGTAAAAACACATTTGATCCCAGGCCTTGTGCTTTCTTTCCAAAAGATCATCTTGGGGAGATGGGGCTTTTGCCTTAATTTCCCTTTATGCAATGCCAAGGTATAAATATCTTCCCTGGGCCTACTTGCCAAACTTACTATGAGAGTCAAAGAGAGGGCCATGGTAGAGCAACCAAACCTTGGATAAAAGAACCTAAGGTAGAATTTTTGTCTGGCTTCCCCTGAGCCTCTTCATGCTGCCATGACATTTGGAATCCATATGCATTGACATCATCCTTCTGCCTTTTGCAAAATCAATATCTAAAGACATACGTAGAAGAATAGCAGTTGTTACCACTGTAAGCTGTGATTTGATATTGGTATATCACACAATTGCCTTTTTTAAAAAAATAAAAATAAGGAGTGGGTATTTATATTTTTATACTCTAAATTTCCTCTCCTAGGATTTCCTCTCCTGAATTCCTGCCTCCTTTATCTACCTGCCCACCATTAGAACATTTGGCACAATTTCATTACATAAAATTATAAGACAAGGTCCATGGGTGTCACCATGAAAAGTGCAAAAAAGGGGGGAAAAAGAAGCTTAACTCTGCTCAATAAATTGTAACTCAAAACATGATACACTTTCCACTTTTCAGCAGAGGGGTCACTGAGTCAGCCCACATATTAGCAGATCATCTCGCTCTTTCTGTCAAGTGAGTTGTTGAGGATGGAAGGGTCAGTGTTGTGTTCAAATAACAGGCAACCATCACTAACTTTTAGAAAGAACTGCTAGGTAAGCTAAACTTTCAAAGAACATTGGAAACAATGTGTGTGCCTGCTTGCTAAGTACCGTCTCTGGCGTTACTTACACGTACTCTACCCCACTTGTCTCCATTCCAGTGAAGGAAGGGCTTTTTGCCGACTTTTGGTTTCAGAATCTTCTTCACAACGTCCCGAACATTCTCAGCAAGGAGAACTGTGGTGCATGTTACCACGCCCATGCCCAGGAATAAATAGGGGCCCCTTATTAAGGGCAAAGGGGGGGGGGTCACATACAGTCAGAAAGGCAGAAATCAAAGTTGGCCCTGGGCATCACTTCTCCAAACTGGTGTGTGGTCAGAAGGCAGAGGCCAGGCTGCTCTGCCTGCCAGCACCACCCTTGGGGCGACCCTCACTCACTCTTGCGTGCCCACCCTGTGATGTCGGAGACCATGGGCTTCTCCCTGAGAGAGGCTGCCCGTTGGGCAAGGGGATGAGTTCCTTCTTTATTAGACCTTCTGTTACAGTGTCCGATGGCCCCCACTGCTAGCCAAATGCACACATGCCTGGTGAGCCTGGTCTGTAGCTCGGTCGGACTGGGTCCATCCTGGCTTCACCTCTGAGTGTGAGTTTTTGTAAGGTGGGATGAAAAGATGAGGGTCAGAGGCTAAAAGCAGTGGAGAGCCCTCTGTGCCACACGTGGGTGCTTGGTTTTCTCCTCCTTGCGCCTGAAGGGAGCCCTGGTCTGGTCTCATTGGCCAGCACTGCTCTGCCTCCCCCTCATGTTAGGGGAGCCCTCCTCAGTATAGACAGGAGTAGACCACAACGTCCCTCAGGGCCTCAGTTTCTCTGCTGGACTCTTCCTTCTCTGGGTTCCAGGAAGCCCCTCCAAGAAGCAAGTGTGTTGAGTCTTTCAAACTCCAAGCTCCCAGATCTTCCACTCAGGGCTGGAAAGAGCACAAGAAGAGGACACAGCTCTATTTTCAGATGCACCCCCTGTCCTTTGATTCCACTTCTTGGCCTGGGCCCAGCTGGGAAGAGGCTTCTCTATTCTTCACCCCCTTGTCCCCCAGCAGTCCCCACTCCACATTCACCCTTTCCTTTGCACAGAATGGGCCTCCCTGTTAGTGCAAGCTTCCGTAAGTCTGAGTAAATGAGTTTTGTGCAAACTTGACTTCTACCAGACTTCTTAAAGAGTCCTGATGTTTTTTCTCCCCTGAATGTTTGAAAACACAAGACACACAATGGCATTCTTGGGCAGTGATGGTATAGGGAAAGTTGGACTATTTTGTCTACAAGTTCTTGAATTTCAGGTAGTGAAAGTACTATGTAAACAGAACGCTGTATTAGAACTTTGTTCATTTTTCCTCTTAGTTTTTAAATGTCTCAGTTATGATACCACCAAAAGCTGTGCTCCAATCAGATTTGATGGACCTCCATTTGTATATTTCAGGCGACATAGTTGTTATCACCAAGTGGGTATATTCAATCAGCACTGTCTTCGTGTGTCAGAAATAGTATTTCTTTATTTTTATAATTTATCATTTAACTTTGTAACTCTGTTCCATTGAGGTGGTAGAAATGTTGTCAGCTGGAGGTGACCCTAACATTTCTGGTGTCGTATTTAAACCCTGATTATGAGAGAAGATGGGGGAGGGGACCCTCCCCAGCATTTATTTGTCTGGGCTGCTCAGCATCTGCTCTTGTATCTCTGGTCCTTGTGTTTCAGCCCCTCCTCCCCACCCCACACCGTCCCCCCAATTTGCATGACCCATCTGTGGATCTAACGACTGCCTTACATCTGTGCCCAAAATGCATTCTGCTTCCTTGGCCTCTGCCTGGGGCCAGATTCAAACCCCCAACCATCAGGAATCCTTGTCAGCACCCCTGAGCTTGGTCTGAGGAGAGCATGGGTGCCATCCTCTGCTCAGAGCCCTTCCAGCATCGTCACTCCACTGGCTTTCGCTGACTGTCCCCCCGCAAGCCTGGGGTTCCTAATCTTTCCCGGGTGGCCAGAGTAGACGGGCTTTTTTACTTGGAACCTCGACTTGGAAAACCCCAAAGCATTTCCCTGCTTTCTGCCATAACATGACTCTTACCTGAGCTCACACACTCGGCCCCTCCTGGTTCTCAAAGGGTCCCAGCGAACGTGGAGTGGTAATGTCAGTTAGTGCTGAAGAGGATTATCGGAGACAGTTGCTCTCCTTCAGCAGCTCTACCTAGTAAATGACGCTTTATTGATGTCTGCTTCCTGATGGAAATGTGCTAAGGTCTTAGAAAACAAAGGTGAATATAAGACCATCCTTCCTCTCTTTAAGGCTAACGATTCAGGATGAAAAAAAGGGCTGCCTCAGTGAGATGAGCTTGATAATAGGGTACAAACCGGCAGTCGGGGAGGCAGGTGCAGCCGCCAGCGTGCTCCGCGAGCGTCCTCACTGTTTCTTGAGTATCGTTTGGTGCTCAGGAGTCGATGTGTCCAGAATGTGGAATTACTGCTTTTACCACTGATGCGAGGCAACCGGGTCGTACTTCCCGGAGCGATGGAGCAGCACAGTTTGCAGATCCCGTTTTAAACACAGCAGATGTGTCCCTCAGTGGCTTACGGTTTGCATGAAAAACGTTACCCGTAAGGAGGTAGGTACAGCAGCCTGGAAACGGGTCTTGAACGCGCTGAGCAGATGAGGGCTTTCTTATCAAAGAAAACCTGCCTGATGAATCCTTCGTATGGAGCCTCTGTGTTTAGAAGTCCTAGTTTTACACTTGAAAATCTATGAGAGATCACACCCTGTAGGTTCTCGGCTTCCATCCCCCAGTTCACCCATCTGCTCGGGGGTCCCCCACCACTGTGTACAACGCATATTTAGGTAGCTCGGGGACCCAGGTGGCCCATGACCAAAATCACAGAGGCACCACACACTGTGTTCAAAATGGACTGCCCAACAGAATGCCTTCCCTACTCCCTGGGCTTAATACATACCTTTGCAGGATTCCGTAATTCTGAATGTATTGATTTTATCACTGCATCTGGAAGAATTACATTGCAATCAGTGGAAAGTCCTTTGAGAGAAGTGTCTCAGTAACTGTTTTCCAATTCTTTGCCCAGCATCTAGCCAGGTGGCTGCACGTGGTCCATGCTTTGGACTTGGCCCTAAAGCCATACTAACAGAAAATACTTGCTCGTAGAACTACCTCAAGGAAAAGGCATTTATGTTGAAGGAATGAGGTCATTCTTGTACTCGGCCCGATTCTATGATACCAGGGACTTGTCCGTTACTACCTGTGTTCTGTGCAAGGATATAATTTGCCTCAGCGGCTCACTAGAAAATGCTGTATCTTATTGACAGATTTGCTTAAGAAAAACACAAAGACTACATTTGTAGTCCATACATGGGGCAGAATTTAAAATAGATTTTTCCCTTGGAAATAACAATTTAGAAATAAATTTCTTTTTGCACATTGAGTTATTTATTTATGTTGTATCTCATTGCAAAGAAGATAGAAAATGGTTTAAGAAGATACAATATTTCAACACAATAAAAAATTTAGGAATTTCAAAGAGGCATTTTTAGAAAGCCAGATCAAGGATCAGGGGTCTGGAATTAAAATAGAGCCAAAGGGAGGGTCGCCAGGCAGGCCCTATAGTCCTACACATGGTGGGAACTGGACCACAAATTTGGCTCTAACCATGAGGCTGACAAAAAGATGCCAAAGAAATCAGCCATACAATTGAATTCCAGAAAATGCTTGAGTCAAGTTTTAAAGGATGCATAGAGTTTGCCAAAGAGTCAAAAGCAAGGAACATGGTTAGTGAAACGTAGAGATACTGGACTTTAGTAGAGGCAAGAAATGTGCAAACATCTTACAACTGAGAGAGAGAATAAACAATTCAGAGGAGCCCAGGAAGTAGGGATTAAGTACAACAATCCACGTACAACACGTACACACTTAGTATGGTACCTGACAAAGAAGACATCTCATAGATGTGATGGTTTCACTGTCAGTGGTGGTTTTGGGCTTATTTGATGGTGATCATTCTGTTGGGGTGGTGATGGTAGTGGGTGTGTTGTTGTCGTGGCTGTTGGTGGTGATTTTGTTGTGGCAGTTGATGGACGCCATGTCGGTTTTGTTGTCACTGATGAAGACCGTGGTGATTGTCGTTGCTACTAATGGTTTTGTTATTGGGTTCGGTGGTAGTCGTAGTGCTGGCAGTAGTGGTGATAGTGGTGGTGGTTTTGTTGTTGATTTTCTTGGTTTGGGTGGTAGTCATTGTGCTGTTGTTTTTGGTGGACCACCGGTGGTGGTTTGGTTGTTACTGTTATTGCTACTGATGATGGTAGTGTAAGGAATTACCCATGCCTGGACCCTAGGGGACAAGAAAGGCTGGGGTTCAGCCTGGTTCAGGTCTTCAGTCTGATTGTCTTATGTTCATAAAAATGTGCAGTGGCCTATGTGACACGTTGTGAAAATGGGTAATAAGATTTTGTGCCTCAGCATCCACGATGGCCAGTGCCCTCTCTCCTTAGGAAAAGACTCCAGGCCCATAATAATTAGGTGGTAACGTCTTGGAGCCTCGGAGCTATAAACCTCAGCTGTTGTTTGATAAAGACTATGCAAAATCTTTGTGGCAACAACGGAGAACCATTGAAACTCTTCCCGAGGTCTAAGAAATTTTGAAATGTCAATCGATCTGCAAGCTGGATTAGCAAGCTTGGAGCCCTGGGTCGGCAGATGGTGACAAACTCCCAAATGCCAATTTGACCCCAGACTGAAATATTTCTGTGCACACTCCTGATCTCCGCCGTACTTTCATTCACGTCCATCTGTTTCTGGGGCAGGCTGTTCACTCAGGGACTGGGCGCTGTCTTTGAAGTGCAGCAGAGGCACGGAGCGGCCTCTGTGGGGATCTGTAGGGCCATTTCACAGCGTGAGTGACAACGTCTGCGTAAGCAGTTTAGGGAAGGCAAAACGGATGGCAGCTGTCCAAGGCCTCATCCAGAGCAATGGTGCTAGGAAGATTCCAGGCACCAATTTTTCAGCCTTGGCATTGCTACGGGCTATGACTATACTTGTTCAAGTGCTTTTGGTAGTCTAAATACTAGGTGGCATTTTTCTGTGGTGAGCTTGGATGATTGTGAGAAGGATGAAAAATGCAGAAAACAGCTCAAGGAGGGGAAGAAAGGAGGTAGAACCATAGATAAAAACCATTTGGGGATTTAAACTTCTGCTTTGCAGCCTTGAGGCCCACCCATACTGCAGAAGCTCAGCACGCCCATGTTTCAGAAGAACCCCCCAGAACAGGCACTGCTCCAAAAGGTAAGCATGGCAAGTGTTTTGGTGTGAACATGAGCCAATGGGTTTCTCCAGGAAGCAGCAAACCTAACCTCGTCACGTCTTGGAGATTACACTCAAACTTTCCTATAGTGCTTAGTACAACGCGGATGTATTAGTTATCTATTATTGCAGAAAAATTACTCTTAACCTGGTAGCGTAAAGTGACAGCATTTGTTAGCTCACTGCATCTGTGGGTCAAGAATCTGGGCATGGTTAGGTGGGGTCCAGCGGCTCAGAGTCGCTCAACTGGGAAGGATCCTCCTGGGCTGCTGGTCTGAGGGCCTCAGGTCCTCTGCTGACGGGGCTCACAAAATGGCAGCTTGCTTCAGCACAGTGGGCAAGCAAGAAGAAACAAGGAGAAATAGTGGAGACAGGAAGAAGTCATAGTCTTTTAGAGCCTCATCTCAGGAGTGACACACCATTGTTTTGGGGGCATTCTCTTCTTTAGAAGCCAGGGATTGCTCGGCCACCCACAAGGAGAGAAGACTACCCAGAAAGGTGGGGACCTTGGGAGTCATTTTAGAAGCTGCCTAACACAGAAGAGGGCCCGTATTTGTGATTATTATGATTCCTGACAGATATTATTTTGTATAAGCTGAAAACACAGTAAAGCAGAATAGTAAAAAATAGTTTTTTTCTTGAAAAATATATAAAACTTTATTGAAATCATTTGTTGGACCTATTTGATAAATCTCCAGCTACATCCTGTTTCCTTCTCCTTCAGTTCCCTATCTCCTCCTCACCCATGGCCAGAGGCCTTTAACCAGTGAGCATAAATTCTCCGTTAATTAGAAATAGTCACTATCCTTTGTAGCAGTGAGCTAAAAATATTCAAAACTGTATTTGTCAAAATTGAGTAACACATCTGTGGAAGATAAGCAAGAAAGAGAAAAAAAATCCAGCAACACTCAAAACACGATGATGATGGTGCCCTTTGTTCGACTTTTTTTTTTTAGATTTTATTTATTCAGTGCATGTGACAGGTTAGTCCAGACCCTTGGAGCTTTTACTAATCTTTTGTTTCACCTTGTAGAACTCTGCAAGCTTAGGAAGGGCCTTATTTTCTAGATGAAGGAGTGCACTCTCCAGAGGGTTAAGGTGACAAAGGTGGTTAGGAGTAAAGGGTTGTAACCCGGTCTAACTCCAGAGGCCCCTCCACGTTCTGGTTTGGAAACACACTTTTATATACAATTTTGTGTGCAATTTGCTTCTGGACCATTTTTTTTTTTAAAACAAATGCATTTAAAAATGTATGTAGCCTTGGTGTCAGATATGCTATTTTCACAAGAACCTTCAAGGAGCCACTTTATGAAAAGCTCCTTTGCTCTTTGCTGGTATAGGCTCTGCTCCTAGCCTGTCAGAGAATTTCTGCCAAAAAAGGCTTAATTAGTTATATAAATAAGCAGATTACTCATTGGTAGGAAAAAACCCCTCACAACACTCCTGGTTCTTGGCTACCACCTATGGCAGGTGGGAGGGGCCCCCAGTGGATCCCAGCTGCGCAACCACATCCCACCCAGGTTCCAGAGCATCACAGAAGCCATTGCACCTGCCCAAGGGAATACGAAACGACAGCGTCAGGAGAGGTGGGCACAGAAGCCCCCCAAGTGTAGTGTAGCGCTCAGGAGGCTCCCCAGATACCTCCTCGAGAGTATGATATCAATTCCTCTGGCTGTATAGCCAGCGTGGGGAGCTCTAGCTTTAATTTTTTGAGGACTCTCCATACTATTTCCCATAGGTGTGAGATAATATCTCCTGTGGTTTTGATTTGCATTTCCCTGGTAATTACTGATGTTGAGCACATTTTCATATACCTGTTGGCCATTTTTATGTCTTCTTTGGAGACATGTCTACTTAGTTTCTTTGCCCATTTTTGAATTTAGTTATTTGGGATTTTTTTTTTTTTTTTTTTTTTTTTTGCTACTGAGTTGTAGGAGTTCCTTATATATTTTGTGTATTAAACCTTAATCAGATATATGGTTTACAAACACTTTCACTCATTCTGTAGGTTACCTTTTCAATTGCTGATTATTTCCTGTGTTGGGAAGAAGCTTTTTAGCTTCATGTAGCCCCACTTGTTTATTTTTGCTTTCGTTGTTTGGGCTTTGGTGCCCTATCCAAAGAATCATTGCCAAGGCAGGCCAAAAAAAAAAAAAAAAGGTCAAAAAAATTTTTCCTTTTATTTTCTTCTAGGAAACTTAGAGTTTCAGATCTTATGTTTAAATCTAATCCATTATGAGTTGATTTTGTATGTGGTGTGAGATAAGGGTTCAGTTTCATTCTTTTGCATGTGGATATCCAATTTTCTCAAACACCATTTATTAAAGAGACTATCTTTTCTTTATTATATATTCTTGGTCCTTGTCAAAGGTCAGTTGACCACATATGTGTGGGTATATTTCTGGGCTCTCTATTCTATTCCATTGGTCTGTATGTCTGTTTATATGCCAACGTTATACTGTTTTGATTACTGTAGCTTTTTCATATATTTTGAAATCAGGGAGTGTGATGCCTCCAGCTTTGTTCTTCTTCCTCAAAAATGATTCGGCTCTTCAGGGTCTTCTGTGGTTTCATGTGAATTTTAAGATTGCTTTTTCTATGTGTGTAGGAATTCCCATTAAGATTTTGATAGAGATTGCATTGAACCTATAGAGGATTTTCCAACTTTACATATTTTCAAATAAATTAGTTATATAAATCCTTTATCTTTTATGTATGTTATAAATATTTTCTCCCGGTTTGTCATTTTTTGACTTTGCTTATGTTGTATTTATGGCACCCAAAATTTTTCTTTTATTTTTATGTAAATTTATTTTTTCATTTTTTTATTATCATTATGATATATTAGTCACCATACAGTACATCATTAGCTTTTGATGTAAAGTTCCATGATTCATTGTTTGTGTGTAACACCCAGTGCTCCATGCAATACATGTCCTCCTTAATACCCTTCACCAAGTAATCTTTTCTTTTTTAATTATGTTCAGTTAGCCAGCATATAGTACATCATAAGTTTTTCATGTAGTGTTCAACGATTCATTAGTTGCCTATAACACCCAGTGCTTTATTGCTTTTAATTTTAAGTCATAATTAGCAAGCCTTTTTACTATACTCAGCTTGTAGGAGAATTTACCTCTGTTTTCTTCTAATATATGTATTTATTTTCTCATTTCGATCCCTGATCGATTTGGAGTTTATTTTTATGTATGGTTTGAGGAATGGATCTAATTTTACCTTTTTCCAAATGACTACCCAGTTGTCCCAACGTCATTTATTAAAGAGATTATGGTTGTCCCAGTGATTCGAGATACCTGTTGTGCAGCTTTTTCTTTGCTTTGTTTTCTGCTCCACTGTTCTGGCTGTTCACGTGTCAGTACCACACTGTTTGAATTGTATAGGATTTGTATTATGTTTTACCGTCCGGTAGGCTCATTCCTCCTCCCACTCTCCCACACCCATGGAGTTCTTTCTTCTCTGTGTTTTCCTGGCTATTCTTGTGTGTTTATTTTTCTAACTTGCCACGCTCCATTCAAAAGCTCCTTAGAAGTTTTACTGGAATTGCATTCCACTTGTAAACTAACAGGGAGAACTGACATCTGGAGAACATCGAGGCATCCCAACCAAAACCAAGAGATGTTGTTTCCTTTGTTTAATTATTCTGCAGGATTCTTCTTTTCTTTCTCTTATGTCCTTCTCTCCCTTCACTGCCTCATCTCCAAGGGGGACCGTGTCTTTTTCGTATGTCCGTTTTCTCCCACAAGTACTGCTTCTTCCAGGCTGGCCCCTCTGGTCCAACCCACTTGCACGTGTCTTTTCCACAGCAGGACGAGGACTTTCCAGCTCCTGACCGGTGTTCAGTCATTTCATGTGTATTGTTTCCCTTCCTCCTTCTGGGGGCGGTTTTGTCTGTAGTACTTCTAAGCCCTCTGGTCCCTCTGCTCTTTCTTCTGCTCTTTCCAGCCTCCCCTCTCTGCTCCTCTGCATTCAGAGGCTCCTAGCAGCCGTGAATGGGTGTGGGAGCTCCGTGGGAGTCTGCTGCTTTTTCCCTCTACGTTCAGGTAACAAACAGATTGTGGCTTTCTCTCTCTTCTGGTAGTGCTGAAGGCGTGAGTCCTCTTAAGTTTCATTTGTTTTCCTTGTTGCTTTCATGGTTGTTTTGGGAGGGAGGCCAAGGTTCCAAGCCAGACCACCATTGTTCTCCCAATCATGAAGACTGTATTTTAACAAGCTTGATATCTAGGCAAATCTGGAGGTAGAGCTCACATCAGAAGCTGTCATTTTCCCCGTTAGAGAAAGGCTTGAGTATGTTCCTAGACTACGGTATAAAGAGAAGCACAATTTCCACTGAGGAAGAAGTTCTGTGCCCTGAGGGGAAAGGGGTTTGTCAGGGGAAATTTTAAGGGCAGAAGTGAGGGAACCCAGTTCCCCGGGAATCCACATTCCGGTGATGAAGAGGAAAAGAATCTTGGAAGTAAGTGTAAGCGAAAGCTATAAAACATAGACTGGGTGGAAATCTGGATTTGACTTAATTTGATTGCAATCCCTGGGGCTTTGTTCCACTATAATATAATAATTCAGACATTCTAAGTTAGGGTATGTTTAAATTAATGTGATAGTCACAAATTAATGGTACAGAGGTATTGGAGAGAACACCACGCCTCCCCCCATGTCTTGGTTGTTGGCAATAAAAGAAGTATCTGACCTCTGAAATTGGGTGTGCCTGTCCCTCTCTGGGGGCTGCCACGATAAGATAACAGTGTATTTGGGGGCCGGTTTATTGTGGCCTTTGAAGTTGAACTATACAAGGAGAAAATGGCTTTATTCCTCTCCCACTTCTATTTTTCATACTGCTCTGTCGGATTTCCTGTCCCTGCCCATCTCAGGCAGATCCATACAGCTTTCTCAATGCTTCAGCTCGTGGGGTAGAGAAGGTTCACTGCCAGGCATTAAAAGTCTAGTTAGACTGAAAGCTTCAATGTCACATTGGGTGCAAAGCTGCTCCCAACCCCAGCTCTCGTTGCTTCTCCCCACATCTTCAGGACGGGGATGGGGAAACCTGATTGGAGGAAGCAGGACACGTCTTCCATGCTTGGCGCCATTGTGATCCACCTGTCCGGTCTGTGTCGTTGGTCCTCCAAAGCTGGAACTCCTTTGGGAGGTGCCTCTGTGAAGGTCTGGCAGCCCCACAGAGATCTCTGCAAATAGATCACGGAACTCTGTGGAAGATCTTTTGCAGTCCTCCGTCCACTTTTGTTCCGATGGAACACCCGCAGCCTCCTGGCAATGGGACCCCTCACCACCATAGGCTGCCCTAGCAGGTGGGTGCTTCCAAACGGCTTGGCTTGACGGTCTTCTCTACATCCTTGCCGTTTGAGGGGTCATGCACAGGGGTCCCAAGTGGGTCCCTTCTCCCTAGCTCCTACAGTGCCCTGCTCTAGCCAGCTGTCATTTTCAGAATTCTCAGGAGAGAAGCAGGCAACAATGACCTTCAAATGCTAAGAAACACACACCTCTCTCCCCCAGGACTCCCCTTCATGATTGCTCAGCATGCAGTGCGTTGGCTGTAGGATGCCAATCTCTTACCCTTAAAGTGTGTCGTTTTTTTCTGTTATCTCTGCTGGAGCCTCCTTTTCCTTAGTTTGAGAGGGTGGCCAAGGACCCTACTTCCCTCTCATGATGGAGAATCCACAGTAATCTGCCCCCAGCTGGCAAATCTTGTTTTGGCTCCTTCCCTTCAATAAACTCATTTCTTCAAGTATATGTATCTGTGTATATAAATATTATATATTTTTATTGTATACATACATTATATTCTGTATTATAACGATGTTATACTGTATTATATTATACACACGTAGACATGTAAGTTGCATACTGCACACAAATGCATACATCATGCTAGATACACAGTTGGGCTGCTAGACTGCCTGTTCCATCTTTTTTTTTAATTTAGAGTCAATTCACCGACATACAGTACATTATTAGTTTTTGGTGTAGTGTTCAGTGATTCATTAGTTGCATATAACACCCAGTGCTCATCACATCCCGTGCCCTCCTAATGCCCATCACCCGGTTACCCCATCCCCCCACCCACCTCCCTTTCCACAACCCTCAGTTTGTTTCCCAGAGTTGAATCTCTCATGGTTTGGCTCCCTCTCTGATTTCTTCCTATTTAGTTTTTCCTCCCTACCCCTATGATCCTCTGCACTGTTTCTTATATTCCACATATGAGTGAAACCATATGATAATTGTCTTTCTCTGATTGACTTATTTCACTTAGCATAATCCCCTCCAGTTCCATCCGTGTCGCTGCAAATGGTGAGCATTCGTCCTTTCTGGTGGCTGAGTAAATATTCCGTTATATATATGAACTACATCTTCTTTTTCCGTTCATCTGCTGAAGGGCATCTTGGCTCCTTCCACAATTTGGCTATTGTGGACATTGCTGCTATGAACATTGGAGTGCAGGTGCCCCTTCTTTTCACTACATCTATCTCTTTGGGGTAAATACCCAGTAGTGCAATTGCTCGGTCATTGGGTAGCTCTATTTTTAACTTCCTGAGGAACTTCCATACTTTTTCCCAGAGTGGCTCTACCAGCTTGCATTCCCACCAACAGTATAATCTCTTAATAAGTCCTGAAGGCATATGTTTAGAACTTTATTCTGGAACAGGAGGGGCTTTCCCCCAATTTGTTTGAAGCCTTAGCCAGAATCCTGAACTAGGGGAACGATGTCAACCATATTTAGTTACAAACACGTTCTACCATTTGTGATCATTTCTTGTGTGCCAATTCCTAGCCTAAATGCTTGAACTAATTTTCATCCTGTTCCTGTAAGGGATTTTTTCCTTACTTCCTTTGACAGAGTAGGGTATTGGGGTTCAGCGAAGCAAAACGTCTTGCCCAAGATCACACATCTGGCGAGGCCAAACGTGGAGAGGGCTGGAGCACTGTCTGATGGCGAAGCCTGCGTTCTGGGCTTCATCACGGCATCAGATGGTTAGACAGCATCAGATCCGTCTGTTAAACTAAAACAGGCCTCATTCTCCTGAAAGCGCTGATTAAAAAGTTCAGCTGGGACGTTGTGTTTGCTATCGTGAACGTTGGTGTGGATAACGCTATATCCCCTGGAAACCACGGAGATACTATCTACATCCCATTTACAGATGCGATACCAAGTAAAGATGGCAAACTACTGCTCCTTGGGGAGGAAAATCTGCCAATCCATCACTAGGGGACCTGCTCATATTTCTAGTGTCTCCGTGAATGTCGATGTTTGACATCAAGCTCTTTGTGCACACGCGGAAGATATTGTTAGAGGCATGTGGCCTGTGCAGCACGCAGGGCTCTGTATTGGGGGGAGAACTCTTTGGATGGGTAGGCCTGTCATTCCAAGAGCAGACCCAGCCACCGCCACGGCGTTTATATGGGGACATGCAACTACCCTTCCATTGGTCTTAAGTGAAATAATTTTTAAACAAGTAATTATACTTCCAATAGAGGGACAAAAGGAATTCTAATCCTGGATTTGTTATTTGTTCCGCCCTTTTGTAGATACACACCAGGGCTTGGTCTTTAGCTAACATGGACATTGAGCCATAAACCATTGGCCAGAAAGATCCTAAATGATCTATTTCCCCTGTTATTTTAACTCCCTTGTCTCTCCTAACTGTGCCACGCACATTTTTCCTCACTGACCTTCCAGCACATTCCCAGCTTTCATGAGCTTTGTACTTCAGTTATTAAATTACAAAAGAAATGGAGCAAAAGGACTAAAATATATTTCTCAGAAATACAGCTGTGCTAGCAACGGCCGCCGCATGTGAAGTATGTCTCTTATCCCACTTCTCCTCATCACATTTCAGCAAATAAATCCGGCTCTCTGTGGAACAATTTTGGTGTTAGCACAAAGTAATTCGAAACAGTGGGGGGTGGGAGACACATAATTATGACCAGCAGAAGATGCGCTTGCAAAAGCCGTGCATGAAATGATTGAGTTAGGAAAAAGCTCTGCCAGAAGCCCAGAAAATCCTTCTGTTCCCCCCTAAATTACAAAGCATTTATTCTATTCCGTAGTGATTTACATAATAATTCCATAAAACTACTTTGTCTGAAATTATTCTGTTTGTCCTCCTCCGTAATAGTATGTTAGGGCTCTTCCACTTATTTATTCATATGGACAGAGTAAGAGATAGTGCCTGCTCTGGTGGGCCACGGAAAGGAGGTCCTTATATTCCAATTTAACACATGAATTGAGAGGGGCTACAGAGCAAACGTCATCAGAGAGGACCACGTAGCCCAGTCTGCATGGTCATGAGAAGCTTCCTGGACAAGTGATGGCTGGGCCGAGTCCTGGGGGAGTAGGTGGCATTGTTGAGGCTGAGGTAGGACAAGATGTCCCAGGTGTAAGGGAGTGGCATGTCCAAGGACCAAGGGCATGACCAAGAACATGGAAGATGGAATCAAGAAGTATAAGGAATGTGGTGAGTGGGTGTCTCAGTTGGCTTGGGCTACCATAACAATATACCATAAGCTGGGTGGCGTCCACAATGGAAATCTGCTTTTTCACAGTTCTGAAGACTAGAGTCCAAGATCAAGATGTCATCAGGGTTAGTGTCTGGTGAGGTCCCTCTCCTTGAATCGCAGATGGCTGCCTTCTTACTACACCCTCACATGGCCCTTCTGTGTTCCTATGGAAAGAGAGAGATCTCCACACTCTCTTTCTTCCTCTTCTTAGAAGAACTCTAATCCCATCAGGAAGGCTCCACTCTCATGCCTTAATCTAACCCTAATTACCTCACAAAGTTTCCATCTCCAAAAAGCATCACAATGGGGCTTAGGATTTCAGCATATGAATTTGTTGGGACACAGTTCAGTTGATACTAGTGTGTATATTAGTCAGGGTTCTCCAGAGAAACAGAACACATACATATATATTGAGAGAAAGAGAGAGAGAGATTGAAAGAGACAGAGAAAGAATTGGTTCACACAATGTGGGGGTCGGCGAGTCCAAAATGTGCTGGACGAGCCAGCTAGCGGGAAATTCTAATATGAGATAACGTTGCAGTCTTGAGTGTGAATTCTGCATGGCCACCCAGGTGGGCTGGAAACTCAGGCAAGGCTTCTATGTTTGGATCTTGAGGCCAAATTCCTTCTTATTCAGAAAGGCTCAATCTTTGCTCTTTAGACCTGCCATTGGATGAGGCCCATCCCCATTATGGAGACCAATCTGTATTATTCAAAGCCCGCCAATTTCAATGTTAATCGTATCTAAAAAATACCTTCACAGCAACATGTAGACTAGAGTTTGACTAAATAACTGGACACCATAGCCTGACCAAGTTGACACACGAAACCCTCACAGTGAACTGAGTGGAAAGAATCAAAGAGGGGTGAACGTGAGAAATTAATGGTCTGGGGCTGGATTCCAGAAAAGCTGGCCTATGCTGATGAACCAGCACTGCCTTATAGATCTGGGATCATAAACACAGATGTCTAAAGGACCAGGCAGGTAAGACAGATGAGTGAATTGAGACCTGCTTATATTTCTTATACACTTTGTATACACATCAAACACATGAGAATATTCTATTTTATAAAGAAAGATGTGTTCTCAATTTCTTTTTTAATGGAGCCCTTTTGATTTATGTTTTGTTTTCCCACTTTTGATAGGGACAAGGATACATACACAAGAATATGTCTCTGTTATAACCAAATAATGGTGCAGACAAGGATAAAAAATGGCAACTATCACGTACCCTTATTAGTGTTGAGGGAAGAGTATTGGAGGAAACGTGATATGTTGGAGAGGACCTGCTTTCTAATGGGGATGGCCAGGCCATGGGCCCAGCTCTTGGTACTCTATGGAGCAAGTGTGGCCAGGTGTTCAGATGTTTATGTGACATGTCCCAATTTTGAAACCTCAGTTCAAAATATCTTAAAAGACTCTGTAGCCACACTCCTCTGCTGGAAATGCCAGGCCTTCCGCTGTACATGGTGGGGACCGTTTACAGGTTTCAGACAGTATGCTTCACTTTCATGCAAAGTGAATTCGGTATCTATCACTGCATAAGAAATGATCCCCAAATTTGTGGCACAAAACAACATTTATTATCTCATGGTTTCAATGGATTGGGAAATGGGAGCAGTTTAGGTGGGCCATTCTGGCTCAGGATTTCTTACAGGTGCTAGTGAAGATGTCAGCTGAGGGCTTGACTAGAGCTGGAGGACCCATTTCCAAGCTCACTTGTGTGGCCGTTGGCAGGAGGCCTTACTTCCTCATTATGTGGACCTCTCCAAACGACTGCGAGAATCCTTAGAACCTGGCAGCAGGCTTTCCCCAACATGAAGGATGAGAGAGACCAGGATGGAAACCACAGTGCCTTTTATAGTCTAACCTCAGAAGTGAAATCCCATCATTTCTGCCTTCATCTCTTGGCCACACCGATCACCCTGGAACAATGTGGGACCGGACTACACAGCATGTGACTCTCAGGAAGCAAGGATCTTTAAGGCTGGCTACCACACTCGGTTTTGGGCTGACATCTGTGTATAGGATAGATTTGAGGTAGGGACCTTTTAGGAGGATATTGGTTTGACAGAATGTTTATGAGGGCATATGGCATTTAGAAAAAGGAAAAGAAAGTAAATTGACAAATACTTAAGGAATAAAAACATTGAGAGCTTGTGATGGATTCAATGACTCATTTCTGATCAATGGGGAAGTCTTATGGGAGGGAGTTCTGGGAGTTCTGTCTGAAAAGACAGAGCTGAAGAATAAAGTCATCCTCATTTCCCTGGCTTCTCCCTGAATTTTCCTGCCTTTGAGAATAACTGTGTGGGAGCACAATGTACAGAGTTGTTGCAGCCATTTTGTGACGATGAGGTGACAAAAGATTATGCTTGATGTGGTAGGGCCTGGCCATTTGGTAACGTTGCTGAGTTACTGATCAACCTTAAAAATGTCTCATCACGTTAACAATAAAGACCTTAAGAATTTAAGCCACCCTGAATGGGGCATTCTGCCATGTGCTGTTGAAACATTCTTGACATACAGGGTGAGAGACAGTGCATGAGCTCAAGCCCTAAGATTGAATGGTTTAGAGGAAAAACTATGAAGGTCTTTATTTCACAGATGATGTAGATGGGGCTGATGCTAGAGGAAGTAAACATGATGAGAAGAAAGTAGGTTCTAGGCCATGTGGGTCCAGGTGAAATGGGGCTGCTTGGGGGACATGCACACAAGAGATACCATCATGCTTCATTCCCCTCTGCATTCCTCATGGCTGGCGTCACACATCACACATGCTAGGCCTCTGATAAATGTGTGTTGAGGAACGAACAAGTGAGTTGATGGAAGGACGATGAGGCCAACACAGAGGTAGCAGTCATGGGTCGGAGAAAAAAAGACTAGTTTTCTGTGCTCGGTGACAGACCCTCGGTGTAGATAGCATGTCACAGATTCTGGCAAAGCCTTTCATCAGTATATTTAGAAGTTAGATAGGGGGCGCCTGGGTGGCTCAGTCAGTTAAGCATCTGACTCTTGATTTCAGCTCAGGTCATGAGCTCAGGGTCGTGAGATCGAGCCCCATGACCAGCTCTGCATTGGGCCTGCTTAGGATTCTCTCCCTCTCCTTCTGCCCCTCCCCTCCACCACTCATGTGCACACTCACACTCTTGTTCTCTCTCTCTTAAAAAAAAAATTAGACTGTATGGAAAGGGAGGCATCACTGCATAAGAAATGCATCGAGAGGATGTTCATTTTCTTTGCCCTCTATGTACATATTTCTTTACGTGGTAAATTGCCTTTGAAGAAAATGCTGTCTCCATTTCCGTGAAGAAAACTATGTAGGAAAGAACAGCAAGTGAACGAAATCGAACCTGCCACGTGGCACAGGATTTTCAAGGATTCTTATTTGAGCACCAAGAGGAAGTGACAGTCTGCAGCCACGTGGCGTCTGCCGTTCACGTTACCCACTCACCCGTGTAAGCCGAGTAGCCCAGAAGCCTCAAAGCCTCTGTTGGTCAGTTATTTTCATTTGAAGAGTATCCCACGGGTCCTTCTTTCTTCTCCTTTGGGCTTTGAAGTTATTTCCGTCTTCTGGGCTGCCTTCAAATGATAGCAGGCCCTAGCAGAAGCACGCGCCACGAAGACAGGATATTTATGATCGCGTCCTTTGTGTGCCCTCATTTTCACACTAGAAATAGGGTTTCAGGCAGGGACCCCAGCGGGGAGCTCAGTCAGCAGCCACGGTGAGCAGCAGCTGTATCTGCGATGTTGGCTGGGGGCAAATACTGAGGTTTGGGCCAGCAGGTGCCATGGGATCTCAGCAGGGTCTTTGGAGCTAATCTGAGTTGGTTTGCATCGCTTCCTCCCATAGTCAGCCCTGGTTCCAGAACATTCCATAGTGCAAAAGCTCAGGGAAGGCCTGGGCCGAGAGCTCACTTAGCCTCACATGGTTCCTCCAGGTGGGCAGGCTCTCTGTTCAGGGTGTGGGCAAGTTTGGGGCTACCTTGAGTCCTATATGACAGTACTAGACTATCCTGCCATGGTTTCCTCTCCGTGTTTGGCAGCTGACTTGGAATTTGGGGTGCACTTGGTGGGTGGGGACACTGTTCTCGTTGTGCTCCTGTGTCCTCACTCCTGCCCCCGACTCTACCGCAAGCTGAAGGGAATCNGTCTTGAGGAAATCTCTCTCCTTTCACGGTTCTCGGATATTTTGTCTCCGGATTCCTCTTGTGGCTTTGGAGGACCTATTACTCCTAGGGATAAGAAACTTAAAGGTCTTCAGGTCTTTCTGCCCTTCACTCTGTCACATCCCACCACAGAGGCGATAATAAAGAGAGTGACTCATGGATACCTGCTTGTACGGGGAGAATGGGCAAAGGGGGAAATTGAGTGAAGAAAAAACCCACAGGCAAGAAAAACAACACTGTTTAATATCTCCAAATAGTCCCCTACTGGAAGAGCATACTATCCTTTAGCCAGGCCTTGCCAAGCCTGAGGACCCCTTCCCACTGTAGCCAGGGTGTGGGACGAGCCTTCACCCTGTTCTCCTCTGGTTGCATGGGTGAGTTCCGAGCACCCACATGGCCTTGAGCCCTGCTTTCCTGCCTGCCTTCTCCCTGCTGTGCGGTCATGATCTCAAATACACTGGGTCTGAAGGGCTGAAGGGCTCCATTTCTGTTTTGGTTTTCAATGGCATGTCTCTGATGAGAAAAGTGATTTTCCCTACAGCCTTGCCTGGTTGCATGGAACATGGCCGTCACTAGTGGTCACTGGCCTGGTCCTCACCAATGCTTTGGCTTTTGCTCAGAATATAGCAGAGCAGATGGGAACCATGACCCTTGGAACCATGACCCAGTTGTCTGTGAGTCCAGGAGTTACTTAGACCTACCTGATGGTCTATCTGATGGCTCCTCCGTGGGCATGTCTTGGCCCCAGTGGAGCCTGACCTGGGCCTGGGAGTTTGGGTTGCTTGTCTTAAAGGCCACACCAATTTCCTCTGTGTTTCAGTATGAGCCCAGCTTGGCTGCTTTCTCCCATCTGGGTCATTCTGGCATCCCATCAGGGCGACCACATTTGAACTGTTAATGTGGAAAATGATGCTGGTTTGTAGCAGAAGAGCCCAGAATTATTTGTTGGGGGAATAGGGAAGGCTTAAAGTCTAACACTCATCTTTGGGGCCTAAGTTATGATACAGATCAAAACATTGCACATATTTCTTTAAAAAAAAAAGATTTTATTTATTTGAGAGAGAGAAAGAGAGCACATGAGCGGTGGGGAGGGGCAGAGAGAGAGAAAAGTACGGGGCTTAATCCTGGGACCCTGAGATCATGGCCTGAGCTGAAGGCAGACGCTTTACTGACTGAGCCACCCAGGCACCCCTGACGCTATGGGTTTCAAGACCATGTATGCACCTTCTTCATTCATGTCTCCAATCCGACAGCTGCGACCAGGCACCCCCATTACTTGTATTTCTAACAGAGCCAATTTTGGAGAACGTGGCTTAAGTATGAAGCTGAGGGGCTCGCCAACTCCTTGCCTCAAACTCAGACATGACCTTAGGGAAGCCCACCAAAGGAAACTCGCTCACCTACATCCCTGCATCTCACTGAGCCCAGCAGGGTGGCCTTCTTATCCCTGGACTGTCCTGGTCTAGCACTGAAAGCCCTGTACCCCAGAAACCCCTGGGTCCCAGCAGATGGGGGGGGGGGAAGCGCAGTTGGTCACCTTAGACCCCTAGACTGCCCTGGTCTCAGGACAAAGGTGATCAAGGTGATGATTAAGATGGGGGGAGCTTTAGACACTATCAATCAGCACCCAATTTCATTGTTAGGTTTCATTTCTGCCTCAGTATGTATGGCTTCTTTTCACCAAATAGTTGAATATTAGGAAAGCAACATATGCAGGCTCCCGGGAGATCATTTCAACAGCACAGACGAGTACATGTGGAAGTTAGAAGTCAGCCTCAGTTCTTGACCTTCCCTGTTTTATATCTTCTAGCCAGGGGCGGCCACTTTCAATGGTTTCCCGGTGTTAGTCTACAAATATTCAATGCATACACATGCTTCCTCATACACAGTATGCGTGCGTTACAATCCCCCCCCCCGCAACTTTTTTGCAGCAACTCTGTTTTGAAGTCCCACCTCTAAGAACACTTACACTTTTTTTTTTTATTTAGGTTTTAAAAAATGACTATAGTGGGGCGCCTGGGTGGCGCAGTCGTTAAGCGTCTGCCTTCGGCTCAGGGCGTGATCCCGGCGTTATGGGATCGAGGCCCACATCCGGCTCCTCCGCTATGAGCCTGCTTCTTCCTCTCCCACTCCCCCTGCTTGTGTTCCCTCTCTCGCTGACTGTCTCTATCTCTGTCAAATAAATAAATGAAATCTTTTAAAAAAAATGACTATAGTTTTCTTCCCATCAGAAATAAATGTCCAACTGATATGTAGCTTGGGCTCAGTTTTCTGCAATTTTGAATAATCTGCGACGAATAAACTAGAAGCACATTTGTGCACACATACCTGCTGGATAAATTGCTACAAGCGGAATGGCCACACCACGGGGTACGCACGTCTCACACTCTTACAGCTAAGAAATGTGTGCCAGGATGGGGCACCCAGTAACGTTTGGGTTCACAGTGCGTGAGAATGTCTACTTTCAAACTTTCTCTTCATCTCTGGGTAGCATAAAACTTTGCAACCTTTGGCAATCTGCTAGCAAAAAACAAACTACAATTTTATTTGCATTCTTTTAGTTATAAATTGGGCTGAACCTCAGTTACATGTGAACTGGACACTTGTCCAGTTTTTGTGTGTGTGGACTAATGTTTCCTATCCCCTGTCCATTTTTCCCCTTCTTTTTTGAAATCTGCATGTTTCTGCTTCTTAAAAAAATCTATAGTTTTATAATGATTTTATTTGGTTTCTTCATCATGAATCGCCTTTTGTTGTTCCTTGAGGGTATTAACTATTTACATTTAAATATTGAAATCTCAGTGCAACTCAGGAGTAGCGAGCCTGTAGCTCATGGGATCTATTTCACATTACCAAATTAGATTTGTAATATCTAAATTTTTTTCTCAGTGGAGCTGTTGCTGCAGGAAGTAGATAAAGAACAAGGGTCAATAATAAA
Source organism: Ursus maritimus (assembly GCF_017311325.1). Classification (NCBI taxonomy): domain Eukaryota; kingdom Metazoa; phylum Chordata; class Mammalia; order Carnivora; family Ursidae; genus Ursus; species Ursus maritimus. The sequence goes on from NW_024423897.1 coordinate 55,932,476, forward strand.
AAAAGAAAAAGGAGATTCTCTGGGGAGGGGTAAGTTTTTGAGGGAAGAAATGGTAATGGCAAAAATTGGGATAAGCATAACATAAAAACGTAAGGCACTTTTAAGCCCATGGGGCTCAACACTTATGATCTGAATTCAAATTTCATCCCTCAGCTTTTTGAAATTTTAGGGAAATCGTTGCATTTGTTCTTGTCTCTTCATTTCTTCACCTGTCTTTCAGAGTGTTGATTAATATTTAATATTAAATCTAAATAGAGCAGAGCGCAGTCAAAAAATTTCTAGACTAGGACTTCAGGGAAAATGAATATTTGTGTGATTTTTTTTGTCCTACAGATCAGCTTTATAACTTCGACCACTTGGCAGTCAGTTTCCATCATCATAAAGTTGAATGTCTCAGCCCTAAAATCTTGGTCTTATGGGAAATCAGCTGTTCTCAGAGCATGGATTTCATCCGGTGGCTAAGACACTTTGTCTCTGACAAATATGAACCATCTCTCCAATTATTAGCCGTGCCCCCTTATCCACTCACACCAGAAACAGGTAGTTATGGGCACAGACGCATTGTCAGTCAGCTTGGGGTCTTCACCCGGAGAGTGACACAAATGCCAAGTTTCCCCGAAGACCTTGTTCTTTCATGTTCTGCAGAAGGTTTCTTGGTGGCTGTGTGTGTTCTACTCATGGACTGGCCATTCTCGCGTTCCAAGGATTCGTCTACCTTCTCCTCCTGAGTGGGGTGACCCTCTGTGTATGTGTAGTTGGGTCCCTTCTGCTTGGCTGTCCCCTTCTTGTCTCTATGGGACCCTTGTTGCTTCCCCCAAATGTTTGCTGTCTGAAGTGATGGCCCCCTAAGTGACTGTCCTGCTATGGGTTCCCCAATTTGGCCAGTCTCATGAGCTCCATTTCTAAAGCACTCATCACTGTTATAGACTTGTTTATTCATTTTTTCCCCAGCCTTCTCTTTGGAGGATGTTGGTTGGAAAGTTCCAGAGTCTATGTCCCTACCCAACAGTACCATCCCACAAAGCCCCCGTGCCACAGACGAACGTAGGCTCTGATAGAATCCCGGTGCTGCGTCTTCCTTTTGATGTCTTCCCTACCCTGAGGAGCTGCCCTCTTTCTGCTGGCAGATGGGTGCCCTTAATTCAGGTATTATAGGCACTGATTGACTAGAGTCCCAAATCTCTACTGACGTCTTCTCTCAGGAGGCCGGCCAAGTCTTCAGGGCCCACTCTGGTCCTTGGGGCTGAGACCCGAGTCCTAAGGTCTCGCTCTGTTTTTGCCTGAAGGCAACAGCTCAGAGGTACTGCTTGGCCCCTTTCACTTCTTTCCTTTTTTTTTTTTTTTAAAGATTTTATTTATTTATTTGACAGAGATAGAGACAGCCAGCGAGAGAGGGAACACAAGCAGAGGGAGTGGGAGAGGAAGAAGCAGGCTCATAGTGGAGGAGCCTGATGTGGGGCTCGATCCCGGAACGCCGGGATCACGCCCTGAGCCGACGGCAGACGCTTAACCGCTGTGCCACCCAGGCGCCCCCCCTTTCACTTCTTTCCTGACCCATGTCTTGCATCCGATTGTGTTTGCCCCTTTCTTGAAACAACTTCACCTTCCCTTTTTCTTTCTTGCCTCTGTTAACCACCCCCGCCCCCAGCTTGGTCTCCCTTGATTTCATGTCCTCTGTCCGATGCCTCCATCACTCGTGCCGGCTCTGTCTGTCTGTCCACCGTCCCTTAAAACTGCCTTTCTTTCACCTCATCTCTCGCGGCTTTACAAGGTCATGCGGGGCGCTGTCCCCCGGGCAATTTTAAATTACCAATTTGTATCAGGTAGCTCTTTCTGCCCCACAAATCACCCCCAAACTTAGTGGCTTGACATACTAGGTCTTTAACTCCTTGTTCTTCTGACCGGCCATCTAGGTGGGACTCAGCTGGGTGAGTTTCTGTGCACTTACAAATCTCTACTCATCTCTGAGTTTCCTTTTATTTCCAAGATTTTTCACCCCGGCACTATTGGAGTTTTAGACCAGATAACTCGATGTTGGAGGGGCTGTCCTGTGCCTTGTGGGATGTGTAGCAGCATCTCTGGTCTGCACCTGTTGGATGCTGGCGGCAAACCCTCCTCCTCAGTGTGACAACCCCAACTGTCTCCAGGCATGGCCAACGTCCCTCAGCGTGGGGTGGGGGAACGGCCCCTGGTTGAGAAGCACGAATCTAGCACAATACCTGTAAGAGTGAGAGCCAAAGGCATAGTAATGCATGAATGTTATTTTTACTCCTCCAGATGCAAAACTTTTAGAAGTTTTTGGCACTTATCAGACAGACCTTTAGTAAGTAGGTTCTCACCAGGGTGAATATTTCAAGGTTTAAAGGAAAGAAAGGAAGGAAATAGCCTTGCAACTGTCTGACTTGGAGACATGAGACCACATGTAGCTCTAACAGTAGGTCCCACGCTCGACATCCCTTCTAAGTTTTTCTTGAGACAGAACATCTACATGTCATTTGGTTGTCTACATAATGTGGCCAGTTTTGGCCAGTTTTGCCCTCTGCAAGTCAGAATCATGTCTCTCTAGCAGAGACTCTAATGACAATAAGGAAATAATCCATTCTATAAAAGGCTTTAATTTTTGTGCGATGTTTTATCATGAACAGTAGCGATGTGATTATGAGGAAGAAGAGGAATTATAACTATGATGTGTGAAACGTCTCACAATCTTTCAAAACATATGGAACAGGTCAAACCTGCTGCAATAAAAGTTGGAAAAAATGTTTCCAATATATGAAGACATAACTTTACAAAAGTATTAGGAGTCAGTACACAGATAGATAGGCTTCAAAATTAGTATTCGTCAAAGCGTCATTGATTCTAATTTCTAGCATTTAGATTTCCCTTAATTCATGTCTGCCTGTTGATCATTGTTTCCTTGCTCCTCAGAAACAGGCATCTTTTTTCTTTGTCATTGTACCAGGTTATACTTATTTGCAATATGAATAAGGCATTGAGGAGAACTTTTGAAACACCCAGTGTCACCCCGTCACATTTCATTTTACTTGTCAGAAAAGTAGTTTGCTCCATGCAGTAACTCAAAGCTATTCAACCTAGTCCCAGAAAAGCTGCCATTCATCTTGTTGCCAGACATATGAAGAGAAGGATTTCAGTCAAAGATGAGTTCAGGGAAGAAGCAGATGAATATCGTTATGGGACTCCCTATGTGATATGTCCGCCATATTGCTAATGAAATAGTAACCCATTTCAGCAAAAATTGCTCACCACCCAGGCACATGAGGAAACGCAATTCATTTTTCCCATTTCTACTTTTTAGAGACTAATTGGTCAGTGATGTTCAGCCCTATCAGAGGCCTCATCATTCCTTTGAGAAATACTGTAATGCTGATGCTTCCTATATGCTATGGACTGAATTATGCCCCCCAACACAAAAATTCATAGCCGTAGTCCTAACCCCCAGCACCTCAGAATGTGACTGTATTTGGAAATAAGGTCTTTACAGAGATAACTAAGTTAAAAATGAGATCACTTGGGTGGGCCCTAATCCAATACGACTGGCTTCCTTGTAAGAAGAGATTAGGTGTGCAGACATACACACAGGGAAGATTATGTAAAGATACAGGAAGAAGAAAGCCATCTGCAAGCAAAGGAGAGGCCGCAGAAGAAACCAACCCAGCCAGCACCCTGATGTTGGACTGCTTGCCCCTAGAATTGTGAGAGTGTAAACTTCTGGTGTTGACTCCGCTGAGTCTGTGGTGGTTCATTATGGCAGCCCAAGCAAACTCCTAGCTGAATTCCAAGTCTGCTGTGCAGTTGTGTGATAAAGATTTTAGTTTCTTAGAATGGCCCTCCCAGTCGTTGCTACTGCTTCCTGGCCAAGTACGCAAATCGAAAATAAGAACAAAGATAATGAAGGGCATCTCCATGGAGGCCTATATATCCATATCTTTACGTCTATGACTGGTCTGTAACTGACTTCTGCATTGCCTAGGATCACAATTTTCATTATTTGTTAAATTGGACCTACAGTGGAACTAGAGTAGACACAGAGTTTCCGGTCCAGAAACCCCATTATTTCAAAATTGTGAACTTGATGAACGATTCCATTTCAATGGTAGGAAGCATAAGCTGGATACTGAATCAGGGTCATTTTTAAAATGAACTCACTTAGAATCTCTCTCTCTCTCTCTTTTTTATTACCCAATTTGTGCGAAAAGCTCAAATCATTGCAAGAATTTTTTAAAAATTCCACTGTGGTTCACTTAGTCTGTAATGCAGGAGGGACCACTATGGTTCTTCAAAAGCAGACAATGTGACTGGTGATGTTAAAAGCCTCAATGTTCTATAAATAGAAATAAATTGTAGAATCAGAGTGGTGGTCAAGCTACCTTTTTTTCAGAGATGAGAAACCTGGACAGAGACAGGAGCTGAAGGATACCAAGATTTATTTCTTCTTCCAAGTATCTTTTTATAATTTAAAATTTGGAAGAAAAAAGTTTTCCTCAATACCCTTTAGGCATTTGCTTAATCTCTTCAATGCTCTTCAAATCCACAAAAGATAATCTAGGAAGAGTTGAGGTCAATCTATGCGAACACATTATGGATTCTAGTGACCTTCTCATACCACTTGCTTGTGTTATTAAGATAATTGAAATTTGCCCCCCCCATGTCTTATAGAGAAATAAATGACATACATCACTGTATTAAGTTTAAGGCACACAGGATAATGGCTTGGTTTACAGATATTATGAAATGATCACACAATAAATTCAGCTAACATCTCTTCTCATATAGATACAATAAAAAGAAGGAAAAAAGGAGGAAAAATTCCTTTTCGTGATTAGAACTCTTGGGATTTACTCATCACACAGCAGTATCAGCCACAGTCATCTTGCTGTACGTGATGCCCCTAGTACTTATTTATCTTCTACCTGAAGTTTGTACATTTCACCCCCTTCCTTCAAACCCCCCTCCCCTCACTCTTCACTTTTGGTAACTACACACACTCTGATCTCTTTTTCTTCGGTTTGTTTGGATTGCACATATAAGTGAGAACATAACTTTCTCTGTCTGACTTATTTCACTTAGCATAACCCCTTCAAGTTCTATGTTATTGCAAACGGTCAGATTTTCTTTTTTTTTTAATGCCTGAATAATATTCCATTGGTTATACATACCACAGCTTCTTTTTCCCTTTATCCATTGATGGACACTTAGGTTGTATCCGTGTCTCAGCTCTTGTAAACAACGCTGCTATCAGCATGGAGGTGCAGACATCTTTTCAAGGTAGTGTTTTCATTTCCTTTGGAAATATTCCCAAAAGGAATACTGGATCATATTGTAGTTCTATTTTAAATTTTTAAGGATCCTCAGTAGTGTTTTCCACAGTGGCTGTATGAATTTACAATCCCACCAGCAGTGCTCAAGGAGTTCCTTTTCTCCACATACTTGCCCACCTTTGTCTCTTATGTTTTTGGTGATGGCCGTTCTAACTGGCATGAGCTGATATCTCAGTGCGGTTTTAATTTTGCCTTAAAGACCAGAGATGCTGAGCATCTTTTCCTGTATCTGTTGGCCACGCATATATCTTCTCTGGGGAAATGTTTGTTCAAATCTTTTGCCCATTTTAATTGAGTTATTTGGTTTTTTGCTATTGAGTTGTAGGAGTTCTTTATATATTGTGGGTATTAATCCCTTATCAGATATGTGATTTACAAATAGTTTTTTCCTATCCTATAGGTTGTCTTTTCCCTTTGTTGGTGGTTTCTTTTGCTGTGCAGATGCTTTTAAGTTTGATGTAGTCCCACTTGTTTATTTCTTATTTTGTTACTTGTGCTGCATTGGTAACTGCGCATTTGGGTAATTGGGTTCTTCTTCTAGACTTTACAGGTTTGCTTTAGCAGAGATAGTTCTTCACCAGTTAGTTCAGTTTGGGTTTCTGGGTGTATCTGCTAGTAAAGTGCTTAGGCAGGTGGGCATAGCTATTACGGTCAATTTTGGGGTGAAGCAAGAATTTGAGTTCCAAGGTTGGGGAGGGGGATGTGCCACTGGCTGAGACCCTCTGGACAGGAATGATGGCTTTGTTTTCTACCCACGGGGGGCAGTGGGAGGCCTCTGTGGTTGCCTGGATTCTCTGACCTTACTAGATGGCCAGTGCTGGGTACTATATTCAGTAATAGATAGAGCTATGAATTAGTTTCCCTACCCTGGTAGGACAGCAGGACAGGACCCAGGGCCTGTATAACTCATTGTTGGGGGAATTGAGCCAGGCCAGAGTGTGCACTGAATTCCCTGGTCAGATGAGGCCACGAGCATTATTCTGCAGATGGGGGAGCTGTGGGCTGTGCTCTCTGTTCAAGTGCGTCTGTATGTATGGCTATTGAATTAGCTATGCAGCTCGGTGTGCGCTGGTTAGCGTCTCAGATCAGACAGCCTGAAGCCTGTTTTCAGCAGGAGCAGGGCTATGGGTGAGATTTTCTGCTGGGCACAGTGGGAGAAGCAGCTGTAAGGCTGGTAAGGCTCTTGGTTTGTGGTCTTAACCCAAGCTGACCTGCACCCCAAGTTCTCTGACAGAACAGGACCACTGGCTTTGCTCTGCAAACTCTCAGCTCTGCCCACCTGTCTCTTGGCTTGAGAGCTGCTGGGTCACACAGCCCTTCTGGTCCAATGGGGCCAGAAGACACTCTCCACAGCTGGCAGGCCTGTGTCTCAGCCACTTTGTCTGGCCAGGAGGTGAAGGGGTCACTCCTGACTACTCTCAAATTCTCTGATTGCTGGGGCTGGGAGCCACCCTCAGTCTTGGCTGTGAATTAATCCCCCCTGCCTGGCTTAGCATGGAAACACTCTATGCCTCGTACCAGCTTTGCTCTGGGAGCAGTCAGCTCTGCCTGCTCCCCTCTCTGCTTCTGGGAGTCCTCAGCAGCCCTTCTGATCAGAGGCTGCTGGAAGACACTCTCCACTGCTGGTGGGACTGTGATTCAGCTCTTTGCCTGGGTGTGGGCAACCCGGGATGTAGGGCCAGCAAAACCACTAATCTGGGGACCTGAATCAGGCAGATCTGCACCCTGCTGAGTTCCCTGGTCGGAGCTTGCCCCTGACTTGGCTCTGCAGACGGTTGGGATTACTGTTTGGGCGCTGCAGGTATGAACTCACCTGCCAAGATCTGTGTCCTGGTTCTTGCAAGCTCCTCTCCCTTTCTCTTATCACTCAGATTCCTGGTGGTTGAGTCCTACAGATTCCCCTGAACCCCATGGTAGATCAGAGTGGGGACTTCTGCAAAGTGATCCACAGTGCAGGGTCGGGGAGGGGACTGGTTGTCCCCCCGGGTTCTCTTTTCCTTCCCGAGGAACTGGAGGCTCAGGGGAGACCTCTCTGCCTGGTGTTGCGATGGCCTGGGGGAGGGGCAACGTGATCATCGTGTAGCCATTTCTCCTCCCTTCTAGTAGTCCGGGCTTGGTATCTGTGGTGCGGGGGCAGTTCCTTCAGCCTCACCCCATGTTCTGGGATTTTCACAGTGTTGTCTTATTCTTGAATAGTTGTTTGTTGTGTGTGTGTGTGTGTGTGTTTAGACAAAGTCAGGAACAACCTATGTCATCATCTTAGCATCTTGATGATAAGACCATGATGCAAAAGTTGCAGGAAGAATCTCATTACGTTCAGAATTTTATGGGTGAGTTTTGTTTGTTTAAGGCAGAGAGAAGCTCTCTTTTCCACACATTGGCATTAGGATAAACAGCAGAATATCTTTGGCGTTAAAAAGACACCGAGATGGGTTACCTGAGAAATAACGGGATCTCTTTCTCTGAAGAACTTGGAAAAAATTTGTCTGATTCTTTTCTGTCAAGGACGTTCTGTTGTGTTCCTTCCTTGGGCTGTTGATGCCCCACAGACCCTACTAAATTTTTGTCAATATAAGAGAAGAGTGAATTATTACTTCAAAGATGCTACAGGCCTTGAGTTAACAATGCCTTTGTAGATGGCGCAGTCAAGAACCAGAAACAGCATGTTGCAAATAAAAGAATAGAGGCTTGCAGAGAGAAGAAAGGCAAGGTGGCCGATGGGCCGTCAGCTTGTAGCACACCAGGTTCCCATCACAATCGCCCACAAAGATGGCCGAACGGCAGAGCACTTGCTTTTCCCATGAGTAATTAAGGTCTTCAGGGGAAGTGTGTTTAGATATAGAATTTTCGATTTCAGAAGAAAAAAAAAATCACAGAATCCCCGAGACCATGTGAGTGTTGGTGATAGAATCTGACTTTGGCGTTTGGTATGAATCTGGCTTTTCAGTAGTGGTTCAAGGGCATTAGGCACAAGTAACAAAACAAGATAGTATCGTTTCAACTCATAGGAATCTTCACCAGAGGAATAAACGTCCTTAAAAGTCGGCAAGCTGTATCCGCCGCATATGAACGGGAGCATGAAAGCATCAGGGGGCGGGCTCATTCCGGAGATGGCCCACCTCTTCACTTTGATTTGGGTCCGTAGAGTTAATTGCACCTCTGATTGGACCACATGCTAGATCATTTAGTCTGTTTACATGAACTGGATGCTTCTAATCATTGTGTTTATTCTATAGTTTGAGGGTAACTGTAAAAACACATTTTTTTCATATGTCTTGGTCTATTCTCTTTGACTTCACAGTTTACCTGTATTATTTTTGAAAAAACAGCTTTGTTGAACTATAATTGATACACAAAAAGCTGCACATGGTGGATGTATACAGCTGGATGAGCTTGGACATATGTGCACATCCATGAGACCACCACCACAATCAAGGTAATAAACATATCCATCCCCTCCAGAAGTTTCTTGATGACCTCCCCTTTATTTTGGTGGTAAGAACACTCCACATGAGATCTACCCTCTTAACAAATGTATTAAACATGCAAGACAGCATCGTTAACAACAGGCACTATTTTGCACAGCAGAGCTCTAGAACTTACTCAACTGTACAGCTGATGAACAAGTCCCCATTTTCCCCTTCCCACAGCCTCTGGCAGCTACCATTCTACTCTCTGCTTCTGTGAGTGCGATCGTTTTAATTACCTCCTGTAAGCGGAATCATGCAGTATTTGTCTGTGTCTGGCTTTTTCACTTAGCACAGTGTACTCCAGGTCCGTCCATGTTATTGCATATGGCAGGACTTCCTTCTTTTTCTGATGTCAAATAATATTCCATTTTAAGTATATTCTCTTTATCCATTCATTTACGAGGAACCCTTGGATTGTTTCTATATCTCACCTATGGTGAGTAATGCTGCGATAACCATGGGGGTGCAGATATCTTTTCAAGATCCTGATTTTGGTCTATTCTTTTATACTGTGCCATCTGACATTTCTCTCGACATTCCCATAGTTAAGCCCTATGCACACTTGGGTAAGCCAGTACCTGTTTTCAGCTTAGTTCTTAAATGGACAAGTCTTTCTTATTATAAAACTCCTTTCCTGCAAAAGAGTAAGATGTCACTTCATTTTCACTAGATGTACTAAAACAATGTAGGATAGGATAGATACATTTGGAACACAAAGACAAAGAACATATATAAACTTTTTCTCTTAATTTTTCATTTGAAAAAAATTTTTAAATAATAGTCTTTCATGAAGTCTGTGAAGTCTGGCCATATCTGCAAGCAGTGTATCCACTTATCACTGGTATTCAGAAGACTCACAAACTGCCGAAAATGGAGTTTCCAGAATATTCTCTGCCTTCATTACTAACTACTAAATTAGTAACTACTAAAAATGTAGTATTGTTGTTGTTAAAATAAAATTTGCTGATTTCTCAGATGTGTTTATGCATCATAAAGGTAACTATCTCCCCCACTCCCCACTTTTTTTTTTAAAGATTTTATTTATTTATTCGACAGAGATAGAGACAGCCAGCGAGAGAGGGAACACAAGCAGGGGGAGTGGGAGAGGAAGAAGCAGGCTCATAGTGGAAGAGCCTGATGTGGGGCTCGATCCCACAATGCCGGGATCACGCCCTGAGCCGAAGGCAGACGCTTAACCGCTGTGCCACCCAGGCGCCCCCCCCCCTTTTTTTGAGAGAGAGAGAGAGAGAGCATGAGTGGGCAGGGGGATTGGCAGATGGAGAAGAAGAGAGAGAATCTCAAGCAGGCTCCACGCCCACCATGGAGCCTGACTTAGGGCTTGATCTCATAACCCTGAGATCATGGCCTGAGCCAAAATCAGGAGTCAGATGCTTAACTGACTGAGCCCTCCAGGTCCTCTCTACCTCCTCCGTTTGATGTTTTCCTGCGACAGTGCATTTTCTAACTTTGAAAGTCAATGGAAAAATCTGTCTTACATTTGCTAAAAACAAAATACTGCAACTTTACAGAAAAGTGCTTTTTATACCACCATTTATATGATTGACCAGGAACTAAAAATAACAAAATAAAAATAAATATAAGTTAACTAGGAATTTGGGGATTCCAATTTGGACACAATATTGAAAACATTTGAGGATGGCATGCATATTATTTTATGATATTGCTGTAGCAATCAAACATAAACAATTCATTTGAAAACTATTAATGTAGAATATACCTAAGCTATTTGTACAAGCTTATTCTTTCAGGGGGTTTTGAATCATATTTTCGAGTCCCAAGGCAAAAATCTATCGGGATTTCGATTAGAATTCCATTAGAAGTATATAGTCACTGAGGAAAACGGGCATATTAAAACATTCATCAGTGGTTCAGTTGGTTAAAGGTCTGACTCTTGATTTCGGCCCAAGTCTTGATCTCAGAGTCATGAGATCGAGCCTCACGTCAGGCTCCACACCCAGTGTGTGGAGCTTAAGATTCTCTCTCTCCCCTTCTCTCACCCCTCCCCCATTCTCTAAAATATATAAATACATATATATATATAATATATATATTTGTCATATTCTTGTATATGAATATAGCATGTTGCTCCTTTAGTTTTTAAAAAATATTTTTTCACAATAAAATTCTTTCTTTAACAAGGTTATTCCTTGATGCTTAGTGTTATGAATGTGCTGAGAACAAGATCACTACCTATTAAGACTTTTTATATTTCTGGGGCATAAGATTAATTTTTTCAACCTTATTGAGTTTCTTTCTTATTCCTCGAGATTTTTCTCATTGATTTTTTGTATTTTTAAATCTATTTTTTTGCAGTTTTTAATAAGTTTTGCCTTATCCTTCTTAATGGTTATATTTTTATTTTTGTTCCAGATTTTATTGCATAAACCAGAACTTTCTGAATTATATAAAATAGCAACAGTGATGATTATTATGTTCCTGATTTTAACCAGAATATGTTTAGCATTTTAAATTTAAGTGTGATAGCTGTTGGTTTGAGATTTAAAAAAAAAATCATACTAAGAAAATATTCTACTATTTGTAGTTTACTGAGCTTTTTTTTTTTTTTTTAAACAGTGAATAGTGTTAAAATTCAATGAACTTTTTTTGGCAAATAGTACAATCCTTAGTTTTTCAAATTGGTTCTTTTAATGCATAAAATTATATTAACAGATTTCCTAGTACTAAGCCAGTTTTGCACTAGGGGGATCAACCTTCTTTTATGAGGTGAATAAATTTTTCGTGTATTATTGAATTGTATTTAATGTCCTATTTCCAAGTGAAATTGGACTTCAGTTTTAATTTATTGTGTGTTATATTTTTTATACATTGGTCTAATGCTTTTCTGTTAGCTTGATAAAATGAACTGGATAGCTTTGTCTATTTTCCTAGCCTATGAAATCTTTACATATCATATGGACTACTGTCTTTAAAGTTTTGAAGAACTTGTTTGTAAAACAGTCTGGTTGCAAAGACTTTATGGTATGTAGTTCATTGGTTGGTTTGTTTGGTAACTTCTGTTTCATCCAAATATAAATAAAAAAACATACACACACGTGTACTTGATACTTTCTCAGAAAATATCCATTTATTAAAAAACAATCAGGCTCCATTGTAGGATATCACAGGCAGTATTTTTTGGTCCAGCTTTATTGAGATAGAACGAACACATAACATTTTGTAAGGAGTACAAGGTGTTGATTTGACTCACTCATAAATTGCGGTATGATCGCCACCATAGTATTAGCACTAACACCTCCATCACCTCACATAATTATTATTTTATGGTGAGAACATTTAAGATCTACTCTCTTAGCAACTTTCAACTACATTATTAACTAATGAGTATTATTAACTGTCATTACTATGCTGTACATTATACCCCTGGAACTTACTCATCTGGTAATGGGAGGTTTGTATCCTTAAACAATATCTCCCCATTCCCCACCACACTCCCCTCCCGAAACTACCATTCCATTCTGTTTCTATGAGTTTGGCTCTTCTAGACCCACATATAAATTATATCATACAGTACTTGCCTCTCTCTGTCTGACTTACCCACTTAACATAATGTCCATATATTCCGTCCTTCTTGTAAATGGTAAGATTTCCTTCTTTCTCATGACTAAGTAATATTCCTCTGTGTGTGTGTGTGTGTGTGTGTGTGTGTGTGTGTGTGTGTGAATATATCTTCTTTGTATATATGTCTTCTTTATGCATTCATCCTTTGACCAACATTTGGGTTGTTTCCATAGCTTGGATCTTGTAAATAATGCTGCCATGACTGTAAAAGTGCAGATATCGCTTTAAGATTTTGTTTTCCTTCCTTCCTTCCTTCCTTCCTTCCTTCCTTCCTTCCTTCCTTCCTTCCTTCCTTCCTACCTTCCTTCCTTCCGTTCGTTTGTTCTATACACCCAGAAGGGAGACTGCTGGATCTTAGGAACCTATTTCTAATTGTTTGAGGAACCTCCATACTGTCGTCCACAGTGGCTGCACCAATTTACATTCCCACCAACAATTCACAAGGGTTCCCTTTTCTCCATAGCTTTGCCAACACCTGTTATCTCTTGTCTTTTTGATAATAGCCATTCTAACAGGTAGGAGGTGATGTTTCATTGTGGTTTTGATTTGCATCTTCCTGATGATGAGTGAGGTTGAGCACATTTCATGTACCTGTTGCCCATTTGTATGTCTTCTTTGAAAAAAGGTCTATTCAGTTCAAACGCCCATTTTTAAATCATTTTTAAATTGTGTTCCTTTTGTTTTTTGTTTGTTGTTTTGCCATTGAGTTGTATGAGTTCTTTATATATTTTAGATATTAACTCCTTATCAGATATACGATTTGCAAATATTTTCTCCCATTCTATAGGTCGCCTCCTCATTTTGTTGATTGTTTCTTTTGCTGAGCAGAAACTTTTTGGTTTCATGTAGTCCCACTTGCTCGTTTTTGCTTTTATTGCTTGTGCTTTTGGTGTTACATCCAAAATATCATTGCCAAACCTAATGTCAAGAATCTTTTTTCCTATATTTGCTTCTAGGAGTTTCACAGTTTCAGATCTTCTATGTAAGTCTTTAATCTATTTTGAATTAGATTGTGTGAGTGATATAAGGTAGGGGTCCAATTTCATTCTTCTGCATATGGTTATCCAGTTTTCCCCGCACCTTTTATTGAAGAGAACATCCATTCCCTGTTGAGTATTCTTGACTCCCTTCCCAAATAATAATTGACCCTATGCAAAGGTTCATTTCTGGGTTCTCAATTCTCTTCCATTGGTCTACATTTTTATGCCAGGATCAAACTGTTATGATTACTGTAGTTTTGAAGTGTAGTTTGAAATCAGGACGTGATATCTCCAGCTTTGTTCTTTTTTCTCAAGATTGTCTTCACTACACAGGATCTTTTGTGGTTCCATATGAATTTTAGGATTTTTTCCCATTTCTGTAAAAAAATACCATCGGAATTTTGGTAGGGATTGCTTCGAATCTATAGATTGCTTTGGGTAATACAGACATTTTAACAATATTCATTCTTCCACTCCATTAACATTGGATATCTTCCCATTCATTTGTGTCTTCTTCAATTTCTTCCATCAAAGTCTAGTATTATTTTAATTGAAGAAAATCTTCTCTGTCTTGGGAGACAATTTCCTCTTTTTTACTTTCCTGATAGTATATGTTTGTTTTTTTTTCAAGAAGGCATCTTTTTTTTAAGGCAGCTTTTAGACTTAATATGTGTTCAAATATTTCCGCTGCAATTATATTTTCTTCACTCCTCTTTCCTTCCATCCTTCTCTTCCTTGTCTCCTCCTCTCTTTTCTGGTTATCACTCTTTTTGAGCCTCTTTAGTGGATGACTTAGTTCACTTACCTATGTTTTATCTCATTCATAATGAAAGCATTTAAAGCTGTGAATTTTCCCTGGATTACACACTTGCTTATACGCTTTGCTGTTTTATGTGTTCTATTCTCATTTTGTTATTGTATTTGTAGCTTATAATTTTGATTTTCTTTTTAACCATCAGTTACATAGAATATTTTATAATTTTGAAATATTTGGAAAAGTTTTATTTTCGAAAGTAATACTAAAATCTTTCCTTTACCCTGACTCCACTAGGTAATAGGGGTAAAATGTCAATGTTTTATTCTCTCCCTGCTTTTAGTAATACATTCTGAGACTTTCAAAGCACATTATTGTCATAAAATTATTATTTTCAATTCATATATTTTTTATAAGATTTATTTATTTATTTATTTGAGAGAGCGCATGCAAGTGAGGAGAAGAGGCAGAGGGAGAGGGAGTGAATCTCAAGCAGACTCGTCACTAAGCATGGAGTCTGACACAGTGCTGGATCCCACAACCCTGAGATCATGACCTGAGCCAAAATCAAGGGTCGAATGCTTAACCTAACCAACTGAGCCACCCAGGCAACCCTTGCATATGTTTTCTTTTACACTGCCAGTAGCCCCCTTAAATTCATCCACTGTAAAATTACTTTATTTTCCACCCTGTTAATGTGGGTTATTACTTTCTCTAGCGTGTGCTTTAATTTACCCCACTTAATTTTTTTTCATATAATCTGTCTTCATTTCATCCAGTGTTCCTTTCCCCAAAGCCTTTCTCTTCACGATTCTCTCTTTATTGTTCCTCAGAAGTGACGTCTTCTAGCTTCCTACCTGTTTTGCCTACCTCATACTCCATTTCCTGAACCATGCTTCAGTGGCTGTGGTAAACATTTGACTGGAGTATGTTCCCTCCTGCATCTTCAAGATGGTTTCCTCCTGCTCATCCAGAGGGATTTCTCACAGGCTCTGTCGAATGTAAGGGTCTTGCTTCCGGTGGTCATGGAGACCTGCCATTTCCCTCAGTCTGAGTCTCTGTGCACCAGATGGCCTTACTCGCCATCCCCTTGGGTACACCCATGCAGCTTTGTAGATATTCAGATGGGGGTTTTGTCTATCTTCAGAGCTTCAATACCCAACATCTAGGCCGATCTTGCCCCAGTTCCCCTTCACTCATTCTGTAGAGAATATGAAAGGTCTTCCAAATTTTCCTTACGCTTGAATGTATTTCAACCCAGTTCCTCCTGTCTTGGTGTTGCTGCAAACCTCTTCCCAATGCCAGAAACAGAAGTGCGACTCTGTCAGGCCTGGATCTAGTTCATGGCTTCCATGGCCCCTGTTTCTTCATAGTTGTTTTATTAAGAAGGGTTTGAGGCTTTCTCAGGGTTGTGGCAAAATGACAACTGAAGCAACAAAAATAATAATAATGTTACTACTGGTTATAGTAATAATGGCAACAGGAGCAGTCTGTCAACTTGTTAAGAGCTTTCCCGCACTAAGCCCCTAGGCACGAATTACCAGAGTGGACCCACTAAGTCACGCAGCAGGTGGGTGGGGGTGCTGGGAATTCACTGAACCGCTGTAACCCCCGAATCGACACTACTAACCGTGCACTGGAACTAGAACGTGTGGTACTTAGTCTGCTTCTAGAGCTGAAGAGTCAAGCTCTGAGCAATGCCATGGCACTGGGAAAGAGCCTTTAATGGGGAACAAGTGAAATAAAATGACGGAACATTGACAAATCAGTGAATTCTAGAGAAAAGTGAGGAAAAAGAGGGAAAATTCCTGGAATGACTCCCATGAGGTATTAGCCTAAGTAATCAGTATATGAGAAAGAGTGAAGGAGTAATTGTTTTACCAATTTTCAAGTCAGTTTTCACATACCATCCTCTTCAATGCTTATATTGTAGCTGACACGGCCTTTCTTACCAAACATCATGACCTACAAAACTGGATTTAAATTGAGATAATAAAAGAGATTGAGAATGGAGATCAAACAATAGAAACCCATTAGAAAGAAATTGGCCTTTTAACATTTTCTTTTTACTGATTCGTGGGTGGCAAGAGGAGGCAACTCACTTCAAACACAAGCTGACGCCTACTGGAACACAGACATGCAGGAAGCCAAAGTTAAGAAAACCTGTGTTTGATAAGTAGAGTAACCCGGACTCGTTTTTTATTCTTCTACCTTTATTTTGGGAAAACAAATGTTGTTTCCAAGACCCTGGTTTGTTGCCCTTAAGACAAGAAGTCACTTGGTGTTCTCTTCTCGTTTGATTTGCAACTACTGAGATTTCCTTTGACCTCATCTTAATGTCTTCCATATTTTTATGAATTAAAAACTTGTTTGATTTTGTTTTCTCCAATTGTTATAATTTATCGTCGGCTTTCTTGTTGTCAACAGCGGCAAACATCTTGTATGCTACACGAAAAAGGGTCAATTTTGTGATTCATTTGTGTCTTAATTTTAGCAAAGGAGCCTAATTAGTTATAACTCTTCCCTCATGAATTACTAAGAAGCCGTTTCCCTTGTGTGGTAACACTAGATCTGGAATAGCTTTGCTAAAATTGGGTGCCTCTCAGGGGAAAAAATAAAAAGCTAGTCATTTCTTTGAAGATAAACTATGGTTGATTCTTGGAGGTGGGGGTTATTGAGTTATAATAGTGAGTCTAAGTCTAGTGAAATGTATTCCATCCCAAAGTGTTGTTGAGCACAGCAACTGGCCGTGTTATTTACACTGCTGTCTAATGGCCGACACTAGATACGAACCAGTCTCTAAATGGATCCATGCATTGGTTAACTGCTGGCTGTGTAATAAAACATTTTTAAACAGGCAGTGTAGTTAGCACGCTCGGTTGGGGAACAGAAAGCATCATGCCAGAGGTCATGCTATAGTTTGGCAAGAAATACAGATGAAGAAGAACTATAAGAAATGTATTTGCCTCATTATGGTGGTTCTCTATTAAAAAAAAAAAAGTTTTGAGGAAGCTTTCAAAAATGCCTGTAAAAAGCCAAATGTTTTAACTAGTCACTGTACAATTTTTTCATTTGATATTTATGTATATTTATTTTTCACGTAGTAGGCTGAGGACAGCCAGCTGTCTCTGCATCACTGTAAACATTTGCGAGTGCTTTGCTCCTTTCGAGAGGTTCATCTAGTGATGAGCAATAGTCTTTGAAAGCTTTTCCTGTGGGAGGAGTTGGGTGGAGGGAGCAGTGAGGGGGAGAACAGTACGAAGAACCAGGGAGAGAGAAAGAGCTTCTGCATTCAATCAAAAAAGTCCCTACAGACAAGAGAAATGAATCCTCCTTTATTATGGGTCTCACAGGTCCTCAGTGAACATCTTTCTTAGTAAATAAGTTTTTGAAAAGTAAGTGAGAAAAATCGGGATGAAGGGAAAAAATAAGAGGAAGCCAAGATGAGGCTTCTAACCAGAGGTGAGCTGCAAAGCCAGTTCCATGACACTCAGGGGGGAGCACGTTTTGTCATGTAATTCTTGGCATCCATACAACATAAACACTCATTCAAGGGAGGCATAGCTCTTTTTGGTAGGCAGACCTGAGAGAAAGTTTTCTCATTGTTTCATGAAGACCAGGCCCTTTGATGTCAGAAACTATTGGATCCACAATGGTTCAATGGTTCAATGACAATTTCAGCCAGAAATTGCAAGGCATTTTTGTTCAGGATTCCTTACCGGAAGTAGGTAGCATAGGGGCGCCTGGGTGGCTCAGTCGTTAAGCATCTGTCTTCGGCTCAGGGCGTGATCCCGGTATTATGGGATCGAGCCCCACATCAGGCTCCTCCGCTATGAGCCTGCTTCTTCCTCTCCCGCTCCCCCTGCTTATGTTCCCTCTCTCACTGGCTGTCTCTCTCTCTCTGTCAAGTAAATAAATAAAATCTTTAAAAAAAAAAAAAGGAAGTAGGTAGCATAAAACCTCAGAGACACTTGGCGTGAGCCTCTTAACAGGTAACAAAATTATGTGACCAGGATCTTTAATGGGCTGGCTTAACACAGGAACAAGAACTTAATATATAGAACCACTGGGTTTTATAAGAGTGGACCTCCACTGGGGGAGCTGTCTGTGAACCTATGAAACTGTGTGCAAAAATGTGAGTGTGTAACCTAGCATAAAAGTCCATAACTTCGGGGTGCCTGGCTAGGCTCAAGTTGGTTGAGCGCCTGGCTCCGGTCCTGATCTCGTGGGTCATGGGATCGAGCCCTGTATCTGGCTCCGTGCTCAGCAGAAGTCCGTTTGGCTATTTTCTCTCTGCCCCTTCCCCTGCTTGTGCTCTCTCTCTAAAATAAATAAATAAATCTTGAAAACTTTTTTTTAAAAATTAAAAGAAAATCCATAACTTCATCAGGCTCTCAAATAGTAGGTGACCCCTGTATTTGAGAACACCAATCTGGAGGAAGGGTAGTGTGAACTCTCAGGCGATCCTGTGTAAGTATTTTCCCTCTGAATTGACCTGCAGTTCACCGCTGGCTGGCAGTAGGTCCCAGGGGCGCTCTAGGCCCCGAGGGGCTGGATGATCTTTGACACCAACCCAAGAAGGAACACAAGCATTGGAATCACTGCGGCTGGGATTAGCATGACATGTAAACCAAGGAGCCACACAAGGATACAGCCCAGAGCCAAGGCCACTGTCCCTCTTCATGGAGGTCAAGAGAATAACCGAGAACAGAGCCCAGAGTTGCTGAGAATGGAACTCCACCGGCTGCAAACAACGAAGAAAGGAGGGGACATAGGCAGCCTCTCAGGAGGTGTCACGGAGTGATTCGAGTCCGGCGTGGGTTTGGAGGGAGGCTGCCCCTCACCCTTGCTTTATCCTCCTGGAAATGATCATTCGATCTGCTGAGACCTAGTTCTCAGCTTCGTTATTAAGGGATAGAAACTCTATAGACATTTTTTAAAGTTTAAACTGAGTAAGTTCTTATTCATTGAATCAGAAACTAAGACTCAAATAAAGCACTAACTATCCCACTTTGTTTCACCAAGCCTGTCACCACTTCACCTGTCCTACCTGTTGTTCCTTCACTGGAATGCTGCCCCCCCCCCAAGTCAGCTCCAGCACCTGCTTTCACGTCACCTCCTCAGGAATCACGCCAGGGCTACATTCCCATTTCTCCTGGTGTGATCACCCCTGTCCTACAATACAACCTGGAGGTACATATGTCACCCCTCTGGAATCTTCCAAGAAGCTTGGAGGCAGCAAGTGCTCTACAGTTAGGGTGAGTGGCACAGGCAAGCCCCAAGCCCCATTCGGTCTGTGTGTGTGTGTTAGTGTCCCGTGGCTGTGGAACCACACAGGGGTGGCTACGGCGACAGACACTTAGGCTCTCACAGCTCTGCAGACCGGACGTCTGAATGTCAGGTGTCAGTAGGGCCACACTCCCTCCAAGGTCTCCGGTGGAGAATCCTTCCTGCCTCTTCCAGCTTCTGGTGGCCCCAGGTGTTCCTTGGCTGTGGCTGTGTCACTCCCCGCTCTGCCTCCATCTGCATGTGACCTTTCTCCTCTGCCCCCTGTCTGGCTGTCTCCTTTGCTTGTCTCTCATACCGCCACTTGTGATTGGATCTGGGAGCCACCAGCATATTCCAGCATGATTTCGTGTTGAGATCCTTAACTTAATTACATCTGCAAAGACCCTTGTTTCCAAACGAGGTCACACTTCCTGGCCCCAGAGATGAGGATGTGGACATATCTTTCTGGGGGGGCCATCATTCAGCCCATTGCAGTACACAAACCCCCTACCCCCAGGACTGGGTTATCTGCCTGAGTCACACACAGTTCTGTAAAGAATGAGCCATGGTGTTAGAGGGAAGGGCTTTGGCCTGGGTTTGAGTGATCTGAACTCAGACACACGCTAGACTGGGTAATGAGGAGGGTGTTTTTTGTTTGATTTGTATGACTTCCCTTCTGTCCCTTGACTGTTGTTGCTCTAAATGCCCTGGATTAGCAGGTGCAGATGTGATACATTGATGGTCAGGGCCATCTTTGCTGAGCATTTCTCCCCGAGTCCAGTTCAAACCATTTGTGTCCAATACCAAAGCAGTCAGTCCCCAAGCATGAGGCTGCTGACATTGCTAACACGCCAGCTTCTCCATTCTTGCCCTGCTTTGCCTTGCGATACCAGGGTCTTTACAAAGTGGTGATTCAATTGGGCTTCTGGAACTGGAAGGGATGATGACCCATGGCGCGTTCACTGGGCAAGGATCTTTACATTCCTAAGCCCCATAGCCATTGATATTTTCCCCATCATAAAGATGTGGACGTGAAGCCATCCAGAACCCAGGGGACTCACCCTTGCTTGCAGGAGTGTGGGGAGGTTGAGCATCTACCTGACACAGGGTTTGTCTGTCTTTCCTCTGCATTTCTCAGTATACATTGGAAACACCTGCATCTAACTCCCTATGTAACTTGTCAAATATGCAAATCCCGAGCTTGTCCCAGGTCTATTTAATCAGAATCCGAGGGATAACTGGGAATCTCTATTTATTTTAATAAGCCCAACAAGTGATTCTTATATTCAGTAGACTTGAAGAATTCCTCTGTTTCTGAAAAAAAAAAAGCATATTTTCCTATAACCATATGGGATTTTATTTAACCTGCCAAGTGACCCATCAACTCTGTCCATGGCAAGAATTTTGAAGCTTAATAAAGGTCACTCCATCAGTGGTTTAAGAGGTTCCTAGATTTCTATGGATAGCTAATTAATATCACTTAGCATAGTCATCTCAGCATCAAATCAAAAATGATGTATTTATTCTGAGGTTTCTCGTACTCAAATCTCCTGGGCAAGGAACAATACCTAATTTGCCACCTTAAAGTCTTTGGTTGCTTTTTTCCTCTATGCAAGAGTCCATCCTACTAAGTCGATGACTCCAGGGATTTTCTTGTAGCTCCTCTTCTTGAATTGGCCCTTGGCACATGTAGCCCCAATACCCGTGAAGTTACCATGGATTCCTATTGATAGAAGGACTCCCTCCTTCCATTCATTACCCGCCCCATTCAGTTAGAGTTCCACAAAACAAATACTAATTGAAGATCTACTGCAGGCAGGACATCCCTTCAGGCACTGCCGAGAGCTGCTAATGAGGGGTGGGACACAAGCTCTGCCTTCTGGAAGCTTGAGAGAAAGGACACGGATGAAGCTGGTGACACAGGAAAATTTATTGTTGTAGACGAACATTTCTGTCCTGCTCTGTGCATAGCCTCTCAAGATACCCGGGGAATATGGGGCAGGTGCCTCTGGCTCTTTGGAGGCCAGAGGAAGTAGAAAAACAGAGAGTAAAAAGAGAAGGTCCATGGTAGGATCCTTAAATCGTCATCTGAGCACATGGCACGCTTTGCCTGGCCCTTCTGTTCACCCTGACCATCTATCAGGCTCATCAACCATGGGGCTGCTCATGGGGCTGGCTCGCTCATGGGAGGATCACAAGATAAAATTGCATTGTAGACGCCAGAATTACCTGAAAGTCAAAAACATGTCCCAAGTCGGGTGAAAGCATCGCGTTTCCTTTTTCACGGGTGGCTCGTTTCACCTGGCAATCATCTAGTAGAAGTAATAAAATCACGGAAAGACTTTTGGGGAACCAGTGAATATGTTTTAAAGGCTCATTTTTAGTGATGTGTTGTTATCGTAATGTGTTAGCTTCAGAGAGATCATTGGGTATGCTGGACGCTGTAAATACGCATTATAGATCAAGTTCCATTTGTTCTGTGTTCCTATTTAAAATATATCACATGTTGGGGCACCTGGGTAGTGCAGTCGTTAAGCGTCTGCCTTCGGCTCAGGGTGTGATCCCGGCGTTCTGGGATCGAGCCCCACATCAGGCTCCTCCGCTATGAGCCTGCTTCTTCCTCTCCCACTCCCCCTGCTGTGTTCCCTCTCTCGCTGGCTGTCTCTCTCACATAAATAAAAAATTTTTTAAAAAAATCTTTAAAATACATCACATGTTAATGACTCTTAATTAGAACATATCATGTATTAGAACATAGAGTTGAAATATGTACTAATAATTCAAGCTATCTTTCTG
This sequence comes from Ursus maritimus, assembly GCF_017311325.1. Taxonomy (NCBI): domain Eukaryota; kingdom Metazoa; phylum Chordata; class Mammalia; order Carnivora; family Ursidae; genus Ursus; species Ursus maritimus. Next base: position 55,954,683 of record NW_024423897.1, read on the forward strand.
TCATCTATCAAAATAATCACAATTTTTAATTTTAATGGAAAATTTTACATGTGTTTAAAACTCACGCAAAAAGTAACTAGATATTTTGAAAATATATAACATTTGTAATTTTACTTTTAAATACATGTTAATTTGAAGGGCAATACAGTACAATAACTAATAGAGGAAAACACATAGAAGGAAATTAACGATAATCCACAAGAATTGTTACCAATATAGAATTATTATTAAAATTTAGTTTCATATTTATAGTAATCCATAGTTTAAAATAAAATTGGAATTATTTGATACGTTCCACTTTAAATTCTACTTTTAAAATGTCGACATTTTAACTTGTAGATAATTAAGTTCTGAAGAGCTAATGCACAGCATAGTGATTACAATTCCGTATTATAAACTCCGAAGTTGCTAAGAGACTAGATCTTAATTGTTCCCACCACAAAAAGAAAAATCCGTATCTGCCATGAGAGAAGTGTCGTTTAAGAGCACATTGGTAATTATACTGCAATATATAAATGTATCAAATCCAGACATTGTACACTTAAAATTTATCTAATGTTATATGTCAATAATAGATCAATAAAAATAAATTTTAATTTAAAAAGTTAACATTTCATTGAGAGAATTTTTCAATACTAAGTTTTTGAAAGGCAAATTTTAGCAGACATGTATTTCCTAACACATAGATATAATGTATTTTGCCCATTTCCTGCTATGATTTATTTCTTTTGATTTATTTTTTCCACTTCAATTTTCTTCTCTTTTCTTCTCTCTCTCTCTCTCTCTCTCTCTCTCTCTCTTCCTGGTAAATAAAGCTACATGGAGCATCAGATTACAGCCCTTGTGTGTGATTAATTACATGACAAAGAAAGTCCCAAGGAATTTCTTGGAATTAATGGCCACTCCATGTTCTCCATGAGCTGGACCTCCCATCTGGTGACCAAGTCTCTGGGAAATGCCCAGGATGACATCCTTACTGCTAGACCAACATTTTTTTTTTCCTTCCTCAAGAATAATATCTTTTTCAAAGCAAGATTTTCCCAGGGGCAACAGCTTTGTCATGTTAACGACATGCTGGTATTCAGGACAGTTTGCTGTTTTTGAGGTGCTAATAAATAAATCTAGGGATTGAAGAGTTTATAAAATAGATTTATTCAATATAGTTCATTTTTAAAAGACTTTATTTGAGAGAGAGAGAGAGCACAAGTGGAGCGGGGGGCGGGTAGCAGGGTCAGAGGAAGAAGCAGATTCCCCACTGAGCAGGGAGCCCCGTGCAGGGCTCGATCCCAGGACCCTGAGATCATGACCTGAGCTGAAGGCAGATGCTTAACCAACTGAAACACCCGGGCGCCCTTCTACTGTAGTTTAAAAATGGTTTTATCTGCCTAAAGAATTTGCTTACTTAACAATATTTAATTGTGTATATAACACAATGCACTATGCTTTTTGTTAAAATAATTTTTAGAAATAACAAGGCTTCTTCTGTGGCACTGTGGAGTGTGAATTATTCTGGAATATGTCATTTTATCAACAGCTATCGGCTCTGGCTGGGTAGTTTCCACAGGCACTACACAAAGTCCTCAAGACCTGTCGTTAATATGTAACAACATTGCTAATCTGAATAGACTTTGACACAATTATTAAATATGTAAATAATCACCCTGGGCTGGGGGTTCCAGTGTATCTGATATCCAAAGGATGTTTTGTCCAATTTTATTTTTATAAATATATTTATGATATACAATACAACATAACGTGATATTGTAATAAACCCTACAGATATATAACTATATTATAAATACAGTATATATAAACATAAATTATTGTATCTATAGCTCTCCAGAAGTGTTTTCCCTTGACATATTTTAGTCTAGAAGGGATGTTTTCTATGCTTCTGCAGTGTTGTATTATGTGACCAATTAATCCTTTTCAAAGAGCAAAAGTCCACTTTTTTTCAAGTCTCCCCTTTGACTGTTTAAATAATAACACGGCTCTACGGTGCTTTCAGCAGGAGGAATAAATACGACTAGGTTATTTCCTACCTCACCTGTAGCTTTACCTGTGAACTTTACCTTGATGCCTCTCACATCCCCGGTGCTGCCCCAGACCCCCTTTGCTCTCCAAACCCATACACACAGTGGCCTCTTGGGTGTCCCCTGTGAATTCATGCTCCATTCAGCAGAGAAGAACTGGGTATGAGCCATGAGCTGCTGAGCCTGTTGTGAATGACACAAAGCCTCTGTCCTGCAGGGTCCAGGCTGCAGTGGGTGACGATGGAGGGGGATGATGTGCGCTTACCTTGGACTCACTCAGTCCACAGCTGAACTTCTTCTGAGCTGCGCCCAGACCTGCTCTTCTCCCCTAATCTCCATTTCAGTTTTTGGTGCCACCCTTCCCCTGGTCTTCCATTCTGATAACAAAAATTGCACCCACCTGGCTGGATGCTGGCCACACGACAGTAAAGAACACAGACCTTGAGCAGACACCCGGAAAGACGACAGTGACAACAGAGTCTACTGAGGCAAATGTACACAGCTGTGTTTGCAGGCAAGAGGGGTGAGAGAGGAAGGGCTCCTCTCTGGGACATCAGGCAGTTTGCATTTCGTGCACAGACTCCAGTCACTTAATTGAGGCTGCCCTGAGCTCTCGGTTGAGAGGCTCCATTGAGGCGGAGGCAGAAGATTGCTGTGATCAATTAGTAATGTCTGCCACGGGCAGTAGCTAAAGGTATATGGTCATGAATGCTAAGCATTTCCATCCTATATTGCTAACGTGGGTTTCTATCTTAAAGAACCAGGGAAACCACCCGTGGATGCTTGCCCAATGGTTCGCTGGGTGTGTGTTTAAAGCCACCTGTGCCCCACTCAGGAGAGCTCTGCTCCCCCTGGGTTCTTATATCAACAATCAAACCTTCCAAAATTGTGGCCGTTCACAAATTATACTGTGTGCGTTTTTTCATGTGACCAGTGAGTATCGTCACCTTAATTTCTTAGGATAATATACACATGGGTCTTAAATCATATGTGTTAAATGGATTTCCAAGAGACTTAGAGACTTACAGTGAGTGGTATTCTGTCTGATGAAGGATTATAACATGAGATTATTGTGTGCATTATTATGAGTTGTTATTATGTTATATATATTATACATTGTATATTTTAATAATACATATTATAACATAACACATATGGCCCCAAGATTTTTGGAGGAAAACAAATTGTGTGCATTTGATGGTACAGAAAAGGCAAAGTATAGATAATACTTCAAATGATGTGGATTTGAGCCCCTGTACTTTTGTCTTCGTCTACATGAAAGGATGGCTCTTTTCATGTTGCTGGTCCCCTCAAAATGCTGCTTATTACTGCTGGTTTCTTAGAGTTCATCCTTATTAAGTGGATTAAAGATGCCATTATATTTCATCTTTTGTAATTTTCTGGTCAATAGAGGCAGAGGTTCCGGAAAGTAAGCCTGCCTGAAGGGAACAGTGGCAGTCCCCGTACCCTGCAGTTTGGTGTGGTCCAGCTGGGGCTGTAGGCTGAGTTGGGCGTTTTCCACCACGCCTGGCTCACCTGGAAACCACGGGAAGCAGTTCAGATCAAGTTTGGTTCAGTGGGGCAGGTGCGAGGGTTTCATTGTAAAGAAGGCAAAATTCAGTCCGGTCAAGCCCTCTTCAGAATCTATCGCAATGTCAGTCATCTGAGCTTTGCCTGAGATTTTCGCTCTTCAAGATCATAGCTCAAGTATTGTATTTCTCTTTTCTCCCTTAGTTCCTGTTTGTTCCTTTTTCCCCCTGAGTTTCCCGCTGTGGTGGGGGGTACCTACCATTTCATCAGGATACCCTACTATCCACGCACCACAGGAGGGAGGGGACAGGGATGCCTGGGGATTTGGGAGAGGACCCTGAGCACATTGAGAGGGCACCTCTTTATCCACTCTCTTTGGACTCTGCCTGGAGAGAGCGCAACACAGGTCTGTTCGTCCTCTCTGACATATGTCTTATGAGCAGATCCCCCCCCCCCCACCAGGGAAGCCTGGATAAGCTTTATGTCTGTCTAATTCTGGGCAAAGTATAAAGAAGCTGCTTAGCTGTACAGCAAAACCATGTTCTCCCAAATCAGCTTTATCAGCAATAAATGGGATGTTTTGTACATTGTCTGCCTGACCATTGCCTGCCCCTCAGTTATTCCTACATTTTGGCAAGGAAAATGGAGTGCTAGGTATTAACCTATAAAATTTATATAATGTTCCAGAACAGCCTTTCATTTCATAAGTCCATTCAGCCCTATTTCCATGGATGTCCCAGATACAGTGAAAATATTGGAGATAAAGAAAAAAAGCAAATGAAACATGGCCCCTGTCCTCAGTGACTTCATAAATTGGCAAGGACACAGACAATTAAAAAATATCAGAGAACTACATGCAAAGGGCTTGGGGAGAACTAAATCCTAGTGCTTGAGTATTCCCAAATGTAATATGGCTACAAATCAACTGGAGATCTTGTTAAAATGCAGATTCTGATTCTGTAGGTTTGGGTGAGACGAGGGTCTGCATTTCTTTTGTTTTCTTTTTAAAGATTTATTTATTTGAGAGAGAGAGTGTGCGAGGGAGCGTGGGGGGAGGGGCAGAGGGAGAGAATCTCAAGCAGATCCCACACTGAGCATAGAGCCTGATGTGGGGCTCCATCCCACAACCTTGAGGTCATGACCTGAGCAGAAATCAAGTATCACCAGGTGATACTTAACCACCCAGGCACCCCAGGGTCTGCATTTCTAATGAGCTCCAGGTGATGCCTTTGCTGTCAGTCCATGGACCACACTGAGTAGTGAGTAGCAAGGCAATAAACTCGCTGGTAGCCATATTGCATGGAAAAGAAGCACCCAATCAATTTATTTCAGAAAGGCCCCGGAAGACTTCTCTGAGGAGGGGACAACTAAGTTGAATCTTCAAAGATGAGCCCTTTGTCAAGAAAGAGCTGGAGTAATGGAATGTCCAAAGGTGAGGAATTGTGGAAGGACACGATGGTTTGTTGTAACTGTCAGAGGAGCCATGAGAAGCCGCCACAAGTGTGCAATGGAGCGTGAGTTGGAAAGAGGAGAAAATTAGAGCTGGTATTCAGTGCTAAGGACTGAGTTTTGATTTTATCCTGCAAGTAATTGGGACCATTTAAGAACTTAAAGGGAATTTTCAGCATCTGATTTTAATCTTTAACAGACTTTCATTTTTGAACAACAGTTTTAGAGTCACAGAAAAATTAAGACAATATGACAGAGGATTCCCATTTTTCCAATACCCACTTTCCCCATTACTAACATTTTACATCAGTATAGTACATTTGTTATAATTGATGAACCAAAATTGATACATCATTATTTATTAAAAAGCGTACCTTATTCATATCTTCTTCATTTGTTTCTAAAGTCCTTTTTATTCTTCTCTGGAATACACTAGATTTAGTTGTTATGTTTCCTTTGGTTCCTTCCAGCTCTGGCAGTTTCTGAGACTTGCCTTATTTTTGATGACCTTGACAGTTTTGAGTACTGCTCAGATATTTTGTAGGATGTCCTCTACTAGGGTTTTTCTGACATTTCTATCCTGATAAACCTGGGATTATGGCTTATCTGGAGAAAGGCCACAGAAGGAAAGTGCCACTTTCATCACATAATATTGAAGGTATATAATATCAACACGACAGAGGGGAAGAATGAATGGATGAAGTACAGGGACTTTAAGGCAACAAAACTACTCTGTCTAATACTGTAATGGTGAATACAGAACATCATGCATTTGCCAAAATCCGTAGAATTTTATAGGACAAAGAATGAGCTTTGGTGTATGCAAATTAAAAAAAATCATTTGGAAGTTTGGGGGGATCCCCAAAAGAAAAGCAGATGAGACCAGAGAATCTAAATAAACTACAAATGAAAGAAATAACCACATTAAACGGGGTGAGGGCAAAGGTGCTGACCTAAGTCACTCTGGAAATAAACAGAGACTAAGACTAAAAGCAAAGGGAACCACACCGAAAGCTTGTACTGTAGTTGATAAAGTTGTTTCCCACGGGGTGTGGATTAACCTGTAAATATGTTATCTTACCTGGAAAGGGGACTTTGAGATGTGGATTAGGATTACCAATCAGCTGACCTGAAAACAGGCAGATTATCCTGGATTATCCGGGAGGAACCAAAGCACTCACAGGAGTCCTTAAAAGCAGAGCAGGAGAGGAAGTCACAGAGATTGCAAGCACAATGGGCATTCAATGTGCCTTTGCCGGCTTGGAGATGGAAGAGGCTGTTGTTAGGGAACCAGGGACCTCAGTCCTACAACAGCCAGCAACAAAGATGCGTTTGGAGGCAAATTCTTCCATGCAGCCTCCAGAAAGGAACCCAGCCCAGTCAACACTTTGCATTTAACCTTGTAAGAGCCTAAGCAGAGTAACCAGTGTGGTACTTCTGACCAAAGAACCGTGGGATCACGAATGAGCGTTTTAGGGTGCCCCGTTTGTGGAACTTGGTTCNGCAGCATCACCATCCCAATAGAAGGACCTGACACAAGTTCCTTAACTCTGCTTGAGTCGGTCTCCTCATCTGTAGAGAGGAGCTAAGGGCAGATGTGTTCCCTGAAGATTAAATTAAGTCACTATCTGACAATCTGGTGTGATTCACGGAACATGGCAGAAATTCCATAAATGTGCGCACACTTCCCGGGTGTACAAAATTCACCATGGGCGTGAAGAGTGAAACGGAGAAACTCTGTCTAGGAGAAGTGGCCTTTTCACTGAACTTTGAGGAACCGGCAGAGTTTTGATAGGCAGTCCAGATTAAAATCAGGCCAGTAAAGAATTGAGTGCAGAAAACCCCACGGTTTACACAAACCCATCACACATTGCATTGAAATATGAATTTGCATTTTAATAGGCAGAAGAAAATTAACTGATCTCAGGCTGTGGCAGCTTCCAGAGGCAACTTTCAATCCTAAAAAATAAAAAGGGAGCAAAAAAAAAAAAAAAAATGCAGGCAGGAAATCAGTATAGAATACATACAGTGGTTTACAGCCCATATGCTCATCGAGCGGACTGGCAGGCCCAGCACCAACACAGGGCTAGTTTTGACTTCGGCCGTGCACCGTCCCCTCTGCGCGCAGAGCTGCAACGGTTCCGTGGAAAGCACACCAGCGCCCCTCAAGGCCACGGGGGCCACGCATTCACGCTCGTGAACAGCCGATGCACGTGATAGAATCATCTCCGCGTGTCTACAGAACCCAAAGGAAGCCAGACGGTGACGTGAAACCACCGAGATTCTAAATAGTGTTAATTCAGAGATGACAGTCCTGCTGGCTTGCTGGGAAATGCCAGGGAGGGGGAGGCAGTCCCGAGTGACAGGGGAGGGAGTGGATTGGTGTCCTTGCGTTTTCACAACATAATCTCTTAAACTGGCTGGCTTAAGGCCACCGAAATTTCTTCTCTCATGGTTGTAGAAGTGTGAAGTCAGAAATCGGGGTGCTGGCACGACAGCCGGAGGCTCCGCGGGAGAACCGGACCTCGCCAGGCTCCCGGCTTCTGGAGGTCCTGGCAATCCTGGGTTCCTGGGTTCCTTGGCTTGTAGATACATCACTCCAGTCTCTGCCCCTGTTTCCATGGGGACTCGTCCTCTTCTCTCTCTTGTCAAGACCTTGGCTGTTGGATTTCGGGCGGCTGGGTAATCCAGGATGATCTCATCACAAAATGTTCAACTCGATTATGTTTGCAAAGACTCTATCCAAATAAGGTCGCATTCACAGAGGGGGGGGTGAGGACTTGGAAATATCTTTTCTGCGGGTCACCATTCAACTCATTACAGGGACTATTACCTAAAACGTATGGAGAAACAGCATGTACCTGCATTATTGTGGAATTATAAGGGAAAATAAGACAGCAAGCCCAGTGTGGCTAATTTCCGTGGGTAGAATTTTAAGTTAAAAAAAATTATCTAATTGAATGTCAGGTAAATATTAGCATAATCTTCCACATGAGCAGAAAAGCTTATTCTTAGAAAAAGAAACAGAAAAGTTAAAATCTCTGAAGGAAGTTGAGTCATTAGAAGCATTTGGAATTTATAAACCTCTCCTCCTTCTCCATTACAGATTCCAGCATGAAAAATAAGAAATTTTTAAGAAAAACAGTACAATTTAAAAATATAAGCTATTTTTCTACCTCTATTTCCATTTTTTAAAAATATTGCTGTTAGTTGGGTCCAAAAATTCCAGCCGGTAGTTGGGGTGATTCAGTATTACTGCTTTAGCTTTCTCCCCCCACCTTTCTGTTTTAAGTACAAATGTGTTTAGAATCACCTTTATTTAGCAAAGTTTACACAAGAGTAAGCTACTTTCCAATTATTGTCTTTATAACTTTGTTATGAATTAATATAGGTAACAGTGCTTTATAATGTAGAGGAGCGTGCAGGTGTAAAGTGGAATTTCATTGGCTAAAGCAAATCACCTGACATTTCATTTTAAGTAGGTAGAGAGTAGCCAGGGCTCAAAAGGAGAAAGGGCCAGACCATCTGAGAACAGTCCAAACTACCCCACCTTGAAATCCAAGCTCCATGTCGTCCAAAGAAATGGCAATAGATTTTTGGATTCAGGATGTGGATCAAGTCCACATTCTTCCATATCTAATCAAAGCTAATCTGGTCTTGACAAGGAAATTCAATTTAAATTTTATCCCTGGAACAAACAAAGATAGAATTAGCCCTCCTAGGAAAATTTCTTATGGAAGTAACGGAAGTACAACCTATCTTACTCTTCTTTCTTTACTGATGTCTATGTAAAGAATATAATTTTCACAACTCTACTAGTGTTCCAGGTAGCACAAATATTTGGGGTGTCTGGGTCACCCTACTAGGTTGATGGTGTGTGTGTATATGTGTGTCTGCAGGCGCATATATGCGTGTGTGGCTGGTGGATATATGTTGTGCTGCTTGTTATCAAATATATTTGCTTGTATTTGAGGTCCCCTCTCTCTGGGCAGATAATACGACTTCGCCTCCCACTTCCCCGAAGGCAGGTGTGGTCACATAACTTACTTGGGACAGCGAGCTGGTTGGGAGTCGCATATGTCATTCTTGGACAGAAGCTCTTAATTGTCTTCAAGACACTTCACTGGTATCTTTCCCTCGGTTATAATAACCGAACAGCATGCGCTGGGTGGAGAAATAAATCCATCAGATGCCATCCTGCGTTTCCGAATGAGGAATAATGTGGAGCTGAGCCCCTCGCAGACCGTGATGGACCTGTAGACTGAGTCAAAATTAAACTTTGGGATTTGGGGTTTTGCTAGATTATGAAAATAGCTGTAAGTTCCTTCATCAATTTTGCAATGCGGCTTGTTGCTCTTCCCAGCAAGGGGCAGGTTTCCCTCCCCCACCCCCTGAAACCGGGCTGAACATGTGGCTGGCTTTGATCCGTCGACAGAGGGGAGCAAACTGAGATGAGGAAGGCCTCTTGCTCGCCCCTCATGCGGCCCTCAGCCTGCCTTTGAAGCCGGTGTCCGTGGGGAGGGACCACGTGCAGAGAGACCTGGCCGATGGCCAGCGTCCACCTGCAGCCATGCCCACAGGCCCGCCGTGGACCCCTCGGCCCCAGATGACTGCACTACATGCGTGACCCCAGGAGAAACCCAAGGAAGAACTGCCAACTCAGCCCACTCCAAAAACCGTTGGACTGTGAGTGAAGAAAGTTTTGCTGTTTTGAGTCACTAAGTTTGTGTGGTTTGTATGTGGCAATGGATAACAGATGCAGCGAAAACCAGGCTTACCCTGATTAAGGCATATATGTGCGTGTGCCCGCGCGCAGTTGTGTGTCTGTGGAGAATAGGAATCTGTGCGTGTATTACATACATCTGCACACACACTGATATGTGAATATATATCAGACTGATTTTTATCAGCGGGCTGGGTCAGGAATGTGATCCCGTTTTTATTTTAAAAACAAAGAAATTCAGATGCTCACTCAAATTTTCCTTATTTCTGTCAACATAATTTCAGCAGATGGCTAGATTAAAGTGGCCTTACAAAATGGACTTGAGGAAATCAGTCTCTAATAGCCGATTCTTCTGGAGACAAATGATATTAAAACCAGATTGTGAGGTTAGAAGATCGGTATCTCTGTTTTTCCCTCTTTGTCCTGATGCATTCCAGAGTCTTCTATGCAGTCATTGCCAGACATGATTGAGACCACCTTCAGGGTCAGAAAAGATAGCACTCATTCGCCTTTTGGAGGTTAGGATTACATCACTCCTAACTGACACTGCTGTGATTAGTCAAGCTGGAATCATTTGGGCTAAAATCGAGCATGGAAATCCACTGATGTTTTTAATAGAGAAAGTTTTGTATAAAGAGTTATAAAGACCTTTCTAAATTATTTCATCTGAGGAAGAGGCTTGCTTTACAAGAAGGGACCAGAGTTCAGGCCGATCAGAGTCTGCAGCTAGAAAGAACAGGATTGGCTGAACTGGAAAAGTTTTAATTAAAAAGAAAATTTGCTTGAAAACGATGTATTCTATTGTTGCTGTAACAAGTGACCATTGAGTAAGGGGATTAAAACCACACAAAGTCGTTACCTTCCAGGTCTGGAGGTCAGTCCAGGGCGGGTCTCAGTGGGCTGCAATGTGGGTGTCGAAGGGACCCTTTCTGGAGGCACAGAGGAGAACCTGGCTCCTTGCTCAGTCAGGCACTGACGTAATTCAGGTCATCATGGTTGTAGAACTGGGACCCCCGTTTTCTTGCTGGCCATCAGCTGAGAGCCCTTCTTTCCTCCCAGAAGCCTCTCTGATGCTTGGACTCTGTCCCTACTTCTTGATCCTTCTCTTGCTGCTGTCTGATTCGCCCCCTTGCTGTCTTCTTCTGACTTTATGAACTCATGTAATTAGTTTGGACCCATTCAGATAATCCGGATAATTTTCTCATCACACGGTATGTAACCTTAATCATGACCTTACAGCCCTTTTGCCATGGAAGGTGATATCTTCACGGGTTCCGGGGATTGGAATGTGGACATCTCGGAAAGCCATCATTCTGCTCCCCACGGCCTACAGAGAGGCAAAGGGATATTGGAGGTACATGTTTTGAGCATCTCGAGACCATTAGGTCTCACTTCTCGAGCTCAGGGAAGGAGCGCGTTAGAGATTCTGTGTACCTTGGTGACTGCTCATGCGTGTTCTGTGTGAGGACAGATGAAGTTCCTTTGTAGGCCTTATATTTTGTCAGTTTACTTGAAAATACTCCAGACTTTTCCATTATACCTTTTATTTATTCTTAAAAGGTATTTTTAACTACTTCTGACTATTTAGGGACTCCTTTATAGATGAAAATTGACTATTCATGTCCCAGTCTTGAGAAACTCACTGGAGAATCCAGGGTTCAGGGAAATGTGTGTCCTGAAGTTTGGGTGTCCCCCCTGCAGAGTGGGACAACCCAAAGGATATCACAGCCCCTTTTCTGACTCTGTAGGCAAATGGTTCTAACCCAGAGACATTCTCTTCTTTCATGGTGAGTATAGAGGATGAGAGGATGCTCACAGGAAGGGAACTCATTTGGGGCTGTCATATGGATGTCATCCAGAAGCAGGATGATATCAAAGGGAACCCAGTGTGGGAATGCAAGTTGGTACAGCCACTCTGGAAAACAGTGTGGAGGTCCCTTAAAAAGTTAAAAATTGAGCTACCCTATGATCCAGCCATTGCACTACTGGGTATTTACCCCAAAGATACAGACGTAGTGAAGAGAAGGGCTATATGCACCCCAATGTTCATAGCAGCAATGTCCACAATAGCTAAATCGTGGAAGGAGCCGAGATGCCCTTCAACAGATGACTGGATTAAGAAGATGTGGTCCATATATACAATGGAATATTACTCAGCTATCAGAAAGAACGAGTTCTCAACATTTGCTACAACATGGACGGCACTGGAGGAGATAATGCTTAGTGAAATAAGTCAAGCAGAGAAAGACAACTATCATATGATTTCTCTCATCTATGGAACATAAGAACTAGGATGATCGGTAGGGGAAGAAAGGGATAAAGAAAGGGGGGGTAATCAGAAGGGGGAATGAAACATGAGAGACTATGGACTATGAGAAACAAACTGAGGGCCTCAGAGGGGAGGGGGTGGGGGAATGGGATAGGCTGGTGATGGGTAGTAAGGAGGGCACATATTGCATGGTGGCACTGGGTGTTATACACAACTAATGAGTCATCGAGCCTTACATCGGAAACCGGGGATGTACTGTATGGTGACTAACATAATATAATAAAAAATCATTAAAAAAAAAAAACAAGCAAACAAACAAACAAAAAAAACAAAGGGAACCGAGTGGTAAAGTGAAGATCTTCTATTGGGTCTATTGGGCCTGACTCCTTATGACCTAACAAAAATGTTCATGTCATGTGTTTTCCCTTCTAATAGCTTTGGATGGTTGCACTGTGGGGCCATAGCTAGGAATGCCCGTGCCCCAGTTTCTCATTCATCAGATAGACCGGATGGGGACCCAGGTCATGTCATGTGATTGCGTCTACCGGCCACCAGCTTGCTGGTTCTGGGCTGCTGCTCCGGGCTGATTGTTCCCAGTAGAGGAGGGGTCAGCCTGAGATCTGCATTAAATGTGGTACCATCACCCTTCCCAGACGGCAGTCGTCTAGGTCTGGAGGTGAGTCACAATTAGGGACGTCGAAGTGGCCTTTCCGAAACCAACCTCCCTCGCGGCAGTCCCTGCGTCTTTAGTGACGGATGTTCTCCATTTCCTGGAGCAGGAGTCCGGGGGGTTCCCATGTCTCCTTTGGTCGCTCCAAGCTGGGCTCAACTGTCCCCTTTGAGGGTCTAAGAACTGGTTTTATCAGTTGTCACAGAGGTTATCAAGCTTTGGGAGTTTGAGCCATGCAGGAAAATTAATAACAGGCAGATTTATTAAATCTGAATGCCGATTTGCTAATTTGCCACAGGGGATAGACTTTGCAGGCATAAGGATACTTGTATCCAAGGCAACCTCTCCTGGAAAAGCGGATGTAGACTGAGAGCAAGGGGAGGGTGAGGTTTTGTGGGATGCTATATTCATATCATGTCTTTCGTGACTTCTGAAAACGAGGTTTTAGTGATTAGAAGCCCGTGTTGTGCTGTTATGGTGGTTTTACAGTAAATGATACTCTTCGGTTTTCCATTGCCCTGGACTCCCAGCAGGCTTGTCACGGGAACGCGTTGCCTCATCCTTGCCGCGATATAGTTGAATAAGTAACCATTTTTAAATTGGATTATCAGCCAACTTTGCTACCAATTACTTCTATATCAATAGCAAGTCATTTGGGGTAAATTAATTTGATCCACGAGTAACTCATGCATTATTGATTGTTTACTAGATTTAATTCCAGGAAGAAGCTGGTGCACTTTATTGCAATACTTGGAGAGTGTCTGCAGCGCTGCTCGCGGTGTGGGCCTCCGCCCAGCGCGGTCGGCACCGCCTGGGAGCTTGGCAGACATGCGCAGTAACGATTACTGAATCAGACTCCCTGAGGACACGGTTTTAAGGAAGCTTTCCGGTGATTCTTCTGTCCATGAAAGTATGAGAGCCATGGGTATAACGGTTAAGGGCATGGCTTCTAGGGCCAGATGGCCTGGGTTTGTAGTTTGGCTTTTCCACTGCCAGCTGGATACCCTCAGGAAAATTACTTCACCTCTCTGAAACTCAGGCTTCCCAGCTGTAAAATGGACCTAATTAGGATTCTTCCTTCTCAAGGCTGTTGTGAGGGTTATCAGACTCCACACGTGTAGTGTGTTCTGAGGGGCCCTTGGTCTTGGGAAGCACGTTCCAAGTGTTTGCCGTTATTTTTGCCTTCGGTGGAGAGGTGATAGAGAACGTAGAGTGTCCGCTCTGCTTGCTCTGATGTGCTGAGCACTCAGCATCTGAATGGCGGTGGAATGAAGGCAGAGGAGCCCAGGATGGGGCACAGGGAAGAGGGGACGTGCATCTTGACCACTCGTCTATTCCAAGGCCATGGCCGGATGACTGAATTTATCCAACTCTGGTGTCTTCACCACTGCAGGCCTGTTGGGTTTTAAGATCACTTTTGTCTCTGAAACTCTGTGGCTAAACATCGTCCCAGTCTCTTGTCCTGCTGTGGCCACATCAGGAGAAGTGGAGGTCAGTCAGTGCTGAGACCAATCAGAGCAGGAAAATCTGTAGTAGAAGCAAATGGAACCTTTTGAGAAAAGAGTGGATTTCAGCCACCTGCTTTGGATTGAGATCCGTTGTGCACTGAACCTCAAGGTGAGGCCCAGCTATTTAAGATAACAGGGCTACCAAAGCACGTAATGTTTTCTGTTTTTAAAATTACCCAAATGAGTCATGTCAACTGACATAAAAACTAGGAAACACCAGATTAGCAAGAGGAAAAAAAATCACCCATAATTCTGTTGCCCTGAGAAAACAGCAATTCATTTTTTAGATGTATGTTCCTCCAGCTTTTTCTATTTTAAATTAGAATTGGATTGTGCTATAATTCTGTTTTTAACTGGCTTTTAAGGCCTAACATATTGTGAATGAGTTTTTAATATCAATTATAGGTTATCCTATATCACTGTTAATGATTGAATTATATTTCATTGTAATTTATGTTTTATTTAATAACTCCTTTAAGTATTTAAAAAATATCTTTCCATCTTATAACCAATACGGAACGAGATCTCATGTACGACTATCCAACACTTATCTGATCATTTCCCTAGAGCACATTCTTAAAGGCTAAATTACTAGATCAAGAGGGTAAAGCACGTTAATGGCTTCTATGAAATACTGCCAGATCACCTTCTAAAAAAGTTTAAACCTGTTTCTGCCTCCACCAGTACATAAAGATGCCACAACTTAAAACTTTGCCAACACTGGATATTTTTCTTCATGTTAATCTTTCCCAATTTCACAACGCTGTCTCACCCTATCTAGAACATTCATGAAATATTTACTGAGCCCTTGAAGGTCCCAGGCACGGTGCGAGGCACTCGGGCTGTAGCCTCGTCCTTGCAGAACTCACATGGCGGCTGTTGGAAGAAGACTGCCTCTTCGTGACAGTAGAGCGAGTGCTCTGCTAGGAATCATGGGTGGCACAGCATGACAGAGGTGGGGCTTCCTAATCAGAACAGGGGTCAGGAGTAACTACCAAAGCGCCGGCATCCTGGGACTCACCCGGACATCAGGGCGGGAAATGGTGCTGGAGAAAGAATGGAAACACCAGTGTTAGGAGAACGCCCGGCAAGGTCAGGGTGCAGCATGCAGCCATTTTAATTTGTCTCTCCTTGAGTTCTAGATAAGTTGAACATTTTGAATGTTTATAGGTCTTTTTTTTTCTTGTGAACCATTTCTCCATATCCCTTCTCTGTTTAGCTATCCAAGTATTCTATGGATTTTGCTTTCCCAGTTCTAAGAATCCTTCCGTAGTAGAGATACAGTAACCCTTGGCCAACCGTGTGACACATTTAAAATAGTGTTTGGACTCTGAGAAACAAACTGAGGGCTACAGAGGGGAGGGGGGTGGGGGAATGGGATAGACTGGTGATGGGTAGTAAGGAGGGCACGTATTGCATGGTGCACTGGGTGTTATACGCAACTAATGAATCATCGAGCCTTACATCGGAAACCGGGGATGTACTGTATGGTGACTAACATAATATCATAAAAAATCATTATAAAAAAAATAAAATAAAATAGTGTTTGGGGCACATGTAGTTCTTTAATAAATTGCCCATTTTATAATCTTTGTTCATTTTCTTTTTGAGGTGCATAGTGGAGGTGGGGTTTTTTGGTTGTGTGTGTGTGTGTGTGTGTGTTTTGGTCTTTTTAGTTTTGAGATTTGTTTCTAAAATTAAGATAGTAACTCAGTCTCTTATACATAATGATTTCTTTCTGGTCATTACTCATCTTTCGATTATTGTTGGTGGTCTTTTGATTCTGCAGAAATGTAAATTAAGTAGTTACATTTGCCAGTCTCTCTTGTAAATTTTAAGCCCTTCTCTACTTAATAGTTTTATGAAGATATAATTGTCATTTAAGGTTTGTAGTTGGATGAATTTTGGCAAACCCACACACCATGTAACCACCACTACAATCTAGACATAAAATTTTCCTCTTATCCCAGAAAGTGCACTACGATCTAGACTGTTCCAGTCAATTCTCTCCACACCCCATGCCTGGACCACAGACCACCGCTGTTCTGATTTCTGTCACCACAGGCTCATTTTGCTTATTCTAGAACTTCATATAAATGCAATCATATGTTATACACTCTATGTCCAGGTCTTGCCACTCAACGCCATGTTTTTGATATTTATCCATGTTGGTGCGTGTAGCAGTATTTGTTCCTTTTAATTCTGAATAATAATTCATTGCATGACTACATTTCCATGTAGTTATCCATTTATCCAAATGTCTTTTGGTGGACATTTGGTTTCTTTTATGTTTTTGGCTATTATGAATAGAGCTGCTATGCGCATTCTTTGTATAAGCCTTTTTGTGGACATATGCTTTATTTCTCTTGGGTAAGTAGATAGGAATGAAATTGTTGGAACACAGACTACGTGTATGTTTAACTTTACAAGAAGCTGACAAACTCGTCCATAGGAGCCATATCTTTTTCACTCCCACCAGCCAAATATGAGGATTCTAGTTGCTCTGCATTTTCACCAACACTTGTTTCATCTTTAATTAATTTCTATGTAAATTCTGAGATAGGAGGAATCTAACTTCGTCTTTCCCTGGGTGGTTAGCCACTTAACATTATTCATTAAATGGTCCATAATCTCTCCATTTCTTTAAAGACCAGAATGATTTCATATGCTTTTTTCTTTTTATGGAGTATGGATTTACTCCCCTGGTTTTTCTGAGACCAGCATCACTTGGTTTGAGTTATTATTGCTTCATAATCTATTTCAATATCTGATAGTGGAAGTCATTCCTCTTTATTTATTTATTTTTGTTGTTGTTATTCCAAAAGATACCCAGCTCTTCTTATACATTTAATCTTGCTTGAAATTCAAGATTGTTTTCTTAAAAATGTGATTTTTATAAGTCAAGGAATAATGGAGGGGAATAGAGAATAAAATTGAGATTGTTCCAGTCTTCTGTACATTTTTGCCCAAGAAAATAACAACCCAAAGTCTTATTTTTTAAAAGGCATTAGGTATTATTCTTACACAACAAATGCAAAAGATTTTTTTTTTAATTCCATACCTAGCTGAAGTTCAAGAGTCCTTTTAATTACAGCTTCAGGCATGGAAATTCTTATGGAAAGTAATTTTAAACGTTCTTAACTTCCTACGATCTATTTTTAGAGGGGAATTTACATTACTTGTTAATCTGCTCCAGATATGGTTACAATGCTCTCAAGGCTTGGCACTAAAAGTGACCTGAGCTGTCAGACTCAGACCAAAGTTTGATGTCCTAAAGTTACCCACTAATGGAGCAAGTTTGTTACCAGAAGATCATTTACTAACCACAAAGCCAACTGCAACCTTACCTTCATGCTCAGAAATCACTATATAACCACGAGCTGGGTTTTAGGAGAGAAAATGATTGTGGCTCCCATCAAGGAAAGACCAGTGGACTTTGAGTAGTTGGAAATTATTCTGCATTTGGGACTAATTTTCAGAGCTATTGATTAAAATTTAAGACAGTAATTGATGCAATGCCATTTGGTTTCTTTTCTTGACTTGTGCTGGGGGTTAAGATCGTGGGAAAATCAAAGAGGAAACAATGGGGCTGAGACTGTAGAGAAATTGGAACACTCGTGCCACATTGGTGGGAATGTCAAATGGCACAGCTGTTATGAAAAACAATATGGCCGTTCCTCAAACAATTAAAAATGGAATGATCATATGATCCAGCAATTCCACTTTTGGATATATACCTAAAAGAGCTGAAAGTAGACTCTCCAAGAGTTATCTGTACACCCACGTTCCCAGCAGCATTATTCACAATGGCCAAAATGTGGAAGCAATGTAAGTGTCCACGGACAGATAAATATATAAACAAAATGTGCTCTCTACATGCAATGAAATGTCATTTAGCCTCAAAAAGGAAGAAAATTCTGACACATGCCATGACAGGGATGAACCCAGAAGATATGCCAAATGAAAAACTCGAAAGGCCTGACACCCAAGGGAAGCCATTTTAGATCTCTTCCTAAGTCAACATGACTGTATAGAAACTTTATGCAAACCAAAGCCTGTGTTATGGCCAACCACACACGCATTGTACATCTGCTTTGTGAAGGAGTAGCCTAAAGGATCCATCTTGTCCTTGAGGTATCGATCAATGTCCCTACTCCCTGCATTCCTTTACGATAAAACTTGTGATTCCTGCCTATAAGCTAATCTATAATCTTTTGAGGTTTTGCAAGAGGTGAAAGTATACAACCCTGTAAAAACTGTTCATTCTCCGGAGCACTTCCTTCCCTGGGAAGGCAGGTGTCCCAGGCAGCTGTCCTGACTTGGGCTCGAATAAAACTCTCTTTCATGCTTTTAGCGATTCTAAAAGGTTTATTCCTTTTACACGAACACTGGTCACAAAGGTTAAATACTGTATAATTCTACTCATCCACAGTACTTAGAATGGTCAAATCCACAGAGACAGAAACTAGAATGATGGTTGCCAGAGACAAGGGTGTGGTGGGGATGGGAAGCTATTGTTTAATGGGGGCAGAGTTTCAGTTTTGCAAGATGAAAAAAGTCCTGGAGGTGAATGAACGCACAACGGCGTGAATGTACTTACTGCCACTGAATTGTATACTTAAAGTGGCTAAAATGGCAACTTTTATGTTATGTATATTTTAGCACAATTACAATTCATTTAAAAAAAGTAAATGTAACAAAAAAGATCCTGAGAAATTCAGATTCTGAAAAACCATGAAGGGTCATTATGTTGGTCAAGGTACATTAAGTGAAACAAGCAATCCCAAAATGTAGGTGGCTTAGTGCAATACAAGTTTATTTCTCACTCATATTTCAGTCCATCGTGAGTTTGGTGAGGGCAGGTGAGTGGTGTATTTGCTTCATACAATTATTCGGGGAACCACACCCAGCCTCCTCTAGCTCCTTGGAGTGTTATTTATGGGGGAGAAGAGGAGGCGGCTGAAGATAGTGCTTGTGTAGTTGTTATGGGCCAGGCCTCAGAGCGGCACACATTAGTCTTGGTTACATTCTCCTGGGGGGAACGCTGTCCCAGTGACACACATATTGCAAGGGACACTGGGAAATGTAGTTTAGCTGTGTGTCCACAAGATATTTGTGACAACTGCAGGTCTCTGTTCTAGGTGAGTCCTACTAGAACAGCATTTTGATAAATGTCTTGTGAGAATAAGATCTGCAATATTCTTAGAACCCTGTAGGAAAGATATTTCTTATAGGAAGCAAAGAGATATTATGTCTATATGATTGGTCCCGAGTGCTTAGCATGACAATATATAGTCATGTGAATATACATATATACATATAATTATTTCAGTTAATCCACATTTTGATCTGAAGATCCATCTCTTCAACAACAGACCTCTAATTTTTCTCCTGACATTCAGGCGAAGAGCGACTCTTATGGTGACAGTCATTACTAAGATCAAGTTCAGAGACAGGAGAGTATGGAGAGCTGGTTGGCACCACTGTTCAGATGGGAATATAGACACCCAGCAACTAGGGGCTCGTTGTGAGGTTCTAGACGACTTTTCCATCCTAGATGCTCTAGTACTAAAGTGAGTGGGAGTGGATGGGGGTTTCGGGGAGGCTACTGTGAGTCACAGCTTCAGTGAGCCATAAGTTGGCTTCTGGCCTCTGGAGTGTTCTTCATCCTCATACCTCCACCTGGGCCACTTCAGAAAGACCTATACAGGCATACTTCATTTCATTGCCCTTCATTTTATCGTACTTCACAGATACTCCTTTTCTTAGAAGTTGAAGGTTCGTGGTGCCCTGCGTCCAGCAAGTGCACCCGTGCCGATTTCCCAACAGCATTTGCTCACTTCATGTCTGTGTGTAACATCTTAATATTTCTTACAATATTTCTAAGGTTTTCATCATTATTGTACTTGTAATGGTAATCTTCGATCAGTGATTAGGACTCACCGAAAGCTCAAATATGGTTAATGTTTTTTAGCAACAAAGTATTTTTTAATGAAAGTGGGTACATTGTCTTTTCTAGACATGATGCCTTTGCACAGCTTATAGACCACAGTACTGTATCTACACGGAGCTGGGGCTGCACTCCCTCAAATGGAGTGCACTACAAACTTGCCTGTATTGACATTATACGTATATTCATAAAACTTTGGGTTTGGTTATAATCTTTTTAAAATGAGGCCTTTAGGGGCACTTGGGGCGCTCAGTCGGTTAAGCGTCCGACTCTTGATTTTGGCTCAGGTCATGATCTCAGGGTCATGAGATCAAGCCGTGCATCGGGCTCCACACTGGGCGTGGAGCCTGCTTGAGATTCTTTCTCTCTCTCCCTCCTTCTGCCCCTCCCCCTCCCCTCTCTCTCCTTCTCTAAAAAAGTAATAATAATTAAAAAAATAAAAAAGAGGTCTTTAAAATTTGTTACAGATTTTTTTATTAAATATGCGTACATTAACTGAAAAATCTTCATGACATATGAATCACTTCCCAATTTACCTTGTTTGTCAGATCAGAATTCAGTATATTGGGTGATTTTTAAGTAACATGCATGCTATTGAATTATTTCACATTTTTTTTGCTGGAAATTCTTTCATTGATGATTTCTGGTTTGCTATCCTTCCCCAACTCAAGCCCTTATCTCCTTCCATACCAGCACTTATTTGAATAACGATTGGCTCCATTGTTTACAATGGAAGTCTCTGCCCAGATTCATCTGAAATTCACTCACCAAATCGAGGATCAATTCAGTGGTGCATTTATGAAACTGGTGACGTTGTCCCTCCCACAGTTGGTGGAGGGTGGCCAGTCGACCATCTTGAGAACACCTGTCTGATAGGGTCTGATGATGGAGTATGTTTAGTTCTCCTGTTTGGGATTTCTCCACCCCCCAGCCCGACACAGCCTTTGATGCTTTTCATACTATGAGTCTGTCAGAAGCACACGGAAGTCTTGATATTTCCTAAGTATTCAGAACAATAGCCATTATAGGAATTGCTTCTGAGCCAATCTGCAAGCTGCACTCCCTGTTGGACCTTTCCTCAATGTCACTGTTGAACAGATGTATTTTTATTTTAGTCACTTAATTATGCAGTCATTCAACAAAGATTATTGAGCACCTATATGTACCAAGCACCATCTAGTTCCTGGGGATATATCGATGGACAAAAATTGTCTCTGTTCTAATGGGATTTTAGATGCTGGAAAGAGGAACAGATAATAAAACTAGTATGTCCAGTAGCGACGAAGTGTTAGCCAAAAAAAAAAAAGAGAGAGAGAGAGAGAGAAAAAAGAGATGAAGCTGGGGAAGAAAGTGGGGAGTGGTGGTGGAGGAATGAGGTAAGGCCTGAGGTGACACTTGAGCGGAATTAGGACAGGGCACAGATCTCGTGGCTACGAAAGAGTGCTCCAAGCATGCTAGACCTCAGGCTCCACAGAGGGTAACATGTACATCACAGGGTCCACCCTCATATTTGCACTGGACCCAGCAAACCCCATGTGAAACCACAGGCATAAAGTCACATGCTCACCAGTGTAACAGATCGGGAGCTCCACGGAGGATCTAGATAAGGCTGCAGAAATGCCAGTGTGTACGGGCACCTGGGTGGCTCAGTCAGCTGAGTGTCTGCCTTCAGCTCAGGTCATGATCCCAGAGTCCTGGGATCAGGTCCCACATCAGGATCTTTGCTCAGTGGGGATCCTGCTTCTCCCTCTGTCTCTGCCTGCTGCTCCCCCTGCTTGCACGCTCTCTCTCTGACAAATAAATAAATAAGATCTTCAAAATTAAAAAAAAGTAAAAAAGAAAAAGAAATGTCAGTGTGGATTCATTCACCCTACGTGGCCAGTAGTGCAAGGGAAAGACATCACACACACACGTGCAATTTTTATCTTGCTTTCTTTCATACCATTTTTTGCTCATTGTTTTCTAGGGTAAACATGGATGCTGAATTAGCAAAAACCTAACTTCTTTAATTTGGAAAAAAAGTTTTCTTTAGTGAAGGCAACCATAAACGAGTTTAGCATGTACACAATAAGATTATAATTCTTAAGCTGTGTTAGAGCAGATTTTCTTTCTTTTATCTAACTTAGAAAAAGCAAATTTTCCTATAGCTATACACTTTATTTGTATATCTTGGGTAAGAATTGGCCGTCTCTACAACTCATTCTTGGAAATCACTAAATGTCTTTTATTCCTTTATTACTAATTTTATTTTTCATATAAAAATTTCCAGGACCAATTGCAGACTATATAACTATTTCCATTTAGGCTGTAAACTGCTTATAATTAAGTTTGCTTTTTAATTGCATATTTATGTGTAGGCCATTATACCTGATTCAAAATGCACATTTGGTAAGTATTCTCAGTTTTAGATAAGAAATAAATGCCTACTATTTTTAAAATGCAGGCTTTTCCCCTAAATGAGGGGTATTAGCTCTTCTATTGGTCATGAATCTAACTTTAATAAAATTTTCTTTTGCTCGAAGGTATTGACAAGAGTGGATGCAGTTTGCATATTTTGACCTCTTAAATAACAAATGCAAAACAAATGTAAATGTGGCTCCACTTTTAATACACTTTTGCATCGGGCAGAACCCGCTGGAACATGCGTGTGCATATCCGTGTTCCATTAAAAATCAGCTTTGAGATAGAGCTTGCCCTAGGAAGTGTTACTGCTGACTTCTGATTGAATTATAGGAAACTGAGAAAATAGAAACTGATAACGTTACATTCCAGAGAGGTGATAAAGAAGCCATTACCTAGGAGTATTCTGGAAAGATAAGACAGAGCTAGAATGAGGTCATTAAGTCAGCAAATTTCTACCCAAGTCCTTTGCAAATACTTCCGACTCCTTCTATTATATTCTCCATATAATATTTGCCATTTTATGGCCAAAACACAGTGGCAGATAACTTGTTTCAAATGCAATTCTGAATATTTCCTTGAATAGACATATGAACTTTCTTAACATCCTGTGGCTTCCACACTTGGCTAACGATGCATACGCGTAAACGCTCAGCGTAGCGGGTGCCCGGTAGGTATTTGTTCAGTGGACAAAGAAGTGCAAGCCCCAGGTCTGGGGGTGCCGAGATACTTGATACATCTGCGGGATGAAGTGATGGGACTCGAAGATTGCTTTGCATGGTAAACATGCCCCCACGCTGTGGCTTTGGTCAGGTGCATTGATCAGGTGCATTGGCCATCGTGAGCCTCAGAATGCAGGCAGTGCTCCTAGCTCTCTTGCAACAGCTGGGGTTTGTGGACCTCGCATCAAACACCATCAGAACACAAGGCGGAGGAGTTTCACATCACTTGGGAGTGAGCTGGGAGGACGGGGGCGTTCCCGAGGAGAAAAGCTGAAGAGATCCTTCAGGGATGCCTTGGCGCGGGTGCTAATCCCTCGCTCTGCCTGAGCACGTGGGCCTTGCCGGGGCTGAATTTGGCTTGAGATCCAAACGCGTGCCAGATGTCCCGGGGCATAGATTGTTAGTCTAGATTCTTCCTAAGTGGTGATACAAATCCCGAACAGAAAAGGGCAGGGGTGCTATAAGAAATGGAGGTTTTCATTTTGGCAGGACCGTGCCTTGCAAACAATGGGTCATTCCTTGCTGCTGACTCCCCTGCCCCCCTCATATTAGCGAATGTGGGGCCAATGGAAACTTAGCTGAGGTAAGTGCTTCTGCTTGAGATAACCACCTCATATCTCACAAGGCTCGGCGCACTGGGAACGTCATCTCACCTCACAGAGGGTGTGACTGTGGCCCTTCCTGTCAAACTTCAGGCCAACCAAAATAATGCAAGAACAATGCAGTCAACCCTGTTGTAGATCCCCTGGATTACTGGGGAGAAGAAACAAGGCATGAATATTGTTTTCAGAAATCAATTTTTAAAGTGGTTGGAAGGCAAAATGAGGCCTAAATGTCGGTTCCCAGCAATCTGGGTCAGCAGGAGAAGTTTGAGCTGTACTAATTATCAGTCCATATAATTAAGATCATGTTTTTCTCGCCTGAGTTGGACGGTTCCCTCTCTTTCCCCCACTCCACACCGCCATGTTTCCACTGAAATATTTCCTTTCTCTGTTTCAGATCAAAGCGCGATGCCCTTTGAATATATCTGAGAACTATTACTTTGGGGATATATTTGATCTCATCTTGTTTTTATAGCCAAAATTGCTTATTTCGTGATTATGTGAATTCTGAGGAGAAAGTAGGTTTTGTAAATCACTGTGTTAAGTCACAACCAGAAAAAAGAGAGTCCACTGAACCCTGGAAAGACCCTACTCCTGATTGCTTAATTGTTAACATTATCCCAATCTGTGCTGTAGTCGGATCTGTGATCATCTAAATTGTGTTTCATACCAGGCAAGAAGAACGGATTTTTAAAATTGGTAGTATCTATTTAATTGCAACAAGACTAACACTCAGATTAGTGGATAATTGAGGAAGGATAATATTTCGTAAAATGAAACTTCTATATTATCACTTAATATGCATGGAGGGAGCCTTAAGTGTATAAAGATAAGTATTACTGATGACAGAACATTGGAATTTAAAGTTTCCCTTGTTTCCCTTTCTATATATATTATGGTTGCAATTTAAAATATGTTGGAGTAAAAAAAAATATGTTGGACTAATTTCACTCTATACGAATACCTGGAAAGCCTTGGATACCATTGCCAGATATTCTTTCCTATTGTCACATTTTGAGGAAGGACTGCAGATTCCTGTGTGCATCCACTGCAATCAACAGCAGTGGGATACAGATACATGGATGTGGGGTTTGCCCATCTTTCCCCAAAAGCATCATCATTAGACATGTCTTGGGGGGACCCATAGGCACCATTGTCCCATCAGTTGACTGCATTTTATCATGCTCCCATGAAGGCTTCATTAGTCACACCCAGGTGCAGCAAATCCAGAGTTTTCCTTCTTCTAGAATACCCAACATTTGAATATTCCCTGGAACAAGGCACAGGGCATTATGCATCCTTTCTGAAATTCTCTCTTCTTCCATACAATGAAAAGCCGGCACAAATAATCACTAATATCCTTTGCAGATCTGACATGATGTGGTTCAGTATTAAATTTACTGTATTGAATTTAAAAAGACAAGTTCATGGTTTTTTTTTTTTTCACACCCTCTGAATTAGTGAGATTCACTTATTTCCTGTTCACAGACCTTATTCTTCATCCTATTCATTTGTCCCACAAATGTCCACAAAAGGATATTAGTTGATGGTAGGTAAATGGAATAATATTTTCTGCTGTAGGAAAGACATTATGAAGTTTATGTAATACTCAATTTTGAATAACAACATCTTTCTAAAGATGAGAAGCTTTATTCCTTTTTTTCATTGCTGTTCATTCAGCAGTGCTGATAGAGCCTCCCCATAAGAATCCATACATAAATATCTGCTCCTGGATGCAGGGAATGAAGCCAATGTCCCTAAACCACATGAAGTAGAGACCATGAAGCCTGGTCCCAGCTGCTGGGGAAACAAAGCAAGGAAAAACAATCTGGGTCTTCTAGGAATTGCTAAAATTATGTCTAGAGAAAGTTGGCTCAAGGAAGAGAACAGAAACCAGGTGCTGGACAGTCTTTTTTCAGGAAAACCTGGAATGCTCAGTCTTAGCAAAAGAGATCTGGCTCCTAGGACAAGTGGGAGAACCATTCAAAAATGGACCAGGGCAGAAATGACACTATGGGTTTCTTTTTTTTTTAATATTTTATTTATTCATTTGAGAGAGAGAGAGAGAGCACAAGCAGGAGGAGGGGTAGAGGGAGAGGGAGAAGCAGACTCTGCTGAGCAGGGAGCCCGATGTGGGGCTCAATCCTGGTACTCCAGGATCATGACCTGAGCCAAAGGTGGACGCCTTACCCACTGAGGCACCCAGGCACCCTTGACACTATGGGTTTCAAGACCATGTATGCACCTTCTTCATTCATGTCTCCAATCCAACCATTGCAACCAGCATATATGTAGATGTGTGGGTCCTGTGTGGTCCAGTAGCTGCATGGATCCATAGATCTACCAGACCACACATCCTCTGGGCAGAGGGCAGTCGGGCAGCGTACCAGAGATAGTCTGTGCAGTTCAGAATGAACGAAACTTCTGATGTCCACATGGTATCCTTATGCTTTGTAAACACTTCTTACAGCACAATAAAACTCCGAGTTGTCAGAGTGAGTATGTGAAAGGAATAATTCAATGTATAAAGGAAACCCCAGAAAAGTAATCTGTATTTTTTCTAAAAAGTTCTTCTACTAATATGTTTGAGAAAACTCTGAGTTCAGCAAATGCAACAGTCAGCTCTAATTTAGAGATCACAGGTTCAGGCTCTAGGTATACCATTAAATGCCTGGCTTTGAGCAAATCACTTCTCTGGCTCCAGTTCCTAAATATGAAAAGTGGAAAGCACATCTCTGCCTTTCTATATAACCTGCAGCTGTTATATTCTAATACACCCAAAGTGACAAAAACCCACTTCAAGCTCACTTTCACAAGAGCTGGAAATTTATGGGTTCATTTAAATGTCAAGGCCAACAGGAAGTGAAAGCTGGCTCTGAGCCCTGGTCTGGCTGTCTCTTCTCCGTGTACTGCTGCTCTCTGCATAGAATCCAGTCTTCAGGCAGGTTCAGGTCTGCCTCTCATGGTGGCAAGACGGCTGCCAGCAGCGCCAAACACACTGTCTTTGACAGAGAGGGACAGTTTGCCGAGCCTGCTTCAGCAAAAGTTCTGGGATTACTGGTCAGGTGAATGGAAATGTTAGTTGGCACACCTGGGTTGTGTGCTTATTTCTGGATTTAGAGATGGGGAATCCCAAATAAGACACAGAAACAAAGATGGAGGAGAGGTGGTTCCTTCAAAGAAAGTCAGGGTAAAGGTGGGGGATAATGAATGCTGAGCAGGCAAAAAAAATAGCAGTTGTCCAACCTTCATGTTAAAACAGGGAAAGGAATCTTCACCATCATTCAGTATTAACACAGGAGGCTGTGGTATTGAATGGTTAAGGACACACATGGGATTCGAAGTCAGATTGTGGTCCCCATCTTGGAAATGCTACTTTTTACTTGCATGACTGAGGGCAATTTCCAATCCTCTGTGCACCTCAACTGCATGATCTCTAAAGTGGAGATAATATCGATTTCATAGAGTTGTCAAGAGGTCAAACAGAGACTATGTCTGTCGATTGTTGAGCATTTCTTTTTTTTTTTTAATAATGATTTTTTATTATATTATGTTAGTCACCATACAGTACATCCCCGGTTTTCGATGTAAGGCTCGATGATTCATTAGTTGTGTATAACACCCAGTGCACCATGCAATATGGTTTGAACCATCCCATAAAACGCCACAGGGTTGCAGATTGGATAAAAAGAAATGACCCATCCATTTGCTGTCTACAAGAGACTCATTTCGAACCCAAAGATGCATTCAGACTGAGAGTAAGGGGATGGAGTACCATCTTTCACGCAAATGGACCTCAAAAGAAAGCTGGGGTAGCAATTCTCATATCAGATAAATTGGATTTTAAACTACAGACTATAGTTAGAGATGCAGAAGGGCACTATATTATTCTTAAGGGAAGTATTCAACAAGTGGATATGACAATTATAAATATATATGCCCCCAACAGGGGAGCAGCAAGATACACAAGCCAACTCTTAACCAGAATAAAGAGACATATAAATAAAAATACATTAATAGTAGGGGACCTCAACACTCCACTCTCAGAAATAGACAGAACACCCTGGCAAAAACTAAGCAAAGAATCAAAGGCTTTGAATGCCATACTCGACGAGTTGGACCTCATAGATATATATAGAACACTACACCCCAGAACCAAAGAATACTCATTCTATTCTAATGCCCATGGAACATTCTCAAGAATAGACCATGTTCTGGGACACAAAACAGGTCTCAACCGATACCAAAAGATTGAAATTATCCCCTGCATATTCTCAGACCACAACGCTCTGAAATTGGAACTCAACCACAAGGAAAAATTTGGAAGAAACTCAAACACTTGGAGACTAAGAACCATCCTGCTCAGGAATGACTCGATAAACCAGGAAATCAAAAATCAAATTAAACAATTTATGGAGACCAATGAGAATGAAAATACAACAGTCCAAAACCTATGGGATACTGCAAAGGCAGTCCTAAGGGGGAAATACATAGCCATCCAAGCCTCACTCAAAAGAATAGAAAAATCTAAAATGCAGTTTTTATATTCTCACCTCAAGAAGCTGGAACAGCAACAGAGGGACAGGCCTAATCCACGCACGAGGAAGCAGTTGACCAAAATTAGAGCTGAAATCAATCAAGCAGAAACCAGAAGTACAGTAGAGCAGATCAACAGGACTAGAAGCTGGTTCTTTGAGAGAATCAATAAAATTGACAGACCACTGGCAAGACTTATCCAAAAGAAAAGAGAAAGGACCCAGATTATTAAAATTATGAATGAAAAAGGAGAGGTCACGACGAACACCATTGAAATTGGAAGGATTATTAGAAATTTTTATCAACAGCTATATGCCAATAAACTAAGCAATCTGGAAGAGATGGAATCCTTCCTGGAAACCTATAAACTACCAAGATTGAAACCGGAAGAAATTGATTTCTTAAACAGGCCAATTAATTATGAAGAAATTGAGTCAGTGATAAACAACCTTCCAAATAACAAAACTCCAGGCCCGGACGGTTTTCCTGGGGAATTCTACCAAACATTCAAAGAAGAAATAATACCTATTCTCCTAAAGCTATTTCAAAAAATAGAAACAGAAGGAAAGCTACCAAACTCATTCTATGAGGCCAATATTACCTTGATCCCCAAACCAGGCAAAGACCCCCTCAAAAAGGAGAATTACAGACCGATTTCCCTAATGAATATGGACGCCAAAATCCTCAACAAGATACTTGCTAATAGAATCCAACAGTTCATTAAAAGGATTATCCACCACGATCAAGTGGGATTCATACCTGGGATGCAAGCGTGGTTCAATATTCGCAAATCAATCAGCGTGATACATCATATCAACAAGAAAAGACTCAAGAACCATATGATCCTCTCAATCGATGCCGAAAAAGCATTTGACAAAATACAGCATCCTTTCCTGATTAAAACCCTTCAGAGTGTAGGAATAGAAGGTACATTTCTCAATCTCATAAAAGCCATCTATGAAAAGCCTACTGCAAATATTATTCTCAATGGGGAAAAGCTGGAAGCCTTTCCCTTAAGATCAGGAACACGACAAGGATGCCCACTCTCGCCACTATTATTCAACATAGTACTAGAAGTCCTTGCAACAGCAATCAGACAACAAAAAGGGATCAAAGGTATTCAAATCGGCAAAGAAGAAGTCAAAATGTCTCTCTTCGCAGACGACATGATACTCTATATGGAAAACCCAAAAGAAGCCACTCCCAAACTATTAGAAGTTATAGAGCAATTCAGTAACGTGGCGGGATACAAAATCAATGCTCAGAAATCAGTTGCATTTCTGTACACGAATAACGAGAACGAAGAAAGAGAAATCAGGGAATCCATCCCATTTACAATAGCACCAAAAACCATACGTTACCTTGGAATTAACTTAACCAGAGACGTAAAGGACCTTTATTCTAGAAACTATAAATCACTCTTAAAAGACATTGAGGAAGACATAAAAAGATGGAAAGATATTCCATGCTCATGGATCGGAAGAATTAACATAGTTAAAATGTCCATGCTACCCAGAGCAATCTACACTTTCAATGCTATCCCGATCAAAATACCGAGAACGTTTTTCAAAGAACTGGAACAAATAGTCCTTAAATTTGTATGGAACCAGAAAAGACCCCGAATCTCCAAGGAACTGTTGAAAAGGAAAAGCAAAGCTGGGGGCATCACGATTGTTGAGCATTTCAAGTACTAAATACATGGCAAAGATTCTGCCCCTTCCCAAAAGCCCCTGGCCTCAGATTCTTTCACTGTGAATTCCTTCCATTCCCCAAGAAACAGATAATTCCCATGCTATTTAAATTGTTCCGGTGCATAGAAAATAAGAAAAGCTGAACCATTTCTTGATAAATCCAGCATAACATGTATAATCAAATTTATCAAACAGAGCACCAGAAAAATCTACAGACCAATCTGCCTTATAAATAAAGAAGTAAAATTTCTAAATGAAATAGCAAATAGGATCAGCCACATATAAAGAGATTAGGGTACCATGACTAGCAGGGTTGACTTCAGGGAAGCAAGCGTTAACTCATGGATTCTGCTTCATCAGGCTTCCTTCCACAAAGAGATGGCATCAGACGGGACAGGCAGGGTGACATGAATGCACAAAATATTCTGTTTCTTATTTATAGTGCTCGGACCCTCCTTTTGGCAATCTCTTTCCTACATAATCTTATCCAGTCTCGTGACTTTAAATACTCTTTATATGCTAGTAAATTCCAAATGTGCATTTCCAGTCTTTGTGGCCCCACAAATTCTGAATCCCTCACTCACTGCTTAATAACGCCTTAACCTAAAGTAGGCATCTCAGAACGTGTCCACACCAGAGCTCTTTTCTATTTTTAAGATTTTATTTATTTATTTATTCAACAGAGAGAGAGACAGCCAGCAAGAGAGGGAACACAAGGAGGGGAAGTGGGAGAGGAAGAAGCAGGCTCATAGCGGAGGAGCCTGACGTGGGGCTCGATCCCACAACGCCAGGATCACGCCCTGAGCCGAAGGCAGACGCTTAACTGCTGTGCCACCCAGGCGCCCCACAGCACAGCTCTTGAATCGAACCTTCCTCCAGCCTCCTCCTTCTTGAAAAATGGTGCCATCACTCACCAGTGGATCACGCCAATGACCCAAGAGTAATTCTTATTTCTCTCTTTCCCCATCAAAGCCATCTGAAATCTCTGTTGGTTCTACTTTCGAAATATATTACAAATCCAGACACTTCTTTCCTCCCTGTACCACCAGTCTAATTTAAGTCAACAATATCCTTTGCCTTTGCCTTAAACCCTTCAGAGTGGGTTTCCTGTCTCTGCGCTTGCTCTTTCCTGACCCCCAAGTCTGTCATCCAGAGTAAATGTTGTTGTTTTTGGTTTAACAACAGCCAGAATAAATATTTTAGACATAGACCTGATTATGACAAATCCCCCACCAACACACACACACACACACACACACACACCTTATGATGGTTTCCCATTACACAAAGGATACAGTTTAGTTCTTACTGTGACCCAAACCTCTCCGTGATCTGGCCATTCCTGCCCGTCCATTCTCTTCTCCTTGGGTTCTTCGCCTTGCTCAAACTGCTCCAGCAACAGCAAAGTGGTCCTCTGTTTTTCTGGAATAGTTCCAGCTCTTTTTTTTGACTCAAGAGGGCATTGCCATCTCCTGCCCTCTCCACTTGGAATGTTCATCCCCTGGATATCCACGGATGATTCCTTCTCATTCAGTTCGCTTTTCAATGATCACCTCCTCTTGGGAGAAACCTACCTTCCCTGACCATGCTCTCTAAGATAGCATCCCTCTCTACGTTACCTAGAAGTATCTATTTCTCTACTTGTTTAATCCTCATCTGCCCCACCAAATTGCCAAAATGTAATTTCCAAGATGACAGAGACTCCGTCTGTCTCGTTCATTCCTGTGTCTTCCGTGCTTGAGTAGTGCCTAGTCTGTAATACATAGGTAAATACGTGTTGACATATGGATAAAAGGAGGAAGGGAGAAGGAGGAAAAGAGAACGGTAGGGATACACCAGGGGAGGAAGAAGGGAGGGAAGGATTTGAAGTTCCATAGCTCACTTTTGAGCTGAAGACAAAATCATGAGGGCAAGAGATTACCTGTGGGCTGGCCTTTCCGCATTGTCACTAATAAGGGATTCTTGTTTGTAAAGCACGTCGAGTTCTTTACGTGTAGGACTTGAATTCAATGTTATTATCACACTGTACCCTGATTCTACTTGCTGCCATGCATGTAAATTTTAGCATATTGGGAAGAGTAAGGAAAAGCCCAGAAATATCTTAAACCGGGATACACAGAGCAAGAGAAGGGACAAGTAAATGGGAGTGACCTGAATAGCAAAGGCAAAAATTATAGTCCGAAAGAGCAGCTGCAAATTCAAGTGGAGAGAAACAAATGAACGGATTCAAAGAATGATTAGTCTGAAAGGGTCTGGAGCTTTTTAACCAAAATGCTGTGAATTTGAGATGCAATAAATTCCACTTCCCCAGGCCTGAGCTCTGCTTCGGGGAAGGTTCGGCAAGGGTGTCTGTGCTGGTCTGCTCTGGGTCTATTTCTCTCTTATTCAAACAATCTTATTAAATATACAATAATGTTAATACATGCACACGCTTCTTAAAGCAGGAATTGTTCCCTCGATAACCAAGTGGGAAGACCCACTTGGGAAAGGTATTACAACTATCACTCACTTTCATGATGCTCTAATCTCAAAGTAAATGTCCGGGTGCCACTGGAAAGCAGAGAGATGATCATTGCAGCCCTCTACCTGGTGACAAGCTCGCCACTGTCAATCTCACTGCCTGTGAAAACCTCGTGCTTTCTTTTGAGGAGCTGAATGATTTGAATATAAATAAGCAACTCTTTCCGCCTGTCAGTTACCTCGAGAATATTTAGTGTTGTCTCTTTTAATGATTGCTCATTACAGATGAGTGCGAGTGAGCGGATTTAATCAGGGTAATATGGGGTAATCATCATGTGAATTTCTCCACATCAGGACTTGTTCCATCTGTTCCAAGCCATTTGTCCATGTAAAACTGTCACCGTTTCGAGCCGATGACTGACAGGTGAGGCCAGACATGTACGTTTTTCATCTCAGACCCAGAAATTCTCTGACATGTCCTTCTCACCGAAACAAACTGCTTAAAAGACGCAAAACGGTTCTGTATTTAGGACCTTTTTCTCTTTCATTGGTTTGTTGGGTGGCTCATTAAAACACTTAGCTCACTCTCGCTTAGCACAAGAGCATGGCCGAGGCCGTGGTTATCTTGATTGATGCGGTGCAATCCAGGGGGAAGGCGGGGAACACCACCTCGCAGGGCTCCCCATCACCACCGACACGCAGCACCCCCGGGGTTGAATGGGGCATCGCTTAGCAGCCACACAAATGCTGCGCTCCTTGGAACAGACATCTTTTATTCTGCCTTCCTCCCGTGTAAGAAGGGCGACGTGGTGGCCCTTGTCAGCAGCCTTTGTGTGTGCTCACTGAAGAGGCTGGTGATGGAAATTATTTAATGAAAAAAAAAAAATGTAGCTTCAGCCTCATGAATTTTTATTTTTCCCTCCATGGGATTTCCGAGCCCGAAGACGTAGGTGAACGAAAGTTCTCTGTGAAGGATTGCCTCTACTCCCCAAGCTAGCTCTGACAGACATTATAATAGAATATTTGAGAACCATGTATCCCCTCAAGATGCTTGAATCCAAAAGACAAACAACGGTCAATACACACGAGTAGACATAGTTCTTTCCTCTGTCTTTGGTGCACCGTGCGTGATCTCTGCTCGTTCGCTGTCCCTGCTGCAAGATTGGACTGAGGTTTTAGACTCAGAATCGAATTTTTTCCACTTTCCCCTTGTGTCACCATGACTTTTTTGCAATAGTGAAGTGCCCAGGCCATGCTGAAGGGCTCACTACGTGACTGTCGCCACGGTATCGGAGCAACAGGGAAGAACTAGATGGTGGGCCCAGGGCTCGATGTCTCCAGGAACAAATAGTTAGAAAACAAAAATTATCTTTCAAGGTGACTTTGGAACATTTATTTCTCTTTTCCTTTGTTATGAAAAGCCTTATGTAACCGGCTTTGGTTCTACTTCACAGAAGTACCCCATGCCAAACACTAAAGGAATGAGCGGAGCCGGGGATGAGGAGAAAGCCCAGCTATGGCCTCACAGAGCTGAGCGCCACAGGCCCCCACGTGACGGGCGCACGCGCGGGGCTTTGATGGAGAGGCGGGGAATAGTAGTTCTGCTCTCGCGAGAGTTCCCGGCTTCCTCTTTCCGTAGGTAGTGGGCATTCTGTTTTGCTTTTCCAGCCTGCAGAAAGTAAAACCCAGAAGTACTCTCTAAGTACGTTTTTCTTTCCACCTGGGGAAAAGAAACAGGACTGGCCTTGATTGTCATGCTTGAATCTGGATCTTTTTTGATAGAATCCACTCACAATAGCCGGGTGATAGGTATTAAAGAGGGCACATACTGCATGGTGCACTGGGTGTTATACGCAAGTAATGAATCATGGAACTTTACATCAAAAACTAGGGATGTACTGTATGGTGACTAACATAATATAATAAAAAAATATTATTATAAAAATAAAAAGAATCCACTCAAGAACTGCATTCCTCGGTGTCTCTTTCATGACGTCCTGCTCGTCCTCTTCGTCTCATTGAAGTTGTGACAAGAATGAAGTAGAGTCCCACACTTTACATATTTCAAGTCCCACAGACATTACATATTCAGGGAAGAATGATAAAGTCACCTAGAGATTTATTCTCACCACTAACGTTTTCATACGGTTTACTTTCCAGTTTTCTAATAGGAAGATTCATTCTAAGAATCCTTTATGACACCTTTGGACAAAGTGAAATGTTCCCATAAGGACATGCCTCATTGAGGGGTTGGGGGGGGTCTGTTGGGAATGGTATGGTCAGGTGCTAAGCTGGAAAAGCTTCAGTTCCCCTGATGTGTAATAAATTATTCCCCACTTTGCACTCTAGTAGTGAACTGTCCAAAAACCTAACTTGGTTTTATGTCACACTATACATGCGGCTGGCCCTTAGTCTCTGAGCATCTCAAGGTCAAAAACCACATTCCATTCACCTTTATTCTCCCAATATCTAGGACAGTGGTGTTCAAATGGAGATAGTTTTGCCACTCAGGGAGCATTTGGCAATATCTGGGAGCACTGTTGGTTGGCACACCAGAAGAGTGGGGTGTGCTACCGACGTCTAGTGGGTAGAGGCCAGGCATGATAGACATCTCACAGTGCACAGGACATCCCCCCTCCCACAGAGAATTATCCAACCCCAAATGTCAACAGTGTGGAGATTGAGAAAACCTGGTTTAGTTTAGCACCTGGCACAGTAACATGTTAATAAATTTCAATTTAATTTTTCCCCAAATAGTCCGTTAGACAAGTATAACAACAAATTGAATCAGGTACTCTTTTTTTTTTTTATTACTTTTCCCCTGGAACAACCAGCTCATGTCATAAAAATCTCATAGTATTGAGAAAACAACAGGAAAAAGATGTCAAACCCACTGTCATCCCACAGACGGTTACAGGTAGGAACGGTGCTAAGTGATTCTCTCAGTGGCTTTGGCGTCCTTTAGGCTTTGGACCAATTCTATACACATATATGCAAGCTTCATTCTTGTGTCTCTGTCTTCTTTGACCCTTTCTGCTTATCACATATATTTTATTACATCACTGCTTTAAAATTTTCAGAGGTCTGGAATCCCTGAACCATTGCATGTTGGATAACTACTACTCAGCTGTACTATGTGGCTGACCCTTCTAGGCGGTTACCACAGAAGCGATCATTTCAAAGCCACATCTTTTTAAAGACTGCCTCACCAACATTAAGTAGAATTACAGCTGCAGGCACAACTCAGTCTTCATGTTGGGGATGAAGGATCGAGGAGTTTCCACTGACTATGCAGGGAGCCCTTCTCCCAGCCCTGAAGTTGTCTGGTTCCACCATTTGCTTGCGATGACGCTGGAAGCTAAGCAGACCTGGAAAATGCAAAAGCTGTCACCAGAAAGCAAATCGTTGCCGGGGTATCTCTTTCTTATTTGACTGCCTTGGAACCCAGTTGGAAAACAGTGATATTAACAAATGTACCCCACCTTCCTGCCTCGCTGCCTTTACCCTCAGAGTCACGTTCCCCAAAGGGCTTCTAGTCTAGCTGAAGAAGAAGAGAAAGTGCAAATAATCCAAACTGTCCCCAAATCTATGAAGACATCAATTTTTAAAGTAACTGATTTTTTTTTTCTTCTCAAAATGCTGGAGTTTTACCTTATTATCCATTTTCTGTTTTCAGTGATACAATTTTTCATCGGGGTTTTAGCAAACAGCATCATTGTGCTTGTGAATGGCGCTGAGTTGATCAAGCAGAGAAAGATGATTCCATTGGCTCTCCTTCTTTCCTGCCTCGCGATGTCCAGGATTTGTCTGCAGTTGTCCGTCTTCTACATTAATTGGGCAATTGTCTCCTTGATTGAAGTCCCTCTACTTGTTGAGAATTTTTTAATTTTCATGTTTGTAAATGAATTGGGACTTTGGTTTGCCTCGTGGCTCGGCGTTTTCTACTGCGCCAAGATTGCCCCCATAGCTCACCCACTCTTCCTCTGGTTGAAGATGAGGATATCGAAGTTGGTGCCCTGGCTGATCCTCGGGTCCCTGCTATACACATCCGTCCCTTTTGTTTTCTACAGCGAACGTACATGGCTTCTCTCCCAACAAGTCCTGTTGGGCTTTTTCTACCCAAATGCAACAACTCAAATCAAAGAAACATCTGCTATACAAGTTGCCTTTTTTATGAGGTTATTTTTGCCGTTACTTATCTTCCTCGCTTCAGCCCTGCTCTTGATATTTTCCCTGGGGAGACACGCGTGGCAGATGAGAAACACAGCGATGGGCACCAGCGTCCCTAGCACAGGTGTCCACATGAGATCGCTTCTGTCCGTTCTGTCCTTCCTGGTCCTCTGTGTCTCCCACTACATGACAGCTGCTTTGCTCTCTTCTCAGATTTTTAAACCCAGGAGCCTCATGTTTCTGTTCTGCATCTTGGTGTTTGGGTCCTATCCCTCTGGACACTCTACGATCTTAATTTTAGGAAATCCTAAACTGAAACAAATTGCAAAGAAGCTCGTCCTCCACGGAAATTGCTGCCAGTGAGAGAGAACTTGGGTCCAACAAAGCCGTCGGCGCATAAACACACAAAACATCATCTAAAGGCCGTTTGTCCTACCTGAGGCATTTTTATGGACTTCTCCTTTTTCAAAGGATTCAATTGATTTTCAAAGGACCACGCACATGGGCGGATTCCATCAATGTCAATATCCTGGTGGTGATATTATACCATCGTCTTGCAAGGTGTTTCCTCACTGGGAAAGACCGGGTAAGTGGTACAGGGATCTTTCTGTATTATTTCTCACAGATGCATGTGAATCAACAATCTCCAAATAAAAAGTTTAAAGATAAAGAAAAGGATGTTTGAACTCATGATATCTGAAGGATGCATGAATCCCATGGGGTCCTTGGGTGTCCGACACCTCCTCTAGATGCTCTAGCCCGAAAGGACTGGCTGCTCCTTTCTTGTCTACTTGCAGATTATTTTTGCTCTCTTTGTTAGGGTCACGGACAATGGAATAATTCTTCCTCATCAGATCTGAAAGGAAGCCGAGGACAGGCTGGCTGTCTCTGTCCGTGTAAGCTTGCTCCCCGACTCCACACAGCTGAGAGGCTAGATGCCATGTTGACATGTCCCATCAACTGCTAAAAAAAAAAAAAGGCAGCTGGAAGAGGAAGAGGAATCCAGGGCTGGATTTTCCATTTCCCCTAATTGGGCACACGGACCAGCAAATAGCTTGCAAAGATGTTTCATTTTGCATTTGTGTGCTGGGCTTTGGGACCTTTTCAACGGATGGTAACAAATGAGAACTCCTACCACATTGCCCGTCTTCCCAACGAAGCCACATCGGTAGGTGGGTGGGCTGGGGGTGTCTCCATCTGCTTCAAGTCACAGATGCCTCTTCTACTTGAGTGATGATTTTAGATGCTAAGATATATATGTATTTCTAAAACAGCTTCAGAACCCTTTTGCTTCCAGTGAAGTGAAAAATGTCCCTCAGTTTGGCTACAGCTTGCGGTTCACGTGTGATGATGGGAAGCCTGTTTAGGGTTGGGTTTGCCAGTCATCGGGGATGTAGATTCCAGGGTTGTTTACTAGCCCAAGACACGCAGGCTTGGTTGCACCAAACTAACAGAGGTCTTTGCTTCAGAAGGTGCAGGAAAGCATTTATGTTCTTGGGGGTGGGAACTGAACACTTCCTCTTTCCATGCATCCCATCCTTCATTCCCCAAGGAGCAAATGAACAGCCTCCATCTTCCTGCTATTTCATGTTCCTTCATCCCAGTAGGCGGGAGGGTTTATAGCGAATTGCGCACACAGGCCGCCGGCTCAGGGAACAGCGGTCATGCCCTGCAGGTGACTGCGGCTCCCCCTTTGAGAAGGGACAGTGAAGAGTGACTTCCATTTTCTCAAGTTCAGATGCCGGCTCTTTGAATCAAGGTGTGGACACCAGCAGGTGCATAGAGAGAGAGTGGGAGCGATTTCAAACATTTGGGAAGAAACTCGTAAATCTACAACTCTGGTGTGAATTTTTTCCCTCAGATACCAAATTCTGATTCTATTTCTTGCAACTTCTGCTTTAAAAATGCTAGTTAATGAGATGAAGATTAAGGCTCGACTGTTTGTATACACAAAAGTTACCAAGGAGTTCTAAAAAAAGAGAAGGCAGGCCAAAGAAAACTATTCTAGAAACATTTTCACAGTCTACTTTCCTCGAAATACTTCTTCCAGAAATTTTGCCCAGCTATCACATTGATGGATATTGTGTAGGACGCTAACTGCTCCATTGGAGAAGCAGAACGGACTCAGCCTTTGGTCTCTCTCTAGCGGCCCTTGTCAGGACTCCTTAGCCCGGACATGTGGCTTTGTCCTGCCCATCTGGCCTGGGGAAGCATGCAGTTAGCCTCTGTAGTGATGTAGATTCTTCCACTACGCTAGCCCTGCATCTGGAGGGATGGACTGGCTTCTGTGGCCTCTGGGAGCCTTGGCTGGGGGTCAGATGCCCGTGGGTCGGGCCAGAGAGCTGCTAACTACAGAACACAGCACGGCGCACTCTTCATCCCTGCGGTCTTCCATTGCAGGAGGTCTGGTGTCCCTGTTCAGTCAAGGACAAAGGAGGACAGGCTACCGGGCAGGCTCTTATGGAGAAGGGAGCCAGCACAGTACCCCATTCCATTTCAGGTAGGGGTTCAGTAAGCCCCAAGCCAGAACGCAAGACTTGCTACTTCGTGTCCCACTGCCCTTTCTGACATTGACTCCTTCCACCCCCACGCCACAGGGATTCTCTGTGGCTTCCAGTGACTCAACATGGTGGCCGACTGTAAAGGCTAAATTTAGTTGCTTCTATTAATACATTTTTTAAAGTATAAATGCTGGGATGCCTGGGTGGCTCAGTCGGTTAAGTGTCTGTCTTCAGCTCAGATCATGAGCCCAGGGTCCTGGGATTGAGTCCCACATTGGGCTCCTTGCTCAGCAGGGAGCCTGCTTCTCCCTCTGCCTGCTGCTCCCCCTGTTTGTGCTCTGTCTCTCTATGTCTCTCTCTCTGACAAATAAATAAATACAATATTTAAAAAATAAAGTATAAATGCTATAACAATTTGAATATTCAAAAAATAAACACAACAGTTTTAAAAGTCTCACAAATTACAAATGTCTTTTAAATCCTCAGTCACTCACTCAAATATAATAACTGCTTGAAGATAGAATAATCTGGACCTGGAAGTGCTGGGAGCACATTAGCATTTAATGTCTACCAGTCTTCAGGATGATGACTACCCCTTCCAGAAAGATCTTAAGCCATGTCATATGCTGAAGTATAGTCATATTCGTCAGACTATGAATATTCTAATCCTAGGCTTGGGGAATATGGTTGCCATACTTTTGTCCACAGAGACCTACATCTCTTTGGGTAACAAGAGGGACAGGTAGTCAAAAATATCCAAGAGAGAAAGAAACCAGGCAGATCATCCAATTCGACTTTGGCAATCAACAGGCTAACAGATGTTACAAACAGATGGCAGCCATGCTGGAGAAAGTTCCAAACGACAGGGGCAGGGAGCCCCCACATGTTTGAAAAAGCGTCTTGCTAGGGTAGGAGTTCGGGAATCAGAGTAGAGATGGTGTTAACACAAACTTAGTATCAGTGGTATATTCTTATTTTAAAAATTATTATTTTGCCACCCAATAATTGCAGACTGTCTTCTGAAATCTTAATGCCAGGGGAAAGGGTAGGTACTGGGGAAATCTGTCCCAGTGAGCTGAAAATATTAAGCTTTGGGGGAGGGTCCACATGAATTCAGATGGCTGGTGGACACTTGCTTCACCGTCTTTCTATGTCAAGCCAGCATCTCTCTCTCTTTCCCTGATACACTAAAGTACCTGAGCAATCACTCCATACCTTCACAAGATTAAATACTGTTTGTTTTTAAGATGTGATGTGAATATTTGGCTTCCTATCTATGACATCTGGATCTGCTTCATCATTTTGGCTGGGGGTCAGGAGTTGGCGATTTTATCCTGTAATTTAAAATTGAAATCAATGAAGTGTGGGTTTCCTTTTTTTGGCATTTTATTAGTTTCTATTTTGAACAGTTCTCCCCAAGATCATCAACATAACATAATATTACATAAAATATCCACTTAAATGTCTGAAAATGTCCATTTTGAAACTATGAGAATTCATTTTGCATAAACCTCAACATTCTTGAGAAAAGAAATACATTGTGACTCTGTTTTTGAGGCTGGGATGCATGTTCCTAAGTGAAATCTTCAGCTTCTTATAACTAAACTCTCTTCTCAGAGTTTTGTATAAATAATGCATGTAAATTCCTGNTGATGTATAACTGGGTAGAATTTGAATTGGGGACTATCTGAGGTCCTGTAGCTAAACTGGGCTCAGCACTTGGTAGGCATGCTCTGGACACCTAAATTCCAGAACCACTGGGGAAACCAGATTCTTTTGAAAATAGGCAGGTGGAAAAGGATTTGGAAAATAAATAAGTGGCTAACAGTGGGATAAGATATTACATTACTAAATATATGGACTGCCCTCTGGCCGTAAACCCCGTCATTTAGAAAGCAGATGTTGTACTTGTGATTGTAAATTAATATTTTACTCCACTTAAAACCTAGGCAATTGGCTTCCAGAGAACATGGACCAGATATTGCCCTGCCAGGAAGCTCAGTTTCACGATAAATATTCTCCAGCACATTCACTGCTGCTTGTCTGCTTGAATGCTTGGAATTCTTGAAATAAGGACTTGTGCCTTTGATCATGGGGGCATGATGTTCTTAATGGCACTGGTTGATGATAGATCCGGAACACAGGCCCTATGGAAGGAGAGAAGAAATCGTGAGCATAATATTTAGATTCGGAAACCTCAGTGGATTTGTATAATACCATATAAAGAGAGGTAATTCGTCCACACACAAGCCAAACCACTGCATTTCAAGGCCGATAACCTGGCTTTCCCTGTTCTCCCTAAAACCGCACCTGCTATTTTGGTCATTTAAGTGACTTCTGTGCAATGCAGAAGCATAGTCATGAGCTGATCCTGTCTTCCTTGATCTGTGAAACAGGGATAAAAAGAATGGATACCACACACTTAACAAAGTTCCAGGTACCTGACTGTGAACTCTAACGATGGAACTCCCAAGCCATGGGGCCTGAGGTCCAGACTCACACGAGGAATATCCAACAGCACTCTGGGAGAGGAGGAGAGCACCCTGGGAAGGAGCGTGTTGGACAACAGAGGGTCAGCACTGAAGCTCGATGTGGAATCCAGATCCACTGCCAATGAGCTGGGTGGCTTAAAAAACCTGCACATCCTGTTTCCCCATCTTTGAAGTGGGGGTGTGAGTAATTCTAAGTTTTATGAGAGGCGTCAACGAGCTAGTGGAATCAATGCCTTGTTACCGCTAGTGTTTTCGGTTGTTAAACGGTATACACCTGCTGACATGTGACCATTTTTGAACTGCAGAGATGGCAGTTTCATACGTTTTACGCTAATCATTGATCCAAGAATCAGTCAGAGGGCTTGGAGGGGAGCTAATTCCAGGCAAAGGGAACAGCCTGTGCAGAGCTCCCTGGGGAGGAAGGGACATGCTGTTCTTGAGGCAGAGGGCGAGGAGCAAAGCCTGGGGAGCCACAGCGTAGTTCTAAAGTTCTGCCATATCCACTCCCATGGCCAAGTGGCCCAACCCCATAGGAAGAGGGGAGAGACAGGATATCCCTTTGGAGAAGGCAGCAACTATCTGGGAATAAGAACGATTCTACCCAGCGGCTGGGTCATGGTAACTCTG
The DNA here is from genome assembly GCF_017311325.1 of Ursus maritimus. Classification (NCBI taxonomy): domain Eukaryota; kingdom Metazoa; phylum Chordata; class Mammalia; order Carnivora; family Ursidae; genus Ursus; species Ursus maritimus. The sequence goes on from NW_024423897.1 coordinate 55,997,016, forward strand.
CTGAGCAAAGCAGCTTGGTGTTTCCTCAAAAAGAGAAACATAGAATTGTCACATGACCCAGCAACTCCACTCCAGGGTGTATGCCCAAGAGATTGAACACAGAGACTTGAGCGGACATCTGTATACCAACATTCAGAGAGGCGTTATTCACAACAGCTAAAGAGTGGAAATCACCCAAGTGTCAAGCAATAGATGAACAGGTATATGAAATGTATGTCCGTACAATGGCCTGTGATTCAGACATATAAAGGAATAGAGTCCTGATACATGCTACATCAGGGGTGAACCCTGAAAATACCATAAGCGAAAATGACAGACCCAAAAGGATCAATACCGTATGAGTCCGATCATACGAGGCACCTAGAGAAGGCGAATATATAGAGACAGAAAGTAGAACGGGCATACCAGGGGCTGGGGGGTTCCCGGGGACAGAATTTCTGCTTGGGATGATTATAAAGTGCTGGAAACAGATAACAGTGATGGTTATACAACATTGTGACGGTACTTAGTATCACTGAATTGTACACTTAAAATGGTTAAATGGAAACTGTTATGTGTATTACCACACACAAAAAATCTATCATAAAAAGAAAGAGGCAGGGGCGCTTGGGTGGCTCAGCCAGTTAAGCATCTGCCTTCAGCTCAGGTCATGATTCTAGGGTCCTGGGATCAAGTCCCGCATCAGGCTCCCCGCTCAGCGGGGAGTCTGCTCTCCCTCTGCCCCTCCCTCCCATCTCCTGCTCTCGCGCTCTCTCTCTCAAATGAATAAAATCTTTTTTTTTTTTAAAGGAAAGAGGCAGAGACTGGGTGTGCTAATACAGCTATGTCCTGGTGCCGTTGTCGGGCAAACGCAGGTGCCCGTCTCCGCGGGGAAGTCACTCGCTAGTAAATCCTCAGTCAGCCTTCCCTGTTAGAATCAGCTTGCACTCAGGCTCACAGATAAACATTATGAACCTAGAGACCTTTAGAATCTAAATAGATCATACCCGTTCAAACACAGGCCCCTCTCCCCTTCAGAACCCACAAGGCATGTCACAGGCCACCAGACCTAAGAATGTGCCGTGGTTGCTGGAGTAGAGTCTGGAGAACCCAAGTCCTTTGACATCTTCCTTAAAAAGAGGTTAGTTTGTGGAATTTAAGAAACAAAACAGAGGAACATGGGGAAGGGAAGGAGAAATGAAATAAAAGGAAATCAGAGAGGGAGACAAACCATGAGAGACTCTTAACTCTAGGAAACAAACTGAGGGTTGCCGGAGGAGGGGGGGTGGGGGGATGGGGTAATTGGGGGATGGGCATAAAGGAGGGCATGCGATGTGATGAGCACTGGGTGTGATATGCACCTGATGAAACACTAAACTCTACCTCTGAAACTAATCATGCTCTATATGGTCATTAATTGATTTTAAATAAATTTAAGAAAGAGGTTAGTTGATATTCATCTCAAAGATCAAACACAAGTAAACCTAAACAGTAGGTTTTACCCTTTCTTTCCTCCTTCCTTTCTCTCTTTCTTTAATGGGTACTGACTGGGTGCTCGGGGAAAATCGTCAGGGAATAGAAATTCTAACCCCTCGGGGCATCGAAGTTGTGCTTGATTGCCTATAGTCAAGAATTTTGAAGACCGGCTCAATCATTGTAGCTAATTCAGAGGGAACAAACTGATTACGAGTGGTCTGCTTCCAGAATGTTAAAAATAAAAATGTCTCCCTGGATGGGACCAGGCTCTGTGGAGGCGAAGGCCCTCAGGGAGCATACTGTGGGCACATCTTTGGGGGACAGCCGTCCCTCCCAGATAGGAGTGTGACCCGAGTTTACTTCAGCTAGCTCAGCTGGGCAACTTCGCCTGAAAACAAGCCACTCTTTGATTCTTTCCATGCTCTGGGTCTTGTTACACTCCAGGGCTCCACCCCTGCAAATCACAGCGGCTTCGTCATGCTGAACCCCCAGATTGCCCAGCTGTGGTCTGAGGGGTGCTTATCAGGTGCAGGCTGAGTGCTAGGCCTCCCAAGAGCTCCCAGCGGGGTCCCCAGTATGAATAGCTCCCTGTCACCCCATTTTTCCAGGAAGAGAATGAATGGGCCTCTTGTGAAGTAAGTCTCCAGCGTGCTCTCTTTGGGGTTTTAAATCATATCTAAAGAGAGCCAAAAAAAAAAAAAAAAAAAAAGCGGAACAATGCAGACAAGCCAGCGGGGACCTCGTGGGGAAGGAGCCTCAGACCCGTGGGGCTAAGTCCTCCCAAGGCCAAGGCCAAGCGAGACCTGGTGTTTTCTGCCCCTCAAGTACAGAGCTTCCCGACGGGAGTGTGAGCTGCAGAGAAGTCCAGGGGTTCTCTCGCTGGGCTGCAGGTGTGGCGATGTCGACATTTCTGATCAGATTTCTTCCTTGTTGCAAACGATGTAGAATGGAATAACAAATAATGAAGAAGAAAATCACCCAAAGTTCATCGTCGTAATAAATCAGCAGTTTTGATTTGCTCATGTTTCCATTCACGTGTTGTAAATAAAGATATTTAATTTCATATCGTTATAATCATGACAAAGCTATATTTTTATAAATTTCATTTCCCTTATTACGTTAAGCATTTTCTTGTTGATCATTTTAATAACTACGGAATATTCTGTTGAGCTGATATATAGCACAGTGCCCAGAAACAAGAGGCATTTAGTAAATATCTGCTGAAAAGATGAATTAATGTACTTTACTTATATCTACTTCCTTATTTGGGGAGCATTGGATGTGATTTCATTTCTACTACTAGGAATAGTGTTTAATAGAAATCTTTGTGATCACTGTTTTTCCTACCTTTTGCATCATTTCATAGGGAATAAGTTCTCAGAAATAGGATTCCCAGGTCAGAGGCTATAAAACGCATCGGCAAATGGCTTTTTAAGGAGATTGTACGGATTTGCTGCATTGGCAGTTAGCAATGCACGAGTCTGCTGGTTTTTTCATATCTTGACCAGCACTGCTATTTAAGGTTTTTTTTAAGTTTACTAATTTAATAGGGGCAGAAAGGCTTCAGTTTGAAAACCTCTGTCTTCTGAAAGAATGATGGAGTAACTTTTGCTTTTCATCTTCATTTTGTAAGCCTTTTCCTGTGACCTGACACAGAGCCTAGCCAGCTTTTGATGTTTCTCAGCAAACCTCAATTCACTGAGTTAGACCCCTTCCAAGGGAGCCTGTGGGGCATCCGGCACTGGCTCTGTTCTGCAAAGAGGACAAGTTTAAGTCACGGGACTCTCCTGAACCACCCTGAGCACAGAGCCTGTCATTGCCAGGTAGGGAGGCTGCAGGGTGACAGAAACGCTCTGAGAGACCGAGCAGACACCGAAGGCTCGGGGCCGGCAGGGAAGGCTCTCGGGTGGGGGGTGCACCGAGGCCTTGAGGTTGTTACTGACAACACTCGCTGAAGCCCTGCGCCTCGTGCTTACTATGGGTCGGGCTCCAGCCTCCCCATGTCCCAAAGGTTAATTTATGACATCGCACCAGCAGTGTGGAAGCAGCCTTATTTTCACTCTGAGTTTCCAGATATGGAAACAGGGCCCTGGAAAAGGTAATTTGCCCGTAATGCCTCGGCTGTCAGGATCCAGGCTCGGGAGATGAGATTCCACGGTCCCTGCTCCGAGGGCTAAGAGGTGAGTCCTTCCAAGTCTTAACTGCAATAAGGTTTGCACAGATGAAAGGTACACACGTATTCAATGATTACACCCTGTCTTCCTACCTGTGTTGTTTTTTGTTTGTTTTCGTTTTTGTTTTTTAGAAATTAAGATTAAAATACCCATAATAAGGATGATGTGCACTTGACTGGCTTGATCCTAATTTTTTTTTTAAAGATTTTATTTATTTATATATTTATTTGTTTGACAGAGAGAGCGGGCATGCACGCACAAGCAGGGGGAGCGGCAGGCAGAGGGAGAGGGAGAAGCAGACTCCCTGCTGAGCACGGAGCCCAATGACAGCTGGATCCCAGGACCCTGAGATTATGACCTGAGCTGAAGGCAGATGCTTAACCCTGAGCCACCCAGGCGCCCCGATCCTGACATTTTAAAAACTGAGACCTAAGGCAGGTATTACTGATTCCATTACCAGTGAGGAAACGGGGACTCAGAGGCTGAGACGGGCCTAGTGGCAGAGTTTCTAACTCACTGGTACAACACGCTGGAGAGCAAGGCTGACCCCCGGGGGTGCGGAGGGCCAAGTGCAGGGCGAGGCCAGGTTCCTGGAGATGATGGAGGAGATGAAGGTGGAAATGGAGGTTAGGTCCAGGGACCGTTTGCTTCACAGAAGAGCAGAGACAGGAGGAGGAGAAGGAGCTGTGGGCCGGAAGAGGTTAGACCAACCTCCAAGTGCGGCTGGGCCCTTCTGGAATAAGAACAGAAGTCCGGTCCGGGGCCGGCTGGAGTTCACCTTGGCCAGAGAAGGAGCTGAGGAAGGAGGTGAAGAGGAGGCGGGGAGAGCCACCTGTAGGGCTCACCGTTCCCATGGGGCAGGGAGCTGAGGATGGAGATGGAGCCGTGGGGCAAGGTCAGGGTGTGCACTACAGCTGCCCAGCGCCCAGGAGCCGCCCAGGCCCCCACCCACAGACGGGCTGGAAAGTCCCCTGTGGCATCAGCATGGAGGACCCTACAGTCACACTATGTGGGTGACCAGACCCAGGACGAGGGGCTGGTAGGCCCTTTAAACCGAGTTGATTCCCCAGGACCCCTGGCCCCCCACAATCGGTTTATCAATGGTCACGCGCCCCTGCACACGTGGTTTTCCTTTGCCACTCCGGGTTTCTCGGTTTCGGGTCAACACTTTCCGTCCTGGATTAAACTGGGAGAAAATCGGGAAGGGGACATGGAGGATGCCTTTTCCTCATTGTGCTAGACCCGGTCTCCCCACTTCGACGCTATGGACATGTGCTGGGTGACCTTTGGGGGGGCTGTCCTGTGCGCCGTGGGACGCCAAGCCGGGTCTCTGGCCTCACCCACTAGAGGCCAGCTGTGCTTCCCCTCCCCACTGTGACCTCCAGCTAAGTCTGCAGACATTGCCCAGTGTCCCTGGGAGCAAATCCCCCCTGGGCGACAGCCGGGCTAAGGGGACTGCTCTTTTCCTCTACAAAGGGAACTGACCACATCAATATGTAGACTAACAATTTGATAACTTTAAAGTCATCAGTGACTACTGTTCTACAGTCAAGTAATAGAGCACCCGCTGAGTTTCTGTGAATACCACCTTCCAGAAAAAACTGTGAATTGTGTCATTCGAACCAGATTCAAACTCAGTCTGGTTTGGTCTTTCTCTCTGAAAATTGCTCCAGGACTTGTCCTCTCTGGCTTCCTATTCCAAACCATCCTTTGTCGTCTCTAAACAACAGCTGCTGGACCCCCAAAGTGAGGGCATCCCAGTGGTTCTGGGTACATCCCTGTGTCTGGGGGCGTTGTAAGACTTAATACATTAGTGGGTACAAAAAAAATTAAAAATAAATAAATAAATCGATGGGTACAAAACTCAGTGCCGTTGGGACAAATCACAAGAGAAGGGCAACTTAGCACGTGGATTAAGAAGTCCGTGGATGAATAACCTCTCCCTTTCATTTGTGGTCCTGCTTAAGGAGGATGCCGTCCTTAAATCCCAACCACATTATCTGGTGATCCGAGTGGGTTTTAGGGGTCACGGTCCAAATGGGGGTGACTGCGGAGCGGGAGGACGAGATTCGCAGCTCCTTTTCCAGACATTTGCGCGTCTGCTTCTGGGTTCACTGAGGGTGCCGACAAGCTCCCACTACGAGTTAAGGCGTCTCCAGCCCAGTCATCCATCATTGCTTTAGACACATGGGGGACGATGTCAAGGCAAACAGGCAGGGCTGCTCTTCAGCTCCTCCCCGAGAAGCCAGCTGTGGCCACTCCAGTTGTGGGGACAGCCCTATCCCCTAAGGAGGGCTCACAGCAAAGGAGCTTAGGGACTGAGCCCTGTCTGATGGGAGCCGTGGAGCCTCAGGGTGACTGCTCGGGAGACTCTGACCCCGTGAGGAGGGCGAGTGTGCTAGGAATGTTTGTGTGACAAGGAGGGCGAGCAGTAGCATGACTATGTTTTACATTTTTTTTTTTTACACCAGAATGCCACTGTCACTAAGACAGCCAGCTGGGTTAAAATGTAAGCATAAGTCTTTCACCAACAGAAAGATAAATTGCATATTCATGGAATTTGGGGTGGGGGAGGTCTTTCTGAGCAGAATATTAAAGTCAAAAAATCCATAGAGCTGATGACATAAGAATTTACAATATCTCTGCCGAGAAAACATCTCAATGATAATCATCAGAATATTAGGAAACTCTCCTCACACATATAACAGAATTAATATGGACAGAGTAGGAACTCCCAAAAGCAACAAGAAAAAGACAAGCATACTCAACAGAGTAGGCGAAAGATACGGAGTAGGAAACTCAAAAAGAGCCAGAAAGTGCACAAAAAAGTCTTCACCGGGGCGCCCGGGTGGCACAGCGGTTAAGCGTCTGCCTTCGGCTCAGGGCGTGATCCCGGCATTCTGGGATCGAGCCCCACATCAGGCTCTTCTGCTATGAGCCTGCTTCTTTCTCTCCCACTCCCCCTGCTTGTGTTCCCTCTCTCGCTGGCTGTCTCTATCTCTGTCAAATAAATAAATAAAATCTTAAAAAAAAAAAAAGTCTTCACCAAGATGCAAACTGGGACAACCATCGGGTGGCAGGGTAGCCTAGCTGGCAGGTGAACCAAAATGGAAGAGCGTGGCGGCGGCTGGCGAGCCCCACATGCACCCAGGAGGGTCCGACAGCAGCACAGAGAGCTGCCGGCCAAGGTACCTTGAGATTTCACAGCATGGATGCCCTGCCCTCGCAATCCCGCAGCTAGGGACTTAGTAGCAGGAAATAATGAGATCAGCGCCCCAGATGAAAATTGAGAAAGCCTCATTTCATTGACATTCGGTGCTGGGCGGCTCACCCTTCAGGGGCGATGGAGGCTGTCCTGATACATGCTAACCACGTGACAGGGTTTTTGATGAAAGTAAAAATGTGGAAAACCCTAAATGACCACGAGAGTGTTTACATAAACCACGGCTGAACCGTGCAATGGAATACTCCCGCGTCTATTAAAAATATTTATGTTGACCTACATGGGGATGTTTGTAAAACATTACATGCAAAAATAGTCAGGTGGGGGGGCGCCTCGGTAGTGCAGTCGTTAAAGCGTCTGTCTTCGGCTCAGGGCGTGGTCCTGGCGTTCCGGGATCGAGTCCCACATCGGGCTCTTCCGCTATGAGCCTGCTTCTTCCTCTCCCACTCCCCCTGCTGTGTTCCCTCTCTCGCTGGCTGTCTCTGTCAAATAAATAAATAAAATCTTTAAAAAAAAAAATAGTCAGGTGATGCAGATGATGTTATTTATTTATGGCTCTCTTTCTGCCTTCTGACCTTCGGCCTTACATTCAACGCTGGGCCTTGGTCTGAATTCCCCTGACTCTCATGGGGCTCTCTCGCTCTCATTTTTATCTCGTGCACATCCTGTGTTCACTCCTGCCCAGCTGTTCCCTGTGGGATCTTCTCCTTCAAGCTTTTGGTAGGACCCCAAAAACAAGTTCCCCAAAGCCAGCTTGAAAGCAAAAGAGGCCTATCACGCACCAGCAGCTGTTTTAAAATATGTAAATCTGGTTTCTCACTCTCCTGTTCAAATCCCTCCATTGTCTTGCTTTCATATTCAGAATAAAAGCCCTACTTTCTTTGTAGTTCATAAGATCCCATGAAATGTGAACCTTCTCTGAATTCTTTCTGATTTCTTTCCCTCTGTCTCTTTTCCTTACTTGGTCTGCATTGAGTACATTAGCCTCCATACTGTCCCTAGTTAACATACCAAGGCTATGTCCACCCCAGGGCCTTTGCACTTGCTTCCCTTTGCTCAGAAAATGCAGCCTGGTTCTCTCCCTTGCTCATTTAGGTCTTTGCTCAAATATCACCTCCTTGAAAAAGTCTCTCCGGATCATCCCAGGTAAAACAGAACCTTCCCCCGTCTTTCTGTGTCCTCAAACTCAGCCTTATTTCCCTCCTAGCATATCAATTACCACTTGATAACAACATATGCACTCAGTTGTTCTTTTGTTTATTACCTTTTTCCAACCAGAACAAAAGCTCCATGAGGAGGAGGCTTTGGCTTGTTCTTCGCGGCATCCGTGCTTCCTAAAAGAACATCTGGTCCGTATTTATTGGTGGAAAGATAGAGAGGGAACAGGAGTAGAAATGAAAAGACCAGAATTGAATTTTATCAATGGTGACAAAGGAGGCAAAACCCACAAGGGAAAAGTTTTAAAAATTGTGAGAGACTGCCTTGACTGACCTCGTAACAATAAACTGGAAGCCTCTGCTCAGGTTGGGACCCTGCTGTGCCCAGAAGCTTCCCTGGCAGGCCCTGTAAGCAGTGGGGACAGCACCGACCGGCTGGGGTGGGGCTGGAAGCGCCTACAGCAGACATTCGTGACAGGAGGGAAAGAAACCCACAAATGTGCATGCTAAGAAGCTGACAAATGTTACAAACCCCGTAAAATCCAGAAAACTAACATGAAATCGTTATTCGTAGCAGTAGCAGTAATTGACAGCCTGACACGTCTGCGACGCTTATTTCCCTGGGTTTGTTCTCGGCACTCTTTTATTGCCTCCTCCTATGAAAATAATTTTGTAATATCATTTTCTGTAGAGAGAATAGAAAACTAATTCCATCTTTCCTCTAGCAAGGTTGACAGAAATTTGTTTTTTATTATTGATAGTTTAGAAAAGTTTCTTTTGGCACCACCTCTGAGAAGGGGTAAGGCCACAAAGGGTGACTTTCCCTACAGTTTCTTGCTCTGTGGGTCCTCCCAGTGGGACTGGGGAGGTGTGCAGACTCAAGGGAAGCTCTCAGGGGCCCTGGGTCTTTCTGGGGACGGGCATGGGTGCAGGATCAGGCCAAGGCGTCGGAACCTTCATCCCCCAGTCTTTCTGGATAGGACCTCCCACGGCCACTGCCTAGGTGACACGGGCAGCTCCTCACCCCCAGGCCTTTCCTAGATCCCCCACCAGGAGGGCGTCAAGGTGACAGCTAGGCTGGAGCTGAGGAATCTTCCCTGCATCCCTGGAGCAAGACACAGCCCAGTGGAAGCCTCATTCTCTCACGGCAAGACCACCACTAAGTGGGAGCCAACCTTGGAGCGGGTGGGAGCAGATCAAGAGCCCGCACGAGGGGCAAATGGGACTGCCCCCTGGTCCAGGCTTTACTGCCGTGGTCTGTTTCTAGGTGTTCCTCCAGGTGTGTTCTCCCCCTGATGCTTGCTCACTGCAGCAGGTGTCCTGGTATTATTGGCCCTTCATCGTCCGCATCAATCCTTGTACCAGGGACAAGAATGTTCACTTTGTTTTTGCATCTGCCATTTTACCATTTGTTTTTTATGTTTGATGTCTTTTTTGGTTCCTCTGTTCCTCTATGACTGCCTTCTTTCATGTTAAGTATATACACTGTAGGGTGCCCATTATCATTCTCTTTCCATTTATTCACTGTATATGTTTTAGCTACTTCCATTGTGGTTGCTCCGGGATTACAATTTATGTCTTCACACATAACAATCTAGCTTGGATTAATACCAATTTAATTTCCATAGTGCAGAAAGATTTTGTTCTTATGCAGTGCCTTTCCCTCCCTCTCCTTTGTGGTGGTATCATCACAAATTACATGTGTGTACAGACGCACCTCAGAGATACTGCGGGTTTGGTTCCAGACCACCACAATAAAGCACAAATTGCAATAAAGTGAGCCAAATGAATTTTTGTTTGTTTGTCAGTGCACATAAAAGTTATGTTTACAGTATACCGTAGTCTATTTAGTGTACAATGGCATTACGTCTTAAAAAATGTACATACCTTAATTAAAAATTCCTTTAGTGCTAAAAAATACTATCACCTGAGCTTTCAGCGAGCTGTGATCACTGACCACAGATCACCGTAACAAATATAATAGTAATGAAGAACTTTGAAGTATCGTGAGGAGAACCAAAATGTGAAAGACATGAAATGAGCAAATGCGATTGGAAAAATGGCATGATAAAATTTGCTCAACTCAGGGTTGCCACAAACTTTCAATTTATTAAAAAACAACAATAGCTGGGAAGTGAAATAAAATAAGGTATGCCTGTACATTGCAAGCCCATCAACACACAATTATCATTATTTTTTTATGCTGCTGTCATTTAAATTGATAGGAGAAAAAGTTGTAAGCAAAATATACGTTTACACTGTCTTATATTTACATATGTTTTTACTTTTATTGGTGCTCTTTATTTCTTTTGTAGATTCACGTTGCTGCCTAGTGGCCCTGCATTTTGGTCTGAAGAACTCTGGTTAGTATTTTCTGTGGGGTAGGTCTTTTAGAGACAAATTATCTCCAATTTTTAAAGTATGGATGACACAGTCAATTAAGTGTCTGACTCTTGGTTTCAGCTCAGGTCGTGATCTCAGGGTTGTGAGATCAAGCCTTGTGTTGGGCTCTGTACTCAGCGGGGAGTCTGCTCAAGATTCTGTCTCCTTCTGCCCTTCCTGCTCGTGCTCTCTCTCTCTCTCTCAAATAAATAAATATATCTTTAAAAAATAAAATAAAATATGAGAATACATTAGTTTCTCCTTCTTTTCTGAAGGATAGTTTTGCCAAATACAGGATTCATTGTTGACAGTCCCCCCCCCCCCCCCGGGGAGGGGCTTTGAATGTGTCATATCATTGACTTCTGCCGTTCATGGTTTCTGGTGAGAAATCAGCCATCAATCTAAATGAGGATTACTTGTACAAAATCAGTCACTTCCCTCTGATTGCTTTCAGAATTCTCTCTTGGTCCGTGGTTTTTGACTGTTTGATGATGATGTGTATGTGAGGATCTCTTGAGTTTATCCTCCTTGGAGTGCATTGAGCTACTTGGATGTGTAGATTTCAAGAGTTTTCGGCCACTATTGCTTCAAACATCTTTTCTGTCCCTTCCTCTCTCTCCACTCCTTTGGAGACTCCCATTATTCATATGTTGAGAATCTTGACTGTGTTCCACAGGTTTCTGAGACTCTGTTCATTTTTCTTCATTTTTTCCTTCTTTTTCTGTTTCTCAGACCAGATAATCTCAATTGGTTAGCTTCAAGTTCATTTATTCTTTCTTCTATCTGCTCAGATCTGCTGCTGAGCTCTCTAGAGAATTTTTCATATTAGTTATTATACTTTTGAACTACAGAATTTCTATTTGATTTTTTAAAATTATTTCTATTTCTTTATTGATATTCTCAATTTGGTGAGGTATCCTACTTTCTTTTAGTTCTTTACACATGGCCTTCTTTAGCTCTTTGAACTTATTTAAATAACTTATTTAAAGTCTTTGACCATTAAGTCTGATGTCTGATCTTCCTCAGAGATAATGTCTATCGACCATACTTTCTTGTTTCTTTGCAGGTGCTGTAATCTTTTCTGTTGAAAATCAGACACTTAATATAATGTGGCAACTCTGAAAATCAGATCTTTCTCCTCCTTCATTCTGGTTTGTTGTTGTTGCTGTTGGTTGTTGTAGTTATTGTTTGTTTAATGACTTTTCTGTGATAATTCCACCCCCAAAAACTTGTGTTCTTTTTCGTGTGTGGCTACTGAAGTCTCTACTCAGCTCGGTGGTTGGCTAAGGATTGGACAGAGATTTCCTCAAATGCCTGGAACCAATAAGCTCCCAACATTTGCCAAAGGCTCTGTACATGTTTGGAGACAATCCTTCAACACTCAGTAAGTTAGTTGAGAATATTGCCTCTGCCTTCCCTCCCTGCTTGTGCAAAGCTTCAAGGTCAGCCAAAGGTGAGAGCTTAGGACCTACTCAGGTTTTCCCGAGCATGCACACAACCCAAGACATGTGCATGGCTCTGTCATATACATGACCTTCTAAATTACCAGAAACACATCAGAGCTTTTCTAAACCCCTGTGAATTCATTTCCTGGGTTTTCCTCTTAGGTTTGGTCAGTCTATGGTTTATCCCCGCTGTATCCACCACCTTAGGCAACTAAAAGTTAAACATGTCCTTATAATGGATTTCAACAAATACCCTTGGAGAGAAGGCTTTTTGCACTGGGCAAGCTCTAAGTCAGGTCAAAAACAGATAGCTTTGCAAGTAAGATCTTTCACGGAACCACGGGAGGGGTCAAATAATGATAGTTCTTTGGAATTGCAAGAGCTTCAGCTATGTTGTTACCTCTGGTGGCTGCCAGGTTCAGTGGGAATACAGGCTTCCATTTCACATGGTGATTGTAGATCTGGAGAGCAGAGGATGGGAGTAGGGCAAGTCAAATGTCACAGAGTGCACTGATCTTACTGAGATTTAGCCAGTTATTCTGAATATGTTCCTCAGATTAATCCACACCTTTGGTTAATTTCCAGAGTTCTGAAAAAGTCGACTCTGACCCTTTTCACCACTTTTCTCATTGATTTTATGAAGAAGAGAATTTCTGGCAAAAAGAATTTTCTACCTTTTCCATTGATGTTGTTTAACTCTCTCTTGATACGTGAGATATCATAATCATGCTGCCTTTATGTAACCTCCGCCTGAGCTGATGGCTCTGTTTCTAAAGGGGGTTCGCCCTGAGTCTTGGTACTTGTCTACTTATCTCTTCACCTAAGTTTTCACTGTTCTATAACATGAGTATATCCCTAAAATAAGTTGGAGTAAAATGTGTGTTACTGAGGCTCCAAACTGGTATATATATTAGCAGCAGTATTGTTTGCATACAGAGCTTCCACAGTGAAGGATTATTGCAGCCGAGGCTGCAACCACCCATATCAGCAACACCTGTGAGTTTATTAGAGATGCACGTTCTCAGGCCCTAACGAGATTTATTAAACCAGAAACTAGGGGGCCCAAGTAACTGTTTTAACAAGAACTTCAGGTAACTTTAATGTTCATTAAAGTTTAACAACCACTGGAATAAAGCAAAGCACATGATTTATACCAGTTAAACATTCTGGTCACCTGTATAGCCCTTTAATCTCTACCTCCACAACTTGACTGAAATTGGATGAATTACTTATTCTCACTTATAAGCTTTATATCCAAATCTGTAAAGTGATGGAGCTTATTTATAATCAAAGACACCATGGGGTTGTTTTGTTTTGTTTTCTGTATGGCATCTGAATTATCAGTCTTGCTTAGAAGTACCTTCCCCACTCAATGGTTAAAAAACAAAAGGATAAAATCCTTCAGAGTGTAGGGATAGAGGGTACATTCCTCAATCTCATAAAAACCATCTATGAAAAGCCTACAGCAAATATCGTTCTCAATGGGGAAAAGCTGGAAGCCTTTCCCTTAAGATCAGGAACTCGACAAGGATGCCCACTCTCGCCACTATAATTCAACATAGTACTAGAAGTCCTTGCAACAGCAATCAGACAACAAAAAGGGATAAGAGGTATCCAAATTGGCAAAGAAGTCAAACTGTCTCTCTTCACAGATGACATGATACTCTATATGGAAAACCCAAAAGAATCCACTCCTAAACTATTAGAAGTTATAGAGCAATTCAGTAATGTGGCGGGATACAAAATCAATGCTCAGAAATCAGTTGCATTTCTATACACGAATAATGAGACTGAAGAAAGAGAAATTAGGGAATCCATCCCATTTACAATAGCACCAAAAACCATACGTTACCTTGGAATTAACTTAACCAGAGACGTAAAGGATCTATATTCTAGAAACTACAAATCACTCTTGGAAGACAAGGCCCCGAATCGCCAAGGAACTGTTGAAAAGGAAAAACAAAGCTGGGGGCATCACAATGCCGGATTTCGAGCTGTACTACAAAGCTGTGATCACAAAGACAGCATGGTACTGGCACAAAAACAGACACATAGACCAATGGAACAGAATAGAGAACCCAGAAATGGACCCTCGGCTCTTTGGGCAACTAATATTTGATAAAGCAGGAAAAAACATCCGGTGGGAAAAAGACAGTCTCTTCAATAAATGGTGCTGGGAAAATTGGACAGCTACATGCAAAAGAATGAAACTTGACCACTCTCTCACACCATACACAAAAATAAACTCCAAATGGATGAAAGACCTCGATGTGAGACAGGAATCCATCAAAATTCTAGAGGAGAACATAGGCAGCAACCTCTACGACATCGGCCAAAGCAACCTTTTTCATGACACATCCCCAAAGGCAAGAGAAACAAAAGATAAAATGAATTTATGGGACTTCATCAAGATTAAAAGTTTCTGCACAGCCAAGGAAACAGTCAGAAAAACTAAGAGGCAGCCCACGGAATGGGAGAATATATTTGCAAATGACACTACAGATAAAGGACTGGTATCCAAGATCTACAAAGAACTTCTCAAACTCAATACATGAGAAACAAATAAACAAATCATAAAATGGGCAGAAGATATGAACAGACACTTTTCCAATGAAGACATACAAATGGCTAACAGACACATGAAAAAATGCTCAAAATGATTAGCCATCAGGGAAATTCAAATCAAAACCACACTAAGATACCACCTTACGCCAGTTAGAATGGCAAAAATTGACAAGGCAAGAAACAACAATTGTTGGAGAGGATGTGGAGAAAGGGGATCCCTCCTACATTGTTGGTGGGAATGCAAGTTGGTACAGCCACTCTGGAAAACAGTGTGGAGGTCCCTTAAAAAGTTAAAAATTGAGCTACCCTATGATCCAGCCATTGCACTACTGGGTATTTACCCCAATGATACAGATGTAGTGAAGAGAAGGGCCATATGCACCCCAATGTTCATAGCAGCATTGTCCACAATAGCTAAATCGTGGAAAGAACCGAGATGCCCTTCAACAGATGAATGGATTAAGAAGTTGTGGTCCATATATACAATGGAATATTACTCAGCTATCAGAAAGAACGAGTTCTCAACATTTGCTGCAACATGGACAGCATTGGAGGAGATAATGCTAAGTGAAATAAGTCAAGCAGAGAAAAACAATTATCATATGGTTTCTCTCATCTATGGAACATAAGAACTAGGAAGATTGGGGGCGCCTGGGTGGCACAGTGGTTGAGCGTCTGCCTTCGGCTCAGGGCATGATCCCGGCATTCTGGGATCGAGCCCCACATCAGGCTCCTCCGCTATGAGCCTGCTTCTTCCTCTCCCACTCCCCTGCTTGTGTTCCCTCTCTCACTGGCTGTCTCAATCTCTGTCGAATAAATAAATAAAATCTTTAAAAAAAAAAAAAAAGAACTAGGAAGATTGGTAGGAGAAAAAAAGGGATAAAGAAAGGGGGGTAATCAGAAGTGGGAATGAAGCATGAGAGACTATGGACTCTGAGAAACAAACTGAGGGCTTCAGAGGGGAGGGCCCTGGGGGAATGGGATAGGCTGGTGATGGGTAGTAAGGAGGGCACATATTGCATGGTGCACTGGGTGTTATATACAACTAATGAATCATTGAACTTAATATAAAAAAAAATAAAAACTTAAAAAACAAAAAAACAAAAGGATAGCTCCTATATCTTACTATGTCATTAAATGGATTTTATCTTTCATCTAGATTTTTAATCCATCCTAAAATTATTAATAATTTTGCATAAATGCATATATATGCCATTTTAAAATTTTTTAAACTGTTAGCTATGTGTCCAAGTATCATTTATCACATATCAAAAACTAAAGTATTTTTGGTTTGGTTTCTGGATTCTGTTCTGTTCTGGATTCTATGTTCTGTTTTGCTCAATTTATCTATTCTCATGCCATATTGTTTTGGTTAGAGGAGCTTTTACATACATTCTCAGAATATCAAGCTTATTCTTCCATATAAAACATATAATCCATTTGTCTAATTCCAAAAGCAAGGTCAGAATACATAAACAACCATTAGAATTTTGATTGGAGTTGCTTGAAATTTATGCACTGATTTGAGAAGTATTTACAATGTTCAGTCTTTCCATTCAGGGATATGACATGTCTTCATTTACCAAAGCCTTCTTTTATGTCTTCTGCAAAACATTAATATGGAAAGATGTATTCTAGTCTTATGACATCCTTGATAAATTTATTTTTAGTCATCTTGTAGTTTTAGTAACTGTCATGAATGGAATCTTTTACCATTTCATTGCGAATTGGTTGTTACT
Source organism: Ursus maritimus (assembly GCF_017311325.1). Lineage (NCBI taxonomy): Eukaryota > Metazoa > Chordata > Mammalia > Carnivora > Ursidae > Ursus > Ursus maritimus. Next base: position 56,013,156 of record NW_024423897.1, read on the forward strand.
AGTATCTAGGAAAATTGTTAAGTTTTTCAAATATTTATCTTATGTAGTGACATCTTCATGTAGTTGGGTTTTTTTTTTTTTAATGCAAAGATGTTTTTAGTTAAGCCTCCTGACTTTTCTAGGTATAAAATCATATAAATGGTTCTGTTTTCACCTCTTTTCTAAAATTTACACCATTTAATTGACTCTGTATTATCATATTAGCTAAAACCTCCCAAACAATATTGAATTTTAGTGGGAGGTACCCTGTGCCTTGTCCTGTTTCCCACTGGTGTAGGAATGCATTTAGGATTTTACAATTTCATATCAGGTTTTACAATGATCTCTGGTATCATTTAAAAATCATTTTAGGGAGTTTTTATTTTATTAGATGTACTTAATCAGTAATTTTATTTTACTTTAAGTCTCTAATCACACAATTTTCTTCTCAGTTAGATCAAATTTTTTAGGATCTGATGATAATTCTTTACGCAAATTATTTATTAATGTAATTAACTATATTGCTGGATTCCCTGATATGGAACCATTCCGGCAAGTGTGGATTAAAACTTTTGTATAGAGAGTGTAGTAGAAGGTATCATAAATTACATTAAATGGTAAATGAGAGGCTCAGAGAAAATACTTGCAATACAGTGCATACAAATTGTATGCCGTGTAACATATATATTACCTGTAGATACACACAAGACAGAGTATCAGGTGGTCTTTACTAATTAATAAAAAAGTAGAAAATAGACAAATGGTGTGAATATGCAAAACACAGATGAAAAATACAAATGACCAGTAAATATGAGAAAATAAACTCAGTCTTGCTAATAATTTTTAAAATATAAATTAAAATGAGATGCAGTTTTGCTTTTTAAAATGGCGATATCTAAAAACACTATTCACATTCTTATTCTCCCTCTCCCTCTTCCCTTCCCCCCACTCACACGCTCGCGCCCTTGTGCGCTTCCTCTCTCTCAAATAAATAAATATTTAGAAAGACCATTCACATCAACTGCTAGAGAGAATGGGAAAAATTGGTGTCTTCATGCATATGTAGTGGGAATACGAGTTAGTATAACTTTTTAAAATATAATTTCATTTCCCATATTAAAATTTTTAGTATGTATATGTGATAATCCAGCAACTTTACTCCTAGGAACCTATACAAAAACCATGATGTGAGTTTGTAAAGATAAATGTGTCAGAGTTTTCACTGCTACCTGCATATAAGAAGTAAAATAGGAAAATCTCTCAAATGTAAGTCAGTAGGGGGCTTGTTAAGCAAATTATGGTGAAGGATTCAAAGCTGTGGAATATTATGGATTGGTTCACAGGAAAGGGTGGGTCTAAGCTAACCGAGTGTGTATATCCAAGCTCCATTCTTTTTGTTGATTTGGTTTTGTTTTGATTTGGTTCCATTTTGAACATAAAAGTACATCATTGCTTTTGTACAGACTCTGGGACATGCTTTAATAAGGATAGGATAGCCAGGGTCAGACCAGGTGATTAGTTGCAAGTGACTTACGGTATGCAAGTAGTTAATTATGGTAGATTTAGCAAAAAAGAGTAGACTGAAGAATCCACAGTATTCTTGAGACAGCTGGAGAAATAAGCTCACTGCTTCCAGAAATTGTGCCCCACGCCACGCACGAGCATGGCCTGGCAGCGGGACCTTTGCTGTCACTGAGCTGGGCGTGTTACAGTTCGCACGGCCGCCAGGCTCCATCACAGTTGCTGCCGCCCCGGGTCCCATGTCACTTTTGTTCCCAGATCTAGCCAGGCAAATATTGCTGCCCCAGGAGCTAGATACCTCTCCTGGAAGCGGATTCCACTGGAGCCTCCTTCCTTGCTGCTCCTTCCCAAAGCAGAGCCTGTGTGTGTGAGGACCAGCTGCGTGGAGCCTGGAAACATTGGAAATTCCACTGCCAAGAGCTGGGACCCCCGTCCTCTCAGTTTTGCTTTGGGGAAGTGGGACTCACAGAAAACTCTACCTCCTTCTTCCCCCACCAATTCTCTAGCACCCCTCCCCCCCACCTGCTCTCCTGCCAGATTGTTAGCTCCACAAGGAAAGGGACTGCTGTAGTCTGAATATATGTGTCTACCCAGAATCCGTATGTTGACATCCTAACCCCCCAAAATGATAGCATTTGGAGGTGGGGCTTTTGGATGCACTTAGATCAATCACACTGGTGGGGTCCTCATGGATAGGATCAGTGCCCTTATAAAAGAGGCTCCATCCACAGAGATCCCTCACCCTTTCCATCACGTGAGGACACAGCAAGAACTGTTTTCAGATATTAAATGTGTATAAACTGCGAGGATATTCATATACAGGTTTCAATTGGTTTAAAAAAATGAATGAATTCTGGACATTTCTTTGTGGCTGATCTGAGGACCATACATCTAGAAGCAGATTACACTGGAAAAGGCAGAACCCACTTAGGAACCATTAGGAGCTATTGGAAGAAGGTGGGTGGATAGCGTGACCCCAAGTAAGCAGATAAAAAGGGTTTTGAGCCACCGGCAATGTTGTGCAGAGATGCCCAGAGGCACTTATGATGGGTCTGCATGGTTGGTTGTCCTAAGCAGGTTCATTAGTGGGGTGAGGCCATGGGGGATGGGAGCACATTGGAAGAGACAGGTATGCAGAAAAGGGCCACAGGACCAACAATGCAATCAGCTTCCTTACACGTTTGGGTGATAAGAGTTCAACAGGAGGTGGATTCCACGGGAAAGAAGCCCGCCAAGGATTCCAAAGGAAGGAAATCTACTCGGTCCTGCAGTCCAGCTGGTGGTGTCACAAATTAACGCCAGCGGTCATCCCTCCAATCCCCGTTTACTGAAGGTCCGCCATGTGCAATCACTGGGTGATACTTCCAACTGCTGTTGGAAGAAAGTGCGATGTCGTACAGCGTTCTTGCAGAGAAATTGCTCATGGGTTTGCAGACCTCCTTCTGACCACACCAAGATTCTTTACTCAGAAAACACTTTGAACTTTTCCAGCTTTGATCGAAACAAAACACTCCAAACACTTGTATTTCTTTGTCTGGTGTCTTATGGACCCGAAAACATTAGGCTGCTTGAAAAACATACCCTGAGTCACTGTTGGATTCTACCACTGTGTCAATATTAGTTCAAAAGTTGGCATTCCATCTTGTTTCAGCCACCCTTTTGATTACTAAATCGAATGTCTTATTGTACCTTCACCTTTTGATGCGAATTGCTACAAGCCACTACAGTTCCATCAAGCATGGAAAATAAAGGTGAACATTGTTTCCATTATTCATTCTGCTCTTGACACAGGATGGAACATCACAGAAGAATTGAGAAATAAGAATCTTTGCCACAAAGAATGTGTGGTCAGGGAAATCGCGAGAAGGGCTGGATGATGTGGTTTATACTAGAGCACTGAAGGGAAACATGGTCACGGGACAGACCTTTAGACGCAGAGGACACCTGCTCTCTGTTATCCCTGCCAGGGACAGGAGCACCAGGGTGGAAAATAGAACACCGTGGACAATCATCGATCTGTCAGGGAGTGAATAACAGGACAGCGACTGCCACCAGGATTTGAGGGGATTAAGGTACAAAGGAAATATGATAGTCTGTAACGAGACAGCTTCTGCTCTTACAAGCTTCTACAGGTAAAGGCAAAGGAAACACGACCTATGTCTCCATCTTGTTTTAGAAATTCCACGACTTTTCCAGGCAACATGTGGGGCGGAGGAAAGAATGAAACCCCTGGAAGCCCAGAGGGAAGCCCGTTGCCCATCACGACGAAGCCATGCGGACATGGGGGTTGCTCGGTCTTATCGTTGAGTGTTGTTTTTAAGGCAAAGATATTCTGCCTACAAGGAGGTTTCAGGGCCCAACTTCGGAAGTTCCCGGTAGTGTATCGGGTGTGTTTCCTAGCTCAGGGCAGTGACGAGCTCTCACTCTTTGTGACCGTCCAGCATCCGTACTCACCTTCTAGGCCCGGAATTGGCCTTCTGGGGTAGATGCTGTTTTCGTGGCTGGTCCAGATGCCTTTCCTGGACCAGCGCGCCGGGCCATGGGCCATGTGAGCTTTGGCTGCTAATGATCCACGGATGCCCCCACGTTCCACGCCCTCGGCTGTCTGCAACTTGCATTGGCTCCGAGAGCAGCCACAGCAAAGCACCACAGACCGATGACTCAAATGACAGAAGTGTATTTCCTTACAGTTCTAGAGGCTGGAAATCCAAGATCAAGGTGTCAGCAGGGCTGGTTTCCCCCGAAGCCTTGGTTTTGTGCTTTTTGGCTTGAAGATGGCCATCTCCCCACTGTGTCTTTAAACAGTCTTTCCTGTGTACCTGTCTGTGCCCTAATCTCCCCATCTTGTAGAAACTCCAGTTGTGTTGAATGAAAGCCCACCCCTAGGACTTCATTTGACCTTAATCACCCTTTTAAAGGCCCCAACTCCAAATACAGTCACATTCCAGGGTCCTGGGAGTTAGGATTTTAACATGTGAAAGGAGTGAACACAGTTTAACCCATAATACACCAGAAGCCTTTTTTTTTCTTAAGGAAACTTTCTAAAGCTATTTGGAGTCTGGTCATTAACATCCTCTGAGTATTTGACGCCCCCCAAGGCAACTTCCTGGTCCCCAAACCTGCAACCACAAGAATTGTGCTACTTTTTTTTTTTTAAAGATCTTATGTATTTATTTGAGGGAGAGAGCACTAGAGAGAGGAAGCAAGCACGATTGGAGGACAGAGGGAGAAGGAGAGGGAGAGGGAGGAGCAGACTCCCCGCTGAGCAGGGAGCCCGAAGCGGGACTCGATCCCAGGACCCTGGATCGTGACTTGAGCTGAAGGCAGACGCTTCACCTACTGAGCCACCCAGGCGCTCAAGAACTGCACTTCTACAACTATACCCACTCCCCCCACCTGCCCCCCGAGAGAAGCATTCTTCCCCCACGGTCACCGAAGCTGTGGCCAGGGAGAGACAGGACATGGACAAGGAAGCCCCACCCTTGGAGCAGAAAGGGGAGTCAGGGAGAGAGAGGACAAGAGAGACCCTCCAAGTTGCAGGACAGCGCTGTCCAAGAGCTCACTTTGCCGCCAGGAGGCAGTCCTCTCGCCCAGCAGGGGGCAGCACACCCCTTTCCTGAATCTGAGCTGAAGCTGAATCAGAAGCAGAGACTAGGGGGCGCCTGGGTGGCTCAGTCGTTAAGCATCTGCCTTCGGCTCAGGGCGTGATCCCAGCGTTCTGGAATCGAGCCCCGCATCAGGCTCCTCCGCTATGAGCCTGCTTCTTCCTCTCCCACTCCCCCTGCTTGTGTTCCCTCTCTCACTGGCTGTCTCTATCTCTGTCGAAGAAATAAATAAATAAAATCCTTAAAAAAAAAAGAAAGAAAGAAAGAAGAAGCAGAGACTAGATGGGACCAGAACAGCCCCATTTCCTGGAGCTTCCACAGCTTTTCAGCAATTCCTTACAGAGTGGAAGGTGGTGCCAAAGCCTAGGGGCTCTGCATGGGTGTTAGGCTGATTATGGGGCCCAAAGACGCCCATGTCCTGCTCTCGGGTACCTGTGAGTATGTTCCTTCGCATGAGGAAAGGGACTTAGCAGATGTGACTAAGTTAAAAAATTCTAAATGGGGAGGTGATCCCGGAATATCTGGGTGGGTGCAGTATAACCCCAGGATCCCGAGGGGGGAAGCAAGGGATGGTGGTGGCAGTCAGAGTCAACGAAGAAAGCAGCATAAGTCCGAGAAAATACCATCCTGCTGGCTGGGAAGATGGAAAAAGGAGCCCCAAGCTAAGAAATGTAGGCGGCTTCTAGAAGGCGAGCCTAAGATTCTGCCTCCAAAGAAACGCAGCCCCGCTAACCCGCTGACTTGGGCCCAGTGATGTGGGTGTGGGGCTTCTGACCTCCACACTGGGAGATCACCAGTGTCTGTTGTTTTGGGTCCCCGAGTCTGTGGCACTTTGTGACAGCCACCGTGGGAACCTGAAGCAGTGTGTAGCAGATCGAAATCTGTGTCGTGGAGCTTTGGTCCACGAACCATCACATTATCTAACTTCCAAAATGCGCATCATATTAGAAATATAAAATGTCATCTGGGATTTAAACGTAGAGCTAACTGGGTAAGAACCGTCCTGCTGGGGAAATGTGTGACGTCATTACCTACCCCCTCGTCCTAGGATCCGAGCAGTACCCGGCGGCCGAGTGATCCGGAGACTTCACACAGGATCTCCTCACTTCCGGCGATGCTGGGAAGGGCGGCACGCGCGTTGTCTAAACCTGTAGTTCAAGCTAACAGTTCGGGGGTCCGCACCCTTTTTCAGTGAAGAGCCAGAGAGTTATATTCTAGACCTTGCCATCTCTATGTGTTCTCTGCTCTTGGAGCGTGAAAGCTGGTAAGATGTACACAGGTGGACATGGCCACGTGCCAGCAAAACTCGATTTACAATAACAGGCTGCAAGCGGTGTGGCCCGCCAGCCACAGCTTGAGGACTTACCATAGGCCCCCCAAAAGCAGGCAAACTGCTCCTCACCACCTCCACACCCTGGGATGAATTTGGTGACTTGGGTCTTTTATGCAGCCTCAAAGGGCACAGGTCTTAAGGGTAGGTCTTCAAGCCACCACAAACTCCCTTACTGGGTGACCACCAGATGGGGTGCTGCCTGGGGTCCGGGTCTCCCAGCAGAGCTCGTCCCCTGCCCCCCGCCCAGCCCCAGGGACGCCTGTCTGTGTGGGTTGGTCTGCTCTCTAGCTACCCCTTCTTTACACCTCTTCTTCTGCAAGAAACCAGCTCTTTCCTTCCAAGAAGCCCCTTGGCCATTTGAGAAGGGAAAAAAGGAAATAAGCTTCTTTTCCTTTCATAACCTGAAAAAAATAATGTCCTCAATCAGATTATCCTTTATTATCCTATTATTTACAGTCTATTAGATGAAAGGTTAGACTTAGGTTTATTGCTTAGTAAACTGTAGGTAGTTTTCAGTCTACGGGAATGCTCAGTCATTATCAACCAATCCTTTTGTTGCCTTAAAAAGTCACAAGTTATAGAATCCCACAGATAACAATGCACATAAACATCTAAATTGCAGGTCACGGAACTGACTGTGTTCTCGGGCTGGGAGCTGGGAGACTACGTGACCGCTTTCCTTACATAATGGCCCATTAAACAGGTTCACTCCTGTCGGAGTGTCCCACTCATGCCGTCCTTGACCTTTTCCTGCTCCTCCGCTCTCCTCCGCAGGTCCTCTGTCTGATTTTAGGAATCCCCGCGGTCACTGGTTCGGTGAGGAGGACAGCTGTAGATGTGAACAGAGCTGAGCTGAATAGGCTTAAAGGGAGGAGACAAAGGGACTGTCCTGGGTTTGAGCCACCTGCCTTTCCTTAGCATCAAAACAAAACAAAAATAAGCTCTTAGGGCCTTAGTAAATATACTTCTATTCTTTGGCTTGCCAGTTCATGCTAAGCTGATAGCTAATTTCTAGCAATGGGACAAATGTTTCCAATTGCTGCGTATCGGTCCTCATTATAATAAAGAAAATGTTTAATGGGTTCATCTTGAACAAAATGGCACACTTAATGGCAATTTTAAGAATATTTTTATTCAACAAAGCTTTTTATTTGAAAGAAATAAATTTATAGCTTCAAAAGAAACTTTTTAGCAAAGGTTGTAGAGATGGCAAAGTGTGCTATTTTCTTCCCCTTTTGTTCTCTTGCTATTCAGCCTTCCCTCATCCACCTACACTTGCCCAAGAAGAGCCCTTGCCTAACAACGTGCTAGCTTACCTCCCCTGGCAAGAGCTTAGGAATCAGCAGGAGGGGAACAAAGGCATCTGGGAATCACAGGTAGGCTTATCATCAAATCATATCTCTTGAGCATCCAGGAGGGGCAAAGCGCTATGCCAAAGAACGCATGAGCTGAGTGAATGGGAAAACAGCAGAGACACACAAGGGAGGCAAATTAATCTGTTGACCAAGAAAACAAGCTGACAATCACCACTTCTACAAATTTTAAAGAGACGCAGTACAAATGTCTGTGATGTTAGCAGAAAATGATTTTCTCATATGCTATCTAAGAATCTGCTTCAATTAACTTATCTGGAGAACTTGAAAACTCGAATGTTTGAGAGTAGGAACGATTGTCTGGTATTCTTTTCCAGTTCTCCATCATTATTCAATTTTTCTTTAAATGAACTCAGAACAGGACAATATGATGGAGCTGTGCTGACTTTGTTGACGGACTTTTGTCAGTTACTCAAATTAAGGAGGAAGATAAGTATTGATTGTCCCATAGAAAACACCAGGACTAAGTATCACACTAATTTTTGTTAATTTGGGAAATAGATTGTAAGATTTCTCTTCATCTAGTAATTCGGAAATTGTACTCTGCCGAACACACTGATGCCCTCAATTTAATGTATGTTGTATCAACAATAACTGAACCAAAAGCTAGAACTGGAAAAGCAGACCCTGGAAAACAGTATTCATTCTTCACAAGGCACCTCCCTAGTCCCCTACAGAGAGTCAGACGTCACCTGAGGATCCTTTGTGTTTCTTCATAAAGTAGGAGCTGTGGGCAGTAGGGTGACTTATTACATGGGAACTGGCCAACTTCCTGAGCTGTTGCTCAGGTGAGGGAGAGAGACTGAGAGGCTGTTGAGGGGTGCAGAAGCAGGGGGGCGTCCGGGAGAGCCTACTAGGTGCTCCTCACCTTCTCAAGAGCCACTGGTCATCACAGAGAACTTTCATCCTTTTTTTGCCACACACAAGTAAAAAACAGTTTGTTCTTTGTTGCAGTGAAATGCCCATGAGATTTCCACACTCCCTGAGAAAAATCAAAGACTGGGAGACTGACACTTAATAAATCAGAACACGAGAGGAAAAGAGGCAAAATGTAAAGTGAGAGGAAGAGGAAGAGAAAGCTCAAAGGGGACAAGGCAGATTTAAAAAGAGGGAGAAAAAGAAATAGGCATGTCTCAGTCCGTTCAGGTGACGGCAACAAAATACTATGCACTACGCAGCTCTACCAGCAGACATTTACTGCTCACATTTCCGGAAGCTGGAAGGCCAAGGTCATGGTGTTAGCAGATTCCGTATCTGGTGAGCACCCAATTTCTGGTTCATGGATGGTCATCCTCTTGCTGTGTCGTCACATGGCAGATGGGACAAGGGAGCTGTCTGGGGTCACTTCTATAAGGGCACTGACCCCATTCCCGAGGGCTCCACCCTCATGACCTAAATCACCTCCTGGAAGGCCCCCCTGCTAACACCATTGCGGTGGGGGTTAGGTTTAACATATAAGTTCTGGAGGGACGCAAGCGTTCAGCCTGGAGAAAGGCTCAGAGGAAGGGTGAGAGGGAGAGGGAGAGTCTAAAGGTAGAGAAGCCAGCAGCAGTGAGGGCAGGAGGGTCACGAAAAGGGGAGAGTGAGCGTAAGACAAGACAGAGATGCTAGTGGGAACTGTCCTTGAGGTACCCCTGCTCCCCGCCCCACCGTCTTTGGAGTAAGTTACAGCATGTTGTCATTAACAACTATCACATCGACTTCCACAGAGAAGTTCTGGGAAAACTGGTATGGTGTTCTGATTGATTAAGTATCCGTCTTATTCTTCTAGCAAATACTGATGTGGTGCCTATTCTTCACCGTGTGGTCCTCGAGATCCTGGGGTATATCAGTAAGGCTCACGGTCTTGGGCGGGAAGCTAGAAATGCTGCTTTCGTCCCTGGGAAACATGGTGTGTTTTTACCAGAAAATCTGGAATTTGTATTTTACTTTATTTTTCTATTTTATTTTATTTTTTTATTATGTTCAGTTAGCCACCATTTAGTACATCATTAGTTTTCGATGCAGAGTTCAATTCCTTAGTTGCGTATAACACCCAGTGCTCATCACAACACGTGCCCTCCTTAATACCCATCACCCAGTGAAACTGGTATTTTAAATAAGGATTCTTTTATCCACAGGTTTCTTTAGCTTTCATATTCATAAGAATGATGAAGAGTTCAAAGTTGTAGTTTGGAACCCTACGGAAGTCTACCTTTTTTTTTTTTTTTTTTTAGAAGTCTAACTTTTTGGTAAAGATGTAAAGTTTTCCTTTATATTCAAAAGCAGCCAGATGGGTTTGTGATTAGATTAAGGGTTTGCAGGGAGCGGTGGAGATTGGGACTAGGACCAAATCATTTCAGGAACCTAAAGGTTACCTTTGGAAAAATGCTCATTTCCTTGTCTTGGCCTTTTTCCCTCTGCAATCAAACCCAGATGTCTTCTGAGTCCGGGCGAGTGTCGGAAAGCAGCGCTCTTGGCACTCTTTGGCAGGATATTAGGAAAACCTTCAGGTGACATAAAGGAGTGAAACCCAGTTCTTAACTTTCCCATCTGCTCTTATCAAAATGTCAGGCTTCTCCGAGCTCCAGGCGAGGGGACGTCAGGCCATACCACGGTGTCCTTGTGACGGATGGGGTGGCGGGTGGGACAGCTGGCCGCCCCCAATCAGTGCAGGTTGTTTCTTTAGGTCTAACTCTGTGTGGGGGCAGGGCGCCCTGGGCTGTCCCCCTGGGGCTGGCTTATGGCCAAGGTGGCGGTTCCCAGGCAAATAGGGTGGCGTCACCCCCGAGACGCTCTGAATGGAGCATGCAGTGGGAACGTGGGTAGTGAGTGGGATTTCCACAGGAAAATCCCTATAATTTCCTGTCCCTATGCTCCAGAAGTTATTTTGATTAAAAAAAAAATACCGTTTGATAAAATCATTTGGCAACATTCATTTTCCCTGGGAAGCGAGATTTCTTTGAACTATTAGGAGCGTCCAGTCGGTACAATTCTGGAACTCAGCAGCGGTGCTGGTTGGCACACCTGTGGTGAATGTCCTTAACGCTACTGAATTGTACACTTAAAAAGGGTTAAAATGGTCCATTTTATATTATCTTGAATTTAGCACAATAAAAAAGTCAAGTTGGTCAATTTTTTTTTAAAGATTTTATTTATTTCTTTGACAGAGATAGAGACAGCCAGCAAGAGAGGGAACACAAGCAGGGGGAGTAGGAGAGGAAGAAGCAGGCTCATAGCGGAGGAGCCGGATGTGGGGCTCGATCCCAGGACCCTGGGATCATGCCCTGAGCCAAAGGCAGATGCTTAATTAACGACTGAGTCACCCAGGAGCCCCTGAGTTGGTCAATTTTATTATGAAGCAAGTTGCAGCAATAGTTAGCCGTCAGAATAATAATATCCTGGTTTTAATCAATGGGAGGAATGAGGTAAAAGTTCACCGAATTTGAAACGATCTGCTCCTTGGCCTGTATTTTAGTATGATTTGATAATAAAGCCAATGAGTTCACAATGGAAACTGATTCCTTGGCAGAACCAGAGCTGCTACGTTCTTCTGATCAAGAGTATTAAAATTGGTACGAAAACAAAGAGACAAAAATTACCAGGAAAAATCCAGGGCTAATCATGATATCGGTAACTCCGAAGCAAGCAACTGCTCTCCCACGAGATAAATTGCACCGTTTGCCATATAATCACTTTGTTTGGGAAACAGTACGTTCAGGGCCAAGGGTACCTGCTAGAGGAAAACATCCTTTTAATCTGATCGGAAACCGCGCCGCACCTAGAGTTTGGAGCCAGCGGTCCTCTCCCTTCATCAGAGGCTCAGCTTCACAGTGAGCAACTCCGTTTGAGGAAAAGCAAAGCTATTTACAATCAGGTTTCTCCCTTCGCAAGCCGAGGCTGTGTGAGTGTTGAGAAGGAGCTCTGTCAGATCCCCAGGCAAAATGAGGGTTTCTTGAAAATGCAAAAACTTACTTTTATGGTAAAATAATTCACCCGATAAAATTAACCGCTTACGTTGAGCTACCATCTGCGGAATAAAATTCACTTTTATTTTGTTTTCTTTTAAGCTTTACAGATGTGCAGAGACCAGGCACATGCTCCGTGGACTCCTCCCCCGAAGAAGAGGTTGACTGTTACACCAGGAGCAGAGCCTCCCGGAAGGTTCCCAAGTTTGCCTGGGGGTGGGGGTGGGGAGAATCCGGAGATGAATTCAGCGATACTCCATTTACCAGGATCTTAACACCTCACAACCTCCTTAGGCAATGAAATGCAAAGTAAGCCCTTTCTCATGTTTAACCTAAGCTGGCTCTGCTATTAAAGAAATAGTTTCTTTTTGTCACCTCTCCGGGAAGAACCGGAAAAACTTTAAATATTATCAAGTCACCCACTTAATGGCTGTTGACTCTTTCTTATCTTTAAGCTAATAAATCCAGAAGCCCTCGCATCTCCATAAAGAGATTCTTTCCCAACGTTCTGATTAGGTCAGTCTTCTCTAGGAGTCCTTTAAGGGGCTCCACTGGACAAGCAGAACGAAATAGAACTAAGTGACTGTGGATCGCGCAGAAGCCCCATTGAACTTGCGAGTTCATTCAAATACAATTATCCTGATGCACTATTATTACCCAGTGTGACAAGAGTCCCCATGGAGGACCGGGGTTGAGGGCACTGACCTGGCTGCCCGGGTGTGCGTCCTGCCCCTCATTACTGAAGGTGGTCCTCTCTCAAAAGGACACCTGGGGAAAACATGTATGTGATCACGTCACCATCTGATGCTCCCCATTGCCCCCAACCCCATCTTCTCCCTGGAGGAGCCTGCAGCACACTCATTCGGTGTGCCCCACGGGGAGGACAGACCGTCCTTGAGGAGACCCACGTGACTTGCCTTTGCCAACGAAATATGAGTGTTCTGGATGGAAGCGTTAAGAACCAGCATCTGCTCCCTTTTTCCTCATCTGTGATGATGGAAGCAGAGAACCCCTAGAAGCCTGGGTCCCTGAGTAATTGAAACGAGCAGAGCCTGTAATAGGAAAGACAGAAAGTTCGTCAGTTAGTCCCTGAGATTTTTCAGGTCGTTTCTATAGCATTACCCAATCGATCCTGTCGGCTACTTCACCATCTCAACTGGAAATAGTGGTGAGTTTTTCTCTTCGGGTTTCCATGGAAGAGTCATGACCATCAGCAACTTTAAAGTTCTGTTAGTATCAATAACTATTTGTGACCTGCTGATTCCGTTCAGTGAGGAGCTGAAACGGGGGGAATGAGCGCAGAGAGCAACCCTCCACGGATCCGCAGCACAGATCCAGTTTGGTAGGTCTCTTGTTTGACGAGACAGTAGAGAAATTGCAAGTGTAAAATAGGGTAGGCACGAGGGCATCCGAAATGAAGTCGTATGTGGGGTAGCAGCCAGAATGGCTGCAAAAAGTTTTAGGGCAGGATTGCTATTCTAGAACTCATGAAAATTTAATGTGAGAATGTATTAGTCAGGGCTCTCCAGAGAACCAGAGCCAATAGTTGATAAAAATGATATAGATAAAAATATAGATTTATTATAAGGAATTAGCTCATGTGATTGTGGAGGCTCAGAAGTCCTGCTGTCTGCAAGCTGGTGACTCGGGAAAGCCAGTCTGAGTCTGGAGGCCGGAGAGCCAAGAGCGCTGATGATGCAAGTCCCAGTCTGAGGGCAGGAGATGACTGTGTCCCAGCCCAAAACGTCAGGCTCTAGAGAGAGATAATTGCCTTGTTGTTCTGTGTAGGCCCTCAAAGGATTGGATGATGCCCACTCACGTCTACCAAATTAAATGCTAACCTAATGCAGAAACACCCTCACAGAAACACCCAGAAATAATGTTTAACCAAATAGCTGGGCACCCTGTGACCAGCCAAGTTGACCTATAAAATTAACCATTAAGAGATATTAGGACTATTTCCCAAGTCTGGTATTAATGAAACTGGGTGTGTATATGTGTACATATGCGTTCCCACCTACTGCAGTTGGGGGGCTAAACCTTTTCCTGAGGCACAACAGACACCCAGACATGCACACAAATCATAAGGATTCCGATCAGTGAATTTTCGCAAAATGAACACACCAGGTAAGCAATTGTCAGAAGAAACAATATTATCAGCGCCAGAGGGTCCTCTCGTGTCTCCTTCCCCTGCGCAAGAGTCCTTACTTTCCTGACTCGTAAAGCAGATGACCTTTACATGCTGTGTGGACCTCTCTTTCTCCACGTTGTGTTTGTGACACTCGCGTGTGCGTAGACCGTTGTCGCATAGCTTCCTAGCACTGCATATGTACACAAATACGGTAATTCATTTATCCACTCCATTGTCAATGCACGTTTCAGGAGTTTCTACCTGGGGCTCTTGCAGAGAGCACTGTTAGGGATATTTTTGTACATGTCTACTGATGAGCATTCAAGTCCAGTCCTATGGGGTGTGCAGCCCCACGGCGGAGTTCCTGGATCACAGGGTATATGGTACGTCCGGTTTCAGTGTTATTATCAAGCCACTTTCCAAAGGAGTTAGGCTCCCACCAGTGGTATTTACAGGGTCTCACTTGTTCCACATCCTTTCTACCCTTGCTCTTTTTGTCCTCGTGAATTTGAAATCTGAGATCCTGAATCTTGATTTGGGCGATACCTTATTGTGATTTTAATGCACATTTCCCTGTTGCCTCCTGAGGCATCTTTTCATATGTTTATTTGCCATTGGGCGTATCCTTTTAAAGTGCCTGCTCCTGTTTTTTGCGCATTTGCCCTTCGGGTTGTCTGTTTTCTTGATGATTTGTAGAAGTTCTTTATGTATTCTGGATACAAGTCCTTTTTCTCATGTATGTTTGTAAAATTTTCTCTCATCCCCTGGGGTTCCCTTGCAATCTGTTCATGGTATCTTGATATACAAATGTTGTTGATTTTAATGTAGTTTCAATTTATCATTTTTTATGATTAGCATATTGCGTGTCTTAAAAATCTAAGTCTACTCCACAGTCATGGATATGTGTTCCTATAGTGTCTTCTGAAAGATTTATTATTTTATTATTCACATTTCTCTCTGTACTGCATCTGTAATTGATTTTTGTGTTTAGTGTGATATAAAGCTGAAGAATCATTTTTTCCAGATGGATATCCAGTTGGCTCAGTGCCAGCAATCAAAAAGGTCATCTTTCCCTCCTGCCTAGCCGTGTCACTTTGGTCACAAACCAGGTGATGGCAGAAGCGTGGGTCTTGTGTCTAGACTTTATATTCTGACGCACTGATTTATTCATCTAACCATCCACTGTGTTAACTGTCATAATTTAATAATCATGATACGTATTGCATTTTTAAATGATTTTCTTAACACAAATTCACAGGAGAAGATGCACTGGTTCAAATGACATGGATCCTATTTGGGAGCTGTTAGCATATATAGTCAGATGCCCTCAAAAGATTACATATCCCCTAATAACACTTATTATTATTATTATTACTATTATTATTATTATTATATTAGTATAATTACTATTTTACTTGTTTATCCCCCATCTTGTCCACTTTTAGTTCCAATGTTTAAAAACAATTGCACCAAACCAATGACATTGACAGCCACCATTTAGGCTACTCTGTGCCAGGTACCACGTTAGTAACTCTTTCAACAGATCTGCGTGCTTGGTTTTATGTTCCCCATTTTCCACGTTAGGAAACCAAGGTTCTCGACAGTCCCCTGACTCTTCCGCAGCTGCCCAGGTAGTAAAGGTCAGAGAGGCACCATCTCCCTCTCTCCAGAGCTCTTTCCCCACTGTCCTGTTGTATTAATTTGCAATTCTTTACTTTCAGGTAGATAGAACTGCTTTCTCTTTGTGGGTACAGATGTTCCATTCCCTCCTATTCTTCTGTCCTTTGATCCTTGTACCTTTCTCAGGAGGAATGACAATTCATATTCTTACAGACTAGGGGAGCTTGCATATTTTATCCCCACTCCACCTCCAGACAGGAAAGAATAATTATAAAGATCCCTTTTGCACGGATATGCATTCCATGGGGGCTAGTGGTCTGAGGGAACTAGTGAAGGATGGATTCAGAAAATGTGTTGGCCTTCCTCATGTGTCAGTGAAGAGAAAGACATCTGGGTAACCAGTTTGCAGGGGAAGTTGAGAACATGTAGAGAGACAGCTATTCAAATAGCTGAGCATGGGATTTGCAAAGGCTTCTAGGAGAAGTGGGCTTGAGGTTGGTTGGTTGACCCCAGAGGGAATTCTCAACAGACAGCATTCAAATGGGGAGGGCCAGCAAGACACCTGGGAAGTTCAGAGTCATTGCCCCTGGAAACAGGCTCCAAAGGAGCACATAGACTCGTTCTTGGTCTAACACACATATTCTCTTTCTTTCACACACATGCATCCACAAATCTCTCCTGTCGCTCCCCTACACACTGACATTTGAGATCTCTGCCAATATTCTAAAAGGAATCTTGGCAAAAGAAGGCTCCAGCTCCTTCCGCAGCCTCTGACATATGTGCCTTGTTCTGAGCTGAGCTGTGCAAAGGCAGGAGGATGAAAGTGGGTAGAAGATCAGCAGAGGCGTGTGCCCTCTTTCCAGCTGCTTCATTATGTAATTGCCATGGATTTGTATATTTTCCCCAGCAAAATTAATGTCATTTTTAGAAGAAGGGTGTGATGTGTGGCTAAAAAATATGGAAAACATGGTTACTGGATCTGAGAAGAACAATATCTGGAAATCAATCCCTGTTCTTGGAGCAGATGTCAAAGCACTCTTTGATTTAAACTGGATCATGGAGTTCTCAGAACCATGTCTGCTAACTCAAATCCTTGAGCTCCTCCAGGATGTCAAGGGATGGGGAAAGACAGCAGCTACGGGGCTCCCGTGGGTACCAGGACAGCTCAGGTTCCAACTTCCTTAGATCTGACACCGACATCGAGGAGTGAGCAAGCACAAAAGCTGCAGATTGCTTGGAGGACAGAAAGTCAGGAACCTTCTGAGTCCTGCATGGTGTCCTGAAGCTCCAAGACTGGAAGGATCGTTTACACCATTTTCAAGATGGTAGAACTAAGCCGCCGGCACATCTATAATCTTCTCTCCCTCTCTCACAGAGTCCTGTGTCCTTGGCACCAGCCATGGTGGCCTTACATTTTCTTTCAAAGTCCACGAGATAAAGACGTTCCTCCAAAGAAGCAGAAGGAAAAAGCGAAGAGTGAGACCAAGTCTGGGCTCAGCCTGGGCTTGATGAGGTTTGGTGCTGCTTATAAAACTGGGGCTTTTATTTTATTACTTATATGTTTTACAGAAA
Organism: Ursus maritimus; assembly: GCF_017311325.1. Lineage (NCBI taxonomy): Eukaryota > Metazoa > Chordata > Mammalia > Carnivora > Ursidae > Ursus > Ursus maritimus. The sequence continues at coordinate 56,030,237 of NW_024423897.1, forward strand.
TTGGGAGGAGGGAGTCAAAGTTGTTCAGGTAGGGGCGTAAAATCGTGCCACCTGCCTAGAATGTGCTTCCTGCTTCTGCCGAATCAACTTCTGAACACAAAGGAAATACCCATTTGGAGAATTTATAATGTTCAAGCCTTGGTGCTTTCTCACTGACTAAGTCCTTAACCCCTACAACCCTGGAAGGCTGACGTAACTTCCATTTTATAGATGAGGAAGCAGACTTAGAGAGGTCTTTCCTTCCTTCCTTCCTTCCTTCCTTCCTTCCTTCCTTCCTTCCTTCCTTCCTTCCTCTTTCTTTCTTTCTTTCTTTCTTTCTTTCCTTTCTCTCCCTCTCTCCCCCCTTTTCTTTTCTTTTCTCTTCCCTTTTCTCTTTTCCTCCCCTCTTCTTCCCTCCCTTCCCCTCCCTTCCCTTCCCCTCCCTTCCCTTCCCCTCCCCTCTCCTCCTTTCCTTTCCTTTCCTTTCCTTTCCTTTCCTTCCCTTCCCTTCCCTTCCCTTCCCTTCCCTTCCCTTCCCTTCCCTTCCCTTTCCTTCTTTTCCTTTTGCTGACAATCACACAAAGAGTAAATGGTGAGGATAAGATTTATTCTAGGTCTGTCTGGCTCTAAAATCAATATACGGTGAAGTTGATTCTGGTCTCAAATGTCCTCAGGACTTGGATCTCCATTAACCGTGGGTGCAGTGTTTCACAAGCAGCTGTAGGCTCTCGGCAGATTGGTTTTCATGTTGGCCTTCCATATATTCCCATTTTTTACAGAACTTTTAAAATATTTTAAAGGATTGGTTTTCCAATCATGGAAATACAGGCAGTCTCAAAATTTCTGGGAGAACCAAAATGTTCTTAGCAGGCTGGTTCACGTTGGCATGAGTAGTTTTATCTACGAATTCCATGACAGTAGAGCGATCGACGATCCCACCGAATGTTTAAATGTGGCAGGAGGTCTGTTCTGAAAGAGAAGGCAGAACTCAGAGCGCACATTTGTGTGGCAGATGGAGATGCCCGCCCTGTGCCAGCCATGGGTAATCCCAGGTGTTTCTCATTCACATCTCACCCAGATCTGAGATTTGGAGTTAAACTTCCCAGAGCTCTGGTTGAACTCCCTCAGTCTTGTCCAATTCCACACAAAGCCTCCAGAGAAATCTGCCCCCCTCAGCTATGGCTGCAAATGGGTTAAAACAGGTTTCTTAAAAATGAGAGTCTATCTGAAGCCAAACACTTCCTTGAAGTTCTAAGCTGCTGTGTCTGCAGTTCCTTAGATGTCTGGACCCAGGAAGGCATGCCAGGAAAGAACATTCCTGGTGTGATGTCCAGAAATTACCTACAGAGGAAAATAGGGATGGACAGCGTTGAGAATGTGAGGACCTCCAGGGTTTTCACAGTGAATTCTCCAATACCTACCGTCTATGAGGAACAGATACCAAATGGAAGTAGCTGAGCTTTGTAGAAAGCAGATATAAAACCAAAGACTTTAAGTAACTAGCCTGTAGCCACACAAATCGATGCTGGAAACAGAATAGAAACCAGTCTTCTGGGGCGCCTGGGTGGCACAGCGGTTAAGCGTCTGCCTTCGGCTCAGGGCGTGATCCCGGCGTTATGGGATCGAGCCCCACATCAGGCTCTTCTGCTATGAGCCTGCTTCTTCCTCTCCCACTCCCCCTGCTTGTGTTCCCTCTCTCGCTGGCTGTCTCTATCTCTGTCGAATAAATAAATAAAATCTTTAAAAAAAAAAAAAAAGAAAGAAAAGAAACCAGTCTTCTGACCTCTAGTCTGAGACTCTATCCATCATCCTTGTCTCCCTGGGGCTAAAATACACACTTCCCTTTAAAAACAAATGGAACCAGCATGACCCAATGAAATGGAGTCCTGTTGTTATCGTCCTCATAGCAACCAGATTTAGAGTTCAAAATATAAACTTTTATTTTGTGTGTACTTGGGGTGGGTGTGGGGGGCACTGGAGAGAGCATGGTCACCCCCTCTCCAAAGACATAAAGTTGAATTCTTCTAAGACATGATTCTTAATGCGACCATAAAAAGCTTTAGTGATTTGAGTTTTAGAACTTCTGGATGGGTAAATATAATTTTCTCTTAAAAAATTTTTGCCAGTTTTTTAACAAAATAAATTTCAACAATGGAAAGTATCTCCACATTGCTTAGTGAGAATCTTATTTTAATTCCTTGTTAACTTTATAGTCGTCAAGGTTCTTTATAAGCTTGATGATTCAATATATAATTAGTACATTTTATAGGATTTCAAATACTTTCTAGCCAAGATGTAATTCTATATATCATCATAATGAATGGTCCAATGTTCTTCATTTATTTTATTTCTAGGGTTATATGATATGATTGCTTTCAAAAAGAAAATTGTCCTCCAAAAGCAGTCCCTAATGCAAGTGTTTTATGTGGGAAGAGGATATAATCATATGCAGCAGATATTCTCAGTGTCCACTCTCCCATTTTCCTAGTAAGAAGAACCCCAATTTTTTCCTCATCTCTTTGCACCAAGCTAAATGACTACTTGGCCACGTCCATTGAAACTAAATGTAGCCATGCATTTTGGCCAAAGAAATGTAAGTCAGAGTGTTTGTGCAATTTCTAGGAAGTGTCTCTAAATGGAGGAAGGTGACCTTCCTCCCTGGACTGTGGCTGTGATGGCTGGAGCTCTGGCATTCAGCCAGGATGCTGAGGTTATGGGACATATTCTAGGGATAGCAGAAGTGTTGGCTGGACAAATCCTATGTCTTGAAGACTGAGGAGAGCAGGCCCGGGCCTACCCTCACTGCCCATCTCTGGATGGCTTTTATAGGTGAGACAGGTAACATTTCCATTTTGTATAAGCCACTGCCTGTGTGGGCATTCTGTCCCATGCAATGGGACCTAATCGTAGTGGATACAACATGTAAAATGATATTATCATTATTGATTGGATTATTCTGTTAAAAATCTAACCGCCCAGTGTTAAAGGAAGGAAGTAGTCTGGTCTTTTTTACACCATACTCCTCTCCATTCACATCACAAATGGTGCCTGGAATATACCCGATGTTCACTCAAGCCTCTCTGGGGCCATTTACTCAGGGAACGGGTAAGAGGAGTTTTCAACCCCCTCTGCAGAACGCAAACGGCCTTTGATGACAAAAACGTATTCCTACTACACTAGCTGTCTACGCAGTGTGGGGACAGCCAGCTCCTTCCTCAAGTGGCAATCTCCAGCCTGTGAAGCAATCTTGTCCTTTGTCCCCTGGCACCTCGGTACGATTAATTTACAACCATTGCTGAGCTCGAGTTCAGAACAACCACAGAAAGGGCCGTCTAGCGCCCGGGGCGGGGGGCATCCTGTGAGCACCGGCCCGATGCACTTCTCATCTGCTCGGCACGGCCACTGTCTGGCCTACATCCCCAAACAGGGCTGGAGGAGGCCCAGGGCTGGTGAGCCAGCTGTGCTGACTAGTCACGGTCCCTTGCCTTTAAGAGTTGAGCATTGTAAAGAAATACATTACCTTTATTAGATGACAAGTGACAAACAGACCTGCATTGTCTAAGCAACCTTATCAGGGAAACTCTCACCCTTCATGTCTGAAAGCAGGTGGGAGAAAGGGAGGCCCAGCTGTGACCTGACCTCTGGGCAGAGGTGGAGGTGACCGTCTGGAAGTGAAAGTCATTACTCACCTCGCCCAGTGGTCTCCGAATGCCAGCCTCACACGAGCAGTTGCCGGCATTGGCACAAACACTCCAGCATCCTCCAGGCACGAAAATGCTGATCCACAGCAAATCACAGATGATTGTTATCGTCAACACAATACACCTTTAAGATGAGACCATCGAGAGGCAGGTAACCCTTCAGGTGTTTTTTAGTACGATAAAATTCAGCAGCAAGTTGACATATTTTTTAAACTGTGGAAACTTTCCTTATTTCAGAAACTGTCTTTTAGGGCAAAAAATATTTTATCAACAATACTACTGAACTATATGAGCTCCGCATGGACCTAAATACACATTATCCACAATGCTCCCGATGTTAACCGTTTGAGTGGCAAGACGGACACTCATATAGGAAGCTATGTCACAAATACAAATATTAACCTCATTTCTTCCTGTTAACTTTATTCACATAAAACCATAGCTTAAAATCTCAGCCCTTAACAACTTCTCTTTCAATAATAAGGGAGTGTTGTTCCAATTCAATGATCAAGCTGCCTGGTGTTTACATCTGACTGATTATTATAATCTTCCAGATGCGTCACAATTGTGCTTTTAGGGTTTTATGGGAAGAGATTAATATAGTTTCCTTGAAATCCTCAAGTGATATTTTAATTGAGTCTTTTTTCTCCCCTTCCACCTTGTTTTACATGATTTAGCAAGTGGAGTCCAGGCTCTGTTTGAAAGAGTTTGCTCCGAAAATAAGGAGCCCAACTGCTACTGGTACGAAATCTACTGACTCTGGAAATGCTGGGGAACTGTACGTTCTTCCAATGTGATACGTCATCACGTCAGCGCCTTGCAAACTGATTACACTTGTTTGGTTTTGGTTTTGGTTTTTTATTTCCAGTCATTTATTTTTTTTCCAGTCATTTATTTAAACAACTATATGTGAAAGACCAACTCAGGACTCACACTTCAAATCAAATTATAATTGTGCTTCCTAGACCCTACTACTTTAAAAAGAAAAGAAAAAGAAAGTGTGAGTTTGGTTGGGGAGATGTTTCCTATGGGAAACAAATATTCAGGTGCTAAACGGTGGATGATTACACTTGTTTGCATGCACCTCTAGCGAGCCCGCTCGCACATCGTTTTAAATGTGTTTGGTTGTTTTTGCTGGTTTATAATGTTCAGAAGAAAAAGAACCTGGATTCTGTAGAAGGGGGGGTTCTAAAATGGAAAACTTCTCACCAGGAGGGAAGATTTTTTGAACCAGTGTTTTGCGAAGAAGAAAAGGGTCAATTACCAGTCCAGGTTGAATAGTTGATGGTGCAAACACCTGACCAGCAGAATGGACTTGGTGTTGAAAGGGACTTGGAATTGGGAGCCATAGGAGCGTTGAGATGGTCTGTAGTATGCTGGAAAAGAGGAAAGATAATAGCTAAGTATAACAAAATTAATTTTGGGGGACGCCTGGGTGGCTCAGTTGGTTAAGCATCTGCCTTGGCTCAGGTCATGATCCCGGGGTCCTGGGATTCAGCCCCGTAGTGGGCTCCTTGCTCAGCAGGTAGCCTGCTCCTCCCTCTGCCTGCTACTCCCACTGCGTGTGCTCTCTCTCTCTCTCTGACAAATAAACAAATAAAATCTTTAAATATTATATATATATATATATATATGTATATACTGATCAAACATCTGATAAGCATTATTTGGGCATACTTTGATTGTTACTAAAGCTTTTGTTTCGTTCACCTTGTGCTCTTTTTGGACTGTCCTGCTTTTATAAGAGCATCTACATTAATGAATACATGTTTTATTTTCTTAATAAAGGGAATTGTGAGCTCCTTAAGAGGCGAGCCAGGGAAATTGAACTGGCAGTTTGTTCGTTCCATAATTCAACAAAATTAATTGAGCAATATGTATTTTTATATCTGTGTGTTTGACTTCTGAGTGATTTTCATGAATACTCAATCGTCTTTGTATCACCTTGAGTAACTAATGCAGAATTTTGCTGCTTTATAAAGATTTGTGAAATGTATCGAATTTTGTTGGGAAAAAAGCACAAGTTCGTATATAACCTCCTCTCACTTGAGAAATGACTACCGGTTAGGTTAGGCAGCTCGGATGATGGTTATTCAAAACCATGCAGACCAGGGGTGCCTGGCTGACTCAGTTGGAAGAGGATGTGACCCTTGGGGCGCCTGGGTGGCTCAGTCGTTAAGCGTTTGCCTTCAGCTCAGGGCGTGATCCCGGCGTTCTGGGATCGAGCCCCACATCAGGCTTCTCTGCTGGGAGCCTGCTTCTCCCTCTCTCACTCCCCCTGCTTGTGTTCCCTCTCTCGCTGGCTGTCTCTCTCTCTGTCAAATAAATAAATAAAATTAAAAAAAAAAAAGAGTATGTGACCCTTGATCTTAGGGTCATGAGTTTGAGCCCCACATTGGGTGTAGAGATTATAAATAAATAAATAAATAAATAAACAAACAAACTTAAAAAAAACCCCAAAATGCAAACCACATTCTTGTGCTGCAAAGCTCACGTGTCTGGGTTTAAAGCCAGGCATGGCGATCTATTAGCTGTGTGACTTCAGGAAGCTTACTTAATCTTCCTGGGCCTCAGTTTCTTCATCTACAAGCAGAGGATGATTGTAGATGTGTACAGTATGGCAAAGGTGAGACACTGGAATCATTGAGAATGACAGATTTCTACCCGTAGGTGTGTTTGGGCACACAGCCTGACGTTGGGGATTGCCTGAAGAGCAGAGAAGAAGGGTATCTCCTTGCCTTGAGGGAGTTCATGATCTAGTGTGCCAACAAGAAAAGGTACAGGGGCGCCTGGATGGCTCAGTCGGTTAAATGTCCGACTCTTGGTTTCGGCTCAGGTCGTGATCTCAGGGTCGTGAGATCGAACCCCGTGTAGGGCTCTACACTCAATGCACAGTGTGCTTGAGACTCTCTCTCCTTCTCCCTCTGCCCCCACCCCACTCACGCACTCTCTCTCGCTCTCTAAAATAAATAAATAAATCTTAGGGAAAAAAAAGAAAAGGTACAAAAATAAGAAATGTGCCTGAGTGTGCAAGGATGACCATGAAGCCGCAGGGAAAGTGCGAGAGGTGTTTCTGTGATGGCTTTCTGGAGAACAGGGCTCTTCAGCTGGGTTTTAAACTAAGATTCTGATTTAAATTCACCATGTGAGTTGTATATATCTGTAATCCTAAAGTTCAAAATTCTCCAAAACCATTCTGTTCGTAACTCATGTGACTAACAAAAAAAAAAAAAAAAAAAATGAGGGGCACCTGGGTGGCTTAGTTGGTTAAGTGTCTGCCTTCGGCTCAGGTCATGATCCCAGGGTCCTGGGATGGAGCCCTGTGTCAGGCTCCTTGCTCAGCAGGGAGTCTGCATCTCCCTCTGCCTCTGCCTGCCACTCCCCCTGCTTGTGCTCTCTCTTTCTGTCAAATAAATAAATAAATAAATAAATAAAATCTTTTTAAAAAATGGCATAATGTACTATCTAGGGAACACTTGACATGAACTGACGTGAGGCTATTTACCATCTCTATGATTCCACATTGTGACTATGTCTAGATTTTTCTGCAGAAATAGTCATGTGTTTGGTTACAGGGAGCTGCCCTAGACCCTGCTGGTAGCATAGACCAGTTAGTTCTTGTTATGCAATGACCAACTCCTAAACCTACGGCTTAAAGAAACAGCCGCTGTTCCTGGTCTCTTTCTCCTCGTGAGATTGAGGGTCAATGGGCACAGCTGGGTCATTCTTCTGTTCCACGGAGTGTCAGCTGTGACTTGGGGTCATCTGGAGGCTCACCTGGGCTGGGACTTCTCAGATGGCTTATTCACATGGCTGGCAGTCAAGCCTGAGTTGGGCCCTGGCTGAGATCAATCAGGTACTGAGCACAACCTTCTCCATGTGGCTCCTTCGGGCTCCTTCAGCATGGTAGTGGGATTTTGAGAGGGTGAACTCAAGAAGATTGAAAGAAAGCTGCAGCTTTCCTAGGGCACAGGCTCAAAGTTTACAGTGGCATTTACATTGCCTTCTAGTGACCCAAACAAGTCATGTACTAGCCCAGACTGAAGGACAAGGGAAACCCACTACCTCTCAGCAAGACAAGTAGCAAAGAGTCTAGAGTTTATGAACCTACCACAGGGTGCTATGTACTCTGTGAGTAGATACCATCTTACCTTTGTAACTTACGATACATCTCCAACCTCAGGAGTTTTGAGTGAGAGCTAGAAGACCTGTATGTCCCCCCACTGTGTGCTGTCAGTCCAATCTGGTGCACGCAAACTTGGAAATACACCAGCACCACGGCCGGCACCTTCAAATATGTTCCGTAGAAGAATGGTGAACGTATGAATGTTTCCGTTTGCATATGTTAAAGTTAATATCCAAATGTCTTATCACAAATTTAACTAATTGCAAGGCTATAGTTTCAAATGCCCTGTACACATTGGAAACTGAAAGTAAAACCTTAATATTTTCTCTTTTAAATATATCCAGTGGAATCTAAATTCCAAAGTGATTTGATATCCAGCATCAACTATTTTTAAACTAGATGAACAAACTCTTCTCTTACAGGAGAAGTTTTACATCATTTCTTTTGCTCATTAAATTTGCATTTCCATTATACTTCTCTACAATATAAATATGGGTATGTATTTAAATTTAATTTTCTAAAATATCATGTGATATTTTAAATACCCTGTTCTACCATTTGAATAATTACTTCTGGATTTAGTTATCATTACAATAATTACCATTGCATAATGGAACAAAAATGAAAATGTCTCACAAATTTTGATAATTATAAGAAAGAACATAACATTTTATTGAAAAATGCATCTTTAATAGGATGGATACTTTTTTCTTCTTTTTCTTTTTCTTCTTTTTTTTTTCTTTTAGTTTATATGTCTCTGGATGAAAATCACTTATTGTTAAAATAAAAAAAGGATTCAGTATCAATTCCATTCCTATTTTTCAGTTTTATAAGTTCAAGTGCTTAGAGAATTCATCCACATAAATAGATGGAAATGGAAGAAAATTGTTGTAACAATGTCACTCAATTCTTTGAACTCTTCAAAGCTACCCTCCAGAAATTGTACTATCATCTATCATCAAAAATTACTCTTAATGTTCTATCAGCTGACAATTTAATTAAGTTCTTCTGCAATCTGGCTGAAAACAAAAAAAGATGGAAATCTATCTGACTTATTACCAACTCATTAGTATGGATTTCTTTCTCCATTTCTCAAAGTGTGCTCTCCGAGCCGGGCACGTGGGAAGATGAAGGAATGGTGAGAGGAAGGCTTTTGTTCACTAACATAGCTTTTCCTTCCCTCAAGGGCTAAAGAACTGGGTCTGTTGGATGAGTGGGCGTCACAAGGAGTTAGGAGGAGGGGGACGAGGAGTGTGGTCTCTCAGTCTGTGAGTCTCTGCCCCATACCAGGAAAATCAGCTTAATGTTTACACTTCATTCAATAGAGCACTTCTGGGAGAGTAGCTCCTTAGTTGACCAATAAGACCAGAGCATTTGGAGGAAATAAAAAAACAGTTTCAATGTATTGGAGGGATGGGTACAGAATCAGTTCATGCAATTTATTTCCCTTTGGAAAATTCTTAACAAATTTACATTAAAAGTTGCAGGTAACTAAATTAAATTTTTTTTTAAAAAAGATTTTATTTATTTATGTGACAGAGAGACAGCCAGCGAGAGAGGGAACACAGCAGGGGGAGCAGGAGAGGAAGAAGCAGGCTCCCAGCGGAGGAGCCCGACGTGGGACTCGATCCCGGCATGCCAGGATCACGCCCTGAGCCGGAGGCAGACGCTTTAACGACTGCGCTACCCAGGCGCCCCCTAAATTAAATATTTTACACTAGCAGAAATGGGAAATGAGTCTTCATGCCTGGCATCAAGTAGCAGAATAATAAATGTGAATGAATGAATGAATGAATGAATGAATGAATGAGATTATTGGAAATTATTTGGATTCTTTCTGGGTGAATAAATTTCTGCAGTCACCAGATTTAATATTCTTATGGTATCTGAAAGAAGGAGTGTGTAATTTGCTTGATACTGTTTGCTTTCAACCCCAAATCATGAGTATAGACAGACTCTTCACATGGCCCAGTGATATTAGATGAATTTTAATTAGCAAGTGTTACACAACAATGCCTTGAGAACTATAATACGAATATTGTGTATAGAAAGATGGAGTCAGATTGTTAACAATTCAATGCTGTAGGTAGATGTAGTCCCTTGAATTTTGAAATAGAATTGACATAACATCGATACAAAAAGACCAATGTGTTTAAATATACGAGAAAAAAACTTCCAAAACGTATTATCCTACAAGTTGATTGTAGCAGTAAAAGCCACCTATGCACCCAAAATGGTGCTCTGTCTTCCACAGTTTGGAGATGTTCTTTGTAGGTGGTTGCCCCACTTAGAACATTTTCCAGATCAACTTTATACCTAGGTCTGGCCATAAACCAGTTCTCTCCAATGAAGTATGAGTGGAAGTGCCGTGTGTCACTTCTTAGCTGGGGTATTCAGAGGCAGATGAGACCTCTCTACTGTCTTCTTGCACTTTGGCTCGTTGGAAAAAGAATACTTTGAGTTATCACAGCACCCAGGTATGCTGGCCCCACAAGACGGAAGGTGTTAAGGTCTTTGAATCACAAGTTAGAAAAAAACTGCCTTCTGACGAGGAATTTTGCACTGGACTGTTATGTATACGAACAAGAAAAAAATCACTATAGTAAACAACCAAAATGTTGGCTTTATTTGTGATAGCAGCTAGCATTGCCTAATGAAACAGACGTCTAGATTGACTATATGTATATATAACCAGTTAAGTAAATTAATGCATGGTAAGTTTATATTTTCTATTTAAGAGAATATAAAGTATTTACATTTAAGGAAACAGAAGGTATCTGTGTGCTTAAATTTTTCCTATTGACTTCAGAGAATTCAAACATGCCCGTTTACTCTCAGGACTCCGTTCATACACATTAACTTTCCAAACACCTGCAATTTAAAATATTGAAACTTGCAAAAGGTTGAAATTACGGATTTTATCACATTATGAATAATTATTTGGAAAATGTCATTACAGCATGTCTCCCAGAAAAAGTGCCAAGCAGCAGCATGTCGCATTGCCAAAACGATGAAGAGTTAGCAGCGAAGTCAGAGCGATGGTGTTGAATGAGAGGAGGACCCGTGCTTCCGGCTGTGGCATCTGTTAATTGCACTGCGTGGTGTTCCCGCTGGCAAACGCATCAGCATCCACAATTGGCAGTGGAAGAGCCGGACTGGCCGGAGCCCACCACCCATCCGTCTTCATTCAGCCTTCCTTCCCAAAGGCCAAAGTTATTGATGCTCTAACAAGCACACTGACAGGATTTATCAAACTTCTGTTTAGAGTCCACTGATCACAGGAGGGCAGCAGCTCTCCCTGCAATTTATACAAATGACTTTGAGTATGGTAGTTTGAATGCTGACTTAAAAAAAAGGGGGGGGGGGCCTGTTGAAGCCTTCACATTTTTATTTGAGGGCAAAAAGAGAAGAATAGAATAAAGAATACCAGTCTGTCCAATTCTCTGTAAAATGAACTTGAACTAAATAGGACAGAAATCAAACAGCATTTGAATCAGTTGTGGGGAGACACTGCATTCTAAATTGACAGATATTCAGCTAACAAAACTACTGAAGTTTGCTTCACCTTTGAAGAAGTCAGTTTTGATTACTCCCCGAGAAAGTCACACGCAGCATACATTAGAGTTACGTAGCGTGCAAGGGAGTTCTAATTACTAAGATACCCCTAAATTCAAAGCCATTAAGAATTCTTATAACATCTGATTACAGTCACACGAGAGGAAGGCAAGCAACAACATCAACTCAGCCCAAACCTCAGTCTGTAATCCAGATGTTTTGTTTACATGCTGCCAACGTTTCATCTTTCAGATTTTTTAAACTTTAATTGATGTAAACCTTTGACCATATTGACCTGAGGCTTCACAGGCTTCGTTCTCCTTATGTGAATAATCAACTACACAAAGAGTTGGATGATGATAGAACCTCACCATCAGTTTTCACTATATTTTGCTGCAGAAACGACCCCCAAGTCTCTGGTTTATTTCTCGCTCACGGTCGATGTCATTGGTAGGTCAGCTTCGTGTATCTTCATTCCAGGACCAAAGCCAGAGGAGTGCCCCCCCCCCACGTTGGGAGAGAACATGGTCCTGGCTGAAGGAAAATAAGGGAGGTGAGGCAAACACCCAGTGGCTCTTAAAGCTTCTGCCCAGACGTAACCTCCACCCTGCAGCTCACACGGTCTGGTGGCGGAGGACTCTCCCAGTGCAAAGAGCCAACAGTTGGGAAAAACACTCCCAGCTCTGGTGCATGCTCTTGGTCATACGTATTCATGGACACCCCCCACCCCCGCATAAAACAGACATCATCCTCTTGCAGAGGGAAATACTCCCCAGGTCCCCTTCACTGAGTCCAGGATGTCATGTGGTCTCTCCATCAGCTCTGCATCTGGCAGCCCTTGACCTGGTTACCTGTGAACCACCACAACCACAAACAACAAAAGTTATATTTGGGAGGCCCCCAGGTGGCTCAGTCAGTGAAGCGTCTGCCTTCAGCTCAGGTCATGATCTCAGGGTCCTGGGTTGGAGCCATGCCCCGTTTCAGCCTCTCCCCCTTGCTCATTCTCTCTCTCTCTCTCTCTCTCTCTTAAATAAATAAATAAATAATCTTTAAAAAGTTATCTTTGAAGGAAAATGGCACAGTATTCAACCTCACTTGTAAAGGTGAGGCACTACTGTTCAGTACATGGGCAAAATTTGCCCTCCGCCCAGCCCGGGGCAGACTATGCGCTTCTTTCATCCTTTACAAGAGTCACTGATATTTACACTACATTGGAATTTATTATTTCTCTTCTCAGTGCTGTCAAAATGCAGATGGGTCCTTTAGCAAGTGTTACACCTGTCATTTACAACTCCTTAGTCTGACTTTGGGACGTCTCCCCCGTAGCTGTGGCCTAGGGTCTGCTGAAGCGGCTCTTCTCCTGCCAGTGTTAGGACAATATGGGAGACTGACCTCTCATGCATGGCACGACTGTCTCATTATGTAACCTTAAATGTCTAAGGGGAAAATTTGTGATCATTTCTAGGCAATGATTTCATTTTATTACGTTTCAGTCTCAAAGGTAGAAATAATAACTCCCTGGTGGGCGTGTCTTTCCACTTTGTATCAAGACTGAACTACAGCCATGTCCATAATCCATAGAGAAAGGAAGGAATCCAGAGCAGGAGACGAAAGACTGAGACTTTCCTCACAGTCAAGGGAATGCCACGTTCCAGAATCAAGACAGTCAGGGCCATGATTGACTCATATTTGGCGCATGGGCAAGAGTAGGGTTGGATCAGATGAACTTACATTATTTTCTGTTTTCCGTTTTCCAACTACTTACTCTTTTATCTTCTCCTGGCAAGCAGAGGTGAGAAGACCCCTAAGTCAGACATAATCTTGGTTTAGAATTCGAAAAATAAAGAAACACGGTGGGTTCAGTTCCGTGAAAGTGTAGGCAGAACTTACTCCGGTAGATCATAAAGGTCCGAGAGGCCACAGGATGCGGGTATCCGGAAAGGAACTCTTCCTGTGGCGTTTCCCCTATTGCTGAAGCTTGATAAACACAGACACCAGAAGAAAGACGAATGGACAGGAGACTGATTTTATCCATAAACCTGAAATGAGGTCCAAAGTCCATGCTTCCTAATTAGACTCAGGTGATTGGGCCTGGTGCCCAGGAGCCTGGGGGAAGTGAAGGGAACTGCTTTGAGGCCTCTCTTCTATGGTAACCGGGGTGCAGGGGTGCAAGAGGACCTGTCTCCGGGGCTCCCAAACAGACCAGGTTTGGCCGCTTGCTGCTGGCAAATTCCAAAGGCAGAGAAACAAGTGGCGGTAAAACAAGAATGACATATATTTCAGAGAAGTCAGCACCTGGAAGACAATGGACGAGGATCTCAAAGACTGTCTCCCAAGTGCTGAAAATAGCTGCAGGTTTATCTGGGGCAAAGGTGGGAGGGTACGTGCAGGAAGGCAGGGAAGGTCAATCCATCATTATCTTGGAGTCTTCACAGTGGAGTCTTGCTGGCTCTGGGCAGGCCCTGTTGCTGGAGGGATAGTTTCTGTTGCCATCAGGGGAAGCTTCACCCTCAGGGTCTTCTACCTGAGCTGAGGCCCAGCAGGAAAGGAGAATCCAACTGGAAAGTCCAAGGTCAAAATGGAGGCAGCCAAAGAAGTCCTCCTGTCCTAGCTCCTCCATTCCAGCCCCTGGCATTTCCCCCTTAATGGCAGTCTTCTTTTTCACCACCACCTGCCCCCAGCCCTCATCCTTCATTCTGCAAGCACCCTGGTCCCTCCAGACAGCCCATGAATCTCGGGGTCCCTGGGGCAGACCCTCTTAGAGACAATTACTCTCCCCTTTAACAATCAGAGTGATAACTAACCGAGAGTTAAGAGTTCAAACCACACCCTGGGGTCTAATGACTTCTTTTGTGAAATTAACCTTCAAATGGTGCCTATTCTTCTGCTCTGTTCCCCTCTCACTTTTGCTGTTTCCAGTTTTCTACTTTCAAGGCAACATTTTCACCATTGCTTGCTACGTAAGTCTTTCTACCGTCTGGGGCCCAAAGCAGGAAAATGCTGACATAACCTTAGTGATAAATAATGTTCAGCCCTTGCTATGTTTGCATTTTAAAGGGGACCTCAGAGAGAGGAAGAAACCGCATTCCCCTGGTGGAATTTAAGGCTCACACTCAAGAGGAGATGAGCTATGCTGCAGTCGGGGAGTTTTCCACGGATCCCTCCTATCAAGGCGGGTTTGTGAGGTCCTACTTTATCTGTCCACCCAAACCAAATATTACTGAGCACTAAATATGGACTAGGCACTGTTTTCAGGACCAAACAGATAAAAACTCCTGTCCTTACGGGAGCTTACTTTCTAGTGAAGGTATTATTTTATTAATAAAAGTAAAATATATAGTTTGTTATAAGGAGATAGGTGTCCTGGGGGTGAAGGGGGCCAGATAGCGCACAGCAAGGTGAACGAGATGCATGGGGAGAGGGGGTGAAATTTTAAATGGACCCATCAGGCTTGAAGGAGGTAAGAGCGTGGAATAAAAAGTCTGACTCCATTTCTGATGTTTGCTGACAGCTTCCAAGGCCCACCACCTCAGATCCCCCCCCCACCCCCGTTCTGCCCCACATGTGGGTGGGACCGTGGTGCCAGGAGGTGGTGTAATCACATGAGCCTGGACCCCTGCTGGAATGGACTGTGCAACCCCCCTTCACATGATTCCAGCCCCAGATTAATGCTCTGCTGTTGACATCTTGAAATTCTTAATTATATTTGAACATGGGGCCCCGTATTTTCATTTGCAATGGGCCCTGCAATTTATACAGATAGCCCTTTCTCCCAGATCTGAAGCAGAGGTGGGAGGAGTTCAAGTATCCAATTCAAACCTGGCCTTCCAGGTTGTTAACAAAAGTATCACTTTTTAACTTGGGAGATAATTGTAATGATAACTTTTGAGATACATTCTGAGAAAATTGTAGGTTCACAGCTTGTAGGAAATCTTCAGAGAAATTCCCTGATATGCTTTACTTTGTTTCTTCTGTTGGTAACATCTGGCATCAAAAATATGTTTTTTCAGGATAGGAGGATGTAGCATCTTTTCCTCAACAGCTTGTTAGTTGCATTTATATTTTAAATATTTAGTCAAGTGGGCCTGTTTGTACTGTTCGTTCTGTCTGCAAATGTCAGGATTCCAGCCATGACCACGACCTTTTGCAGGAAAACTTCAAAGAATACTCTACGCTCCTCTACTTCTTCTCTCACCTCCTCGCAGACTCTTGCCCCTCCACTCCCAATAGCTGCTCCCAACCACACACAAGGTCAAACCCAGCAGGTGATTCTCATTTTTAGCTAACCTCTTGGTGACATCGATGGAGTTGATTTCTGTCACTTCTTGGACCTGCTTCCTTCTCCAGCCTTCCAGCACACTAAGCAATCTCAGTTTTCCTTCCTCCTGTCCGATATGACACCCCTCTCTCCATTGCTGGTCCTCCCCACCCCAGAAATCTGAGCCAGGGCTCACTCCGCACTCCACGCTTGCCCTACCCTGTTCTCACCCCGTCCAATCATCTCTGAACTGAAGACTCCAGACTCCCCTTGGGAATTTCAGACTTCTTATTCCAGCTGCCAGCAGGAGGAAAACTTTGTATCATCACTTTGTGCCAGGAGAATCGCATTTCTTAAACCAAGATTAAAGGCAGGATGACATTATAAAAAGGATGGAGATTATATTAAGCAGTACTTTCTTGACCCATTTGCTGATCATTGCCCAAGAACTGCTAACATGTTTTTGCTTTTGTTTCTAGATCACATCTTACTTTATTTTTCCACTTTGCAAACTCCAGGAGTGATTTGAGATGCATATTTCTTCTATTCCAACATGAAATACATATTTTAAAATTAGATTTTCTGTTTTTATGTTATTTCCAGTCATCGGCAGCTTTTAAGATTTGAATTAAAATTTGTTTTAAAATACCTTGCCAATCTAATCACTTTATAAAATATTGTGAAAGGTTTTTTTTCTTCTTCTTTTTAGGTTTATTGTTCTAAATTAAAGGCCAGAGGAAACTGTTCCTTTTTATGTATATGAGTCTATTTCAATATCAATTTCAACTCCAATTGGACCTTCTAAATTAATGGTTTAGATTAGTGGGAAGGTATCATTCTAAAACATTTAAGGAGTGGAGGGCCTGGGTGATTCAGTAGGTTAAGCTTCAGACTCTTGATTTCAGCTCAGGTCATGCTCTCAGGGTTGTGAGATCAGCCCCATGACCGGCTCCATCCTGGGCATAGAGCCTGCTTAAGATTCTCCCTCTCCCCCTCCTTTCTTTCCAAAAAAAAAGAAAAAAGAAAACGATAACCAAAAAATATTTAGGGGATGCCTGGCTGGCTCAGTCAGAAGAGCATGCAGCTCTTGATCTCGAGGTCATGAGTTTGAGCCTGCCGTTGGGTGTAGAGATTACTAATAAATAAATAAATAAAATAAACTTAAAGAAAAGCTCCAGCTTTTAAGTAAAATTTAACCGACCTGTGCTCATGTGAAAGCCTGGCTCAGAGCCTGTGTAGCCCTGTCGAGCACACCGCCCGCATAGGGCAGCCAGTTAACTAGAATTTCTAATCAGTCCGGAAAATGATTTTTCCAGTAAACGGGGAAGAGCTATAACTGAGGTGGGTGAGGCCAGTTGAAAGTGCTTTCTATGGAAGTGAAAAACTGTTAAATATTGGCACTCTCATCTGGTTTAACCTAATATATACAGGAAACTCAACATGACGAGTGATGGAATTGCTAACTAGCAGAAAACTCTGGAAGAGATGCTTCCAAGCAAAGGAAAAGAAAAGCAAAACAAACAAAACAAGAAGGAGAACGACTCAGGGGACACCCCAACCGGGAGCAGAGCTCCTCCAAACCCAGAGCCAGCATGGTCTCCAAGGACCCGCCTGGGTGGTGGCCGCCCTGCCCTCCCCGTGAGCAACTCTCCAGGTGTGTGCGTCAGGGGAAATGGGAGTAAAAGCTTGAGAGCCACAGAAACCCAGTTGATAGCGACCATGTAATCGTAACACCAGCTTTTACCGTCCTTTACAAGGAACATGAAGATAACCTATGTGCCCTGTGACGAGTTTAGAAAATAGAGAAATTCACCTTGGAGGAAGTGATAATCACTCACCTGTGTACGTATTCCCAGTTGTTTTCATGCGGACTTGTGTAAATAAACACCATTCAGACGGTGCCCTTCGCATGTTGTCTGCAACCTGTGTTTATCACCTGTGCCATAATTACGTTAGAAACAATTTTCGCAAGAATGTTGTAAACAGTTTTCTCGGCCTTGAAAGAGGCTTTGAGAAGAAAGTGAGATTCAGATGACTCCATCCTAGCTATGTAATGGTTGGGTAAAATGGATTTGATTATTCTGCTATTGTGAGATATTCGTGTTTCTTGGATTTCTTTACTGTGCGTAAGAGAGCCACAGTGTCCCCAACTTTTGTAAGTCTCTCTTATTAGTTCTTTAAGTTAATTTAGAATGAAATGGTATATCCATTTTAAAAGCTCTTTCCTAAGTATTGGCCTTCATAAAATGTATACAAATGTACATTCCCATCAATCAAAGAAGAGAGCAAACTGTACATTTGATCATCTTTGTTAATTTGGTAGGATGTAGATGGTATCTCGTGGTTACTTTATTTTTTAATTTTGTAGCAAAATTAATTTTTATGATTGATATCTATTTTACTGTTCCTTTTATGAATTATTATGTATTCATCGTTTATTTGGGATTTTCTGTTTCTTAAGGACTCGTATCTTTAGCATATTCCAGATCACCCATGTCTTGAAAGTATAAAGTCACCTCAGCTTTAGGGACCCAATCCATCAATGATGGGAGCTCAGTCACCCCTAGTCTGATTGCCAGGAATCAGCTCACTACAAAGAACCCAGTCCCCGTTGCTTCTGAGAGACCTGCGTACCAATAATCCCAGCTAGTGAGCCGCCGTCACTGCCTGTTCCCTGACTTCCTCTGTTCATCTTGCTCTGGCTCCCACTTGTCCATATCTATCATCGTTGGGACATCATTTTGGAAAGTCACTCTGCTGCCACCCATGGTCAGGAATGATTACTCTTGGGAATTAATAAAGAAACTGTCTTCTCTAGAATAGGAAAACAGTAGCCAGTCCTGTAAACTCTGTGGATGTCCATCCTTGGGGTGCAAGAATTTGCCAGGCTTCAGAGATGGGATGAGTAACCAAGGATGGGGGTGGGGTGGGGCATAAAGCCATTGTCTTTATCCAGCGGCATCTGGGATCCAGCTAAAAATAACCAAAAGTCCCTGGATATATAAACATACTAAGTTTTTGTCTATGACAAATGTTGCAAATATTTTCTTTTTAATCTGTTCCTTCCATTACAGTTTATTAGGTTGAAGTATGTAACTTAGTTTGCTTCTACGTGATTGAAATAAGGAGCTGACTTCTCTTCATGGAAACAAGGTCTAGTGGGTACTCTACAGCTCCTTCCACTACAGAACACCTGAAAAAGGCTGGATAAAAATAAAGTTCACTCATATGTGGAATATAAGAAACAGCACAGAGGATCATAGGGGAAGGGAGGGAAAACTGAATGGGAAGAAATCAGAGAGGGAGACACACAATGAGAGACTCTTAATTATAGGAAACAAACTGAGGGTTGCTGAAGGGGAGGTGGGTGGGGGGATGGGGTAACTGGGAGATGGGCATTAAGGAGGGCACGTGATGTGATGAGCACTGGGTGTTATATGCAACTGATGAATCACTGAACTCTACCTCTGAAACTAATGATGCACTATATGTTGGCTAATTGAATTTAAATAAAATAAAATAAAATAAAATAAAATAAAATGCACAGCTGAGCTCTCAAGAAAGTGCAGAGACTCCCAAACACTAAAATAAAGAGAACAGAATCTCACTTGGTTGCATTGTATGAACTGGGGGAGAGGACAAGTGGGGCATACCTTTCTTCGTAACCACTGATCAAGGGGCTCGGATTTTAATGGTCGCAGAAAATAAGGCGCTGGGACATGTAAGATAATGAGATAAAACCGCTTCCCCACCCAACCCTGAGAGCCAGCCCTATCGATTGGCCACATCCTCAGTGAGAGGGTAGGTAACCATCCACTGACCAGCGAAGAGATAAGAGGTCAGAGATACGAGAGCTGTCTCCTCCCAGGTTCATGGTGGGAGAAACTCTTCCCTTCCTTAACAGTTACAACCATGAGATTTCCTTCATGAAGATTTTGCCTGATGTTACTCTATTTGGGATCCCAAAGGAAGAGCTTGACAACAACAAAGGAGTTTCAGTCTCGATCAATCCGAGGATGCCCAACACCCTCTCCGAGGGACATAGTTTAATCCAGGACACTCAGAATTTTCGCAGATAAAGCCCCACTGAGCACAAACCCACAATCTAAACTTCAGAATCACAAGAACAATCTGCCATGTGCATGAGCCAGCAAAACACACAAACAGTAGATTCAGACCCTGGAATAATTGGACACTGATAAGAAAATTAGCATACTCCAGAGGACTGAAGCCACAGAGGAAAACAGAAAACAAGCTCGCTATTTTTATAAAAAGACCATGTACATTCTAACAATGAGAATTACATCCATTGAAAATAAAAATAAGGAGTTCAGCCAGCTATCCAAAATACGAACTTTGAACAGTTACCTAAAGATTTCGTCACTCGATATGCTTTCAGGCATACAAAGAGTAGACACCCATTGTTTGGGAATAAAGGGAAACTCAAATGATAGAAAAGGATCAGCTTGCCATAAAGTTTTGGATAAGGAACTTCCCATAATTTCCTTTGTTGGCAATACCACCAATATTCTAGAGAGGGGAGACTTAGAGGTAGACAGTAGAGTCAAGCTGCAATTACATCTATAAACTAATTATAGGTTGTTTTCTAGATATTTATGTTTCACCTTAAACAGATTCCACAGTGTGGCAGAGACTGCTCATTTTTCCACAATATTGACTTCCCCTCCTTCCATAGCAATAAAAACCCAGAGTTTTGTCTGGGCACCAAGCCATACTGAAGAGTAAGTTTATTCTCAAGATTAAATTCTGAATAATGGGATTGAGCGAAATCTCCCAGTTGTGCTTAACAAGCAAGAACGTATCATCCCTCCTTCTGCCACCTTACTGGTGGATAGGATGGTAAGAAAGGTTGGGCCATGAAGGCAAGACAATCAGCAGGGCATGGCGGAACAAGAAGAAGGAGCCTGGGTGCCTGATGACCTTAGTGGAGCAGAGACCGAAATTCAGATCTTTTGTGAGAAAGAACAAAACTTCTGAGCTTATGCCACCAACGCTCGTGGAGCTCTCTCCCACTCCGAAATCTATAGGGAAGAATTAGGTACAAAGTTGCCTTTGTTAGAACCTAAAATGGATGTCCTTGGCTTAGAGAAAACATTTTGAGAGTGGGTAGCAAAGACCCAGATCTTGGTGGCTGGGAAGCTGGTGGTCCACGTTCTGTGCCGACAAAGCATCCAGGGACATGGTCATCTGCAATATCTTGGGAGGCAGAACACTAACCAACAGTTAGGAAAAGGGTCAGAAAATTCAGAACATTGGTGCGTCTTGCCTGCTACTTGACGCACAAGAGGTGAATTGAAACCGAAGCCAGCCAGACGTGAAGTAAAAATGGAGGGAACACAGCTCTGCTAAGAAAACGTGCTCTCTTGAAGAGCAGACTCACTTCCAGATAGTCACCTGAGTTGAGTAAGTGTCTTCTGGGGACTTTGTAAGGTTGATAAATCCAAACTCGACCCCAAAATGGAACAGTGACATGAGGCGGCAGAGTGAGACCACAGGGCAGGAGGCAGGACTATGGAATCAGAGATTGTTCTCACGTTCCTCAGATGAGA
Source organism: Ursus maritimus (assembly GCF_017311325.1). Taxonomy (NCBI): domain Eukaryota; kingdom Metazoa; phylum Chordata; class Mammalia; order Carnivora; family Ursidae; genus Ursus; species Ursus maritimus. The sequence continues at coordinate 56,051,426 of NW_024423897.1, forward strand.
ATTTTCCTGTCAGACAGTGGGACATCAGAGGAGGGAAATTTCCTTCCCATCAAGACTATCATTCCAGGCACTCTCAAGATAGTCACCATTAACTTGAAAGGAATTTCAGCAGAGCACGGAGGTAGAGACATAAAAAAGCCGAATTTAAAGGTTTCAATGGTGGTCACTGCTAAGTTTTTGAGGAAGCTGTGCTGCCAAAGAAGCCGCGGGTGAGCCTGCAGGAGGGTGCGATTGGCGACCACTGCCACCCTGCTGACAGCTGTGCATGCCCCAGCTGGACCCCAGGGGCTGAGGGACCAGCAAGGCACTCCAGCAGACAGAGCCAGGGGCCATGGAAGACAATGGACGAGGATGTCTTTCCAGAGAGGTCTACCAGGGCTGCCAGACAGAGTGACCAAGGAATTGACTCCGCTCCTGGGCAGAGGCTCTTCCGAAGGGTCTATAAACCAGTAAGACCTTGTGTCTGCTATGTGTCTTCCACTGGGAGATGTTTCCTCATTGAAGTTCGGCTCCTGCTCCACTATTAAATGTTGGATGTGGCGGGTGGACAGAAAACTTACCTTTCAGGGTATAGCTAGTCTAAGGGGACTGAGCCTGTGGAGAATAGACCCAGAACTAAGGCAGAAAGCAAGAACCACTGCTTCTTCTGTAGTGTGTAATACTATCTACTGTTTCTCTGGGCAGGAGCTTGTTCAGAATCGAAGTCTGACCACGGGACTAAGCTCTGACCAAGGAAACATGTGTGCGGCGTCCAGGGCATGGCCATGTGGGAAAGAACGTTCTCTCCCCTTCCGCTTTCTCCCCTCCCTTCCCTCCTGGCTAGAATTACTGGGGTGGAGGTTAACCATGTTGGACCGTGAAGACACGGGAAGCCCTCTAAGAATGGCAGAGCGACGGAGACAAGGAACCAGGGCCCCGAGGTGGGTGTGAAGTATTATATGGTGCCCTCTCCACCTTTCCCTTTTACCTGGAAACCTCCAGCATTTGAGCCCCTGTGCTTTTGGGTGTCTGTCCTATACAACCCGGTCACATCCTCATTACTACTCCGCATGGTGAGGCTGAGTCGTTCTTGATTAATTCTGTTTGGGACTGTGTTTGATGTTTTGTTACCAGATCAAAGGAAATTATGAAATAACTCAAAATGGTGGACTCAATGAAAATGATGGCCAAGTAACTATTGCAGATGGGCTCTCTCTCTTTCTCTCTCTCTCCCTCTCTCGAAAATATGTCCACGGGAAGGTGAAGCAGCAAAGAATAAGTTAGAGCCCCTTTCCTGTAAAGGAATTGATGGGGAGAGTGGGCCCCAGGAGTGGGAAGACCGGCGTACGTGCCAGGAGACGGCATTAGCTGAAGCTCTGTCCCCTACTGGCTCTGTGCGTCGGGGAAGGACAATCATCACTCCAGTCTCCCTGTCTTCATCTGTGTGATGAGGTTTAAGATCAATGATCTTGAAAATCCCTTCTGGCTCTCAAATCTTATCTTGACATTAACAAAGTAATATTAATTTTGCAGTTTCATAATCTGCAATTATACATTCTCGTCTTCAACTCCATCTGCTTGCCGACCTCGAGAGTGTGAGCCATTAAACTCGGAATAAAAGTGCTTAGAAGTTAAGTTTGCCTTTTTGTTATGAAATAAAATTAAAGTGCGGAGAGTGTTTTGTCAGTTCAAATTAACATTTGGACGCGGGAAAGCCTGGATGCGTGTGTACCAAATACTGCAAGCGGTCTTTTCACACTGTGGCTGTGTTCGGGTTTTTTTCAGAATTGGGGTTGGGGGGGAGAAAAGTCATGCTTTGAAGCTAAATGAGGTTCTTTTTTTTCACATTCAAATAGTTTGGAGGACATTTAATGTCCCACCCATTTTTCTAAATAAAGGGAACCACGGGGCTCTGATGCCTTTAGGGTTCAGCCGGAGCACTGAGATTTGTAAGGAGCTTGGTCCTCGCCTGACACCTGGCTCTTCACCCCGAGGGGGAAATCAATCCAGGCGGGCATCCTCAGCTCAAGTTATTTCTGGACGTGTCCAGTCAGCCTGATCCCAATCTTTTAACCTTAAGATCCTTTATTGCCTAGGTTGGTACTACCCTTGTGTGAGACCTCAAGCCTGCGCCTACTTTGGAACAATATCTTGACAGGCAAGGATTTCTTCTGACGGAGAACTGTAACTCAGGGCAGGCTACATTTCACGTGACTTGGAGAAAACTCAGGACTGTCTTCAAAATGTAGATTTTCCTTAAATGTGCGAACTGGACAAAATGAGCAACTTGTTCCATACAAACGATTTTCCCGCACTAGGTAATGTCATTCTCTGAGTCAGAGCAATTTACCCAAATCCTTAGTATTTTTATCACATTTTAAAATTGTTGGAAATCATTTAACACAGTACAGTCCTTCATTTTATTTTCATTCTACAAGCAAACATTTTGAGCACCTGGTAACATAAGCCACTCTGCCAGGCACTGTGAATACCAAGATAAAAACCTGGTCCCGGTCTGAAGAGCTAACTTTCCAGAAAACCAAATTCCTGAATAAAGCCTGCAGAGAGAAGAAAATGATAGGAACTTAGGAATAGGAATGGCAAGAGCTTATACTAATTCTGATTTGTTTTCAGGAGGTAACGGGCAGGCTGTGCGTGTTAATATTCCTCTGGGCACCGGTTCTCAAAGTGTGGTCCCCAAGCCGACGGGATCAGCATCACCTGGAGACAGGCGGATGCTGTCAGGTCTTGGGCCTCACTCAAGACCTACGGAATCCAAAACTCAGGAGGTTCCTGGGCCTCAGCTTGATTTTAACAAGGCCTCCTGATGATTTTGAGGCATGCTCAAGTTCGAGCACCACTGGGCTGGAGTAGGTCCCAACGGCCGCCCCGGGGAGGTGGGGGGCAACGTGGCTCTCCTCCTGCTTTTGTAAATACAGTGTTATTGAAATTAGCTTATGAATCTGAATTCCAACAGAGACTGTATATTTACACGGAGCTTGATTATTTACTCCCAGGCCTTTACAGGCAAAGTCCTCAATTCCTGGTCCAATAGTGGAGGTGGGGAGGATCCAGCCTCTGATGTCCCCAGCAGCGCCATATGAATCCCATCTATGCCTCTACCAGGACATGAATGACACATTGCAAGACACTTCACTGGGCCTCAGATGCTTGGGACTCCTCCGATGCAGTTCCCACATTTGGGTGAATCCCGGGCCATGTACTGCACGAGGCTCTAGGGAGTGAAACAGAAGACAATCCAGCCCAGTCAGTGTACCATCATTCAACTTGGGGGAGGTTGGAAGGTGTGGCACCATTTTTTAGGAACAAGGTGTCTGCTTGCCATTTCCTCACCTGCCCAAGAGCCTGACATGTTTTCCTGGGGTGAAGGGGAATGACATCATCTCCTGGGGGTAGGGAAAGGTGAAAAAAAGATTGTAGCTCTCCTTCTGGCATAATTAAATAATCATGTCTGTGCTGGTTGAACTGGGAAGTGAGGGCAGAAGGGAAATAAATAGTAGTTAAAACGGTTTTGGTGCGCTGTAGTGGGGAATCTTTTCTCAGTTTCTTTCCCTTCCATTCATGCACAAAGCTGGAAAATCTGATCTTAGCAGAAGAGAACAGTTGCGTGTGTGTGTGTGTGTGTGTGTGTGTGTGTGTGTGTGAGAGAGAGAGAGAGAGAGAGAGAGAGACAGATAGACAGACGGAAGAGAGATCCCCAGTCTCTGGGGATTGGCAGCCTCTAAAGTAATAAACTTGGCAACATTTTACAGAAAATATTACAGATCAGCAAAACATTTTCTAGAAATCCACTAATGAAAGTTGATATTTTAGTGAATCTTTAAGCAAGATAAGCAAATATTAAGAATGTTCTGTGATAACATAAGATTCTGAACAGAAAAACATATCCGTTAATAGAGCTTAGTATGGAATGACTTGCAGTGTAGGATACTCAGAGCAAGAACCATAGAAATGGACAGAAAAACACAACTGGGCACTTAAGTCTTTGTTCTCTTAGATCCTTTCTTTCTCCGGACTATCAGGACCATTCACACTTTGAAGACCGGTGAGCTTTTGTACTGACGATAACCTGAGGTTAATGGTTGTTAAGTACCTGGGTATCAGACTCAACTTGGGAGCTTTTACAAAATCACAGGTCTGCACACATCCCCCAGACACTGAGGACTAGGTGTAGGGTCAGCCTGGGCTTGTGTATGTTGAAAAAACTCCCCAGATATTCCAGATTAGTCACACTGGCTAAGGGTCATGATGACCAGCTCCGTCCAGAGGAGGTCCGGGAAGATTAGCATCAAATTCCATTGTTCAGTTATTCAAGTTTACTGTGTTGAAACTTGTATGAGAAGATTGGTACAGGCGAAAGAGTGTGGAGTTTGGAGTCCAACCCTCCTGGGTTCCCCTGCTTATTCGTCTGTGGGTTGCTACGTAGAGGCTCATTCTCCCTGGACCACATTTTCAAACTGTAAGATGGGCAAAGCAGTGCCCTTTTTTTTCACTTTCTGTGTCACACTGCTTCATTCACTCAAGATTCCTCTTGGGGACCTCGCCATCTACATTCCTCACACATCTAAGAGGCTGGCTTTCTTCCATGACCCATCTGCCCTGCCTGTCTGCAACGGCCATTAAGTTCTCCAGCTCAGGTCCCATTGTCATGGGCACATCTTGGACCACTGCACCTCCTTAACCTACCCTGCCCCATGACAACTTCTTCTGGTTCACCTTCTCTAGGCTCCCAGTGCAATGTTCTCCACTGACACCATCCTTGCTTTTGTTCCCATGTCCTCTTAGATAGCTTACATTGTATGACCACCCTTAAAGTCACTTCCTTGCTAACAGCCTCAGCTTTCCTGCTTCTCTCTTCTTCTGTTGCCTGGGAAACCATCTCCTGGTGCGACCCAGTCATCGGCCTTCTCTGCACTCGTGCCTGAGCTGCTGAACTCGGCTGGAGAAAATCCCACTATCATGCAGATGGAGTTCATTTTAGGATGAGGACCACATGCCTCAGCTGGTCATTCAATGCACCATAGAGATTCCAGTAAGTTCGTTTTCTTGATTTCCAAGATGTTGATTTCAAAGCTTCTCTTCTCTTCTCTAACTTTAATGCCCTCTCCCTACTCCTCTTCCGAATCCAACTTCATACGTCATTCGGAAAACAAAAGATCTCAGAGGGGCCCAGCCTTCGTCTGCACCAAGACAACTTCTCTTCCCACCTGGCCCTCTCTCTTATGACAATGTGAAGACAGCCCCTGCTCTCTCCAAACCCAAATTCTACTGCTTTGTCTCTTTCCAAGGCCTTTGTGCCTACAATTATCTTGTTTCTCTAGTACGTGGTCAATTTCTCTGTCCGTGAAGTTATTTCAGTCAATGTCTAAATATGCCTCAAATGACCCACTTTAAAAAATAGCCCTCTGTGCTCATGTCCCTCCAGCTGTTCCCAGGTTCTTTGTTCCTCTTCAGGACAAAGCTGCTCTAATGAGCTTCTTTCGCCTACTGTCTGTACTGCCTTCCTTCCCATCAACCACCCTTACTGAATTACGAAATCTTGTGAGCATACAGAAAAGGATAACAATCTAATGAACGCCCACCAAACCAGCTCTATCCAGTCTTAACAGTTCTCAATATTTGCTTCATATTTTTCACTTTTTTCATGGAAAACAGAAGCACAGATAAAGTTGGCAGCCCTTATCTTTCCATCATCTCCCTCCCACCCACCCGGAGATAAACAACCTGAATTTAGTGTTTATCAGTTCTGTGCTATTTAACTGCTGTGCTGGTGTCCATACATCACATAGGTAGGATTTTTGCTGTTGTTCTAATACTTTATATCAACTGGCAGTATGTGACCATAGTAGGTCCTGTGCAACTTTGCCAACTGGGCTGTACGGAATGTAGATTTTCAACTTGACAAGAGTGCCCAAAATGCCTTCCCAAGTGATGGGACCAATTCACACCTCTACAGTTTCTCTTGCCAATATGTGATAACAGGTGGTACTGCCAGACTTTTTCACTATTGCCAATCTGATCGATATGACATGGTGCCACTTTGTTTTAATTACGCTTCTAGCAATATTGGGGGGCTTGCATTCTATTCTTCTGTTTATTGGCCACTGAGGGTTCTGTTTCATTTGTCCAGTATTCTCTGGTTTCCTCCTTCTCCAGTGGATTGGTAGGACTTTGAAAACATATCCTGTCTACCATCTTTTGTCATTTGTATGTCCCGAAATTTCTCCCAGCTATGGCTTGCTTTTAAGTTGTATTTCATCATATGGAGGTCCTAACTTTAATGTTGTTTGCTATATTGATTTTTTTTTCTTTTCTTCATGGCTGGTCTTTGTATCTTATTTTGAGAACTGCTTCCCTACCCAGAGGTCATATATATAGCTTATTATACGTTTTCGTAAATGTTTTAATGTTTTGTTTCTCACTTTGGCTTTAATCCACTTTGGAGTTATTTCTATAAATAGCTTGAGGGAGGTATCTAATTCAGTGTTTTTACATCAGGGGCCTCGATTGTCTTAGATTCATTTATGGAGTCACACCTCTTCCCAGTGGACCCCTTTGTCACACATCAAAGATGGCATATATGTGGGTCTGTTTATGGGCCCTCTGTTATATTGTTCACTTTGTCCCTGCGCCAATATCTCAATGTCTTAATCTCAATAGCTTTATGAACAATAAGGATTCCAACCTACCTTGTTCATTTTCTGCAGGAATTCTTTAATCACTCTTAGACATGTGCCCTTGCTTTGCTTATCACTCTTAGGACCTACTTAAGTTCCATTTAGCCAGTTGAGATTTCGATTGGATCTCCATTGTATTTAAGGATGAATTTGCAGAGTGTGGATATTTTTGAATGACTATTTCATATTCAAGATCTTATATACTGAATCACTCCACACATAAATGTGGGATAGCATCAATTTATTGTGACATTCTTTAAGATCTTTAAATTTAGTTTAATGAGTTTTCCGCAGAGGCCCAACATACCTTTTGTCAAAATTACTTAGGTAACCTATCGATTTTTTTGTTAATGCTATTTTTTCTAAATTATATTTTCTAATGTTTGCTGTGGGTTTATGGGAACAGAACGGATTTATATCCTGAGATTCTATGTAGCAAACTTGTAGAACTTTCTCTATTCTAATTATTTATCTGTAGATCTTTTTTTTTTAAGGATTTTATTTATTTATTTTAGAGAGAGAGAGGGAGAGAGCATGAGAGCCTGCATGTGTGTGTTTGCCAGTGAGAGAGAGAGAGATGCAGAGACTCTCAAGCAGACTCCCCAATGAGCATGAGCCCCTGAGATTGGGACCTGAGCCAAACCAAGAGTCGGAAGCTTAACCCACTGCACCACCCAGGCGCCCCTATCTGGAGATGTTCTTAACTGGCTTTGCTGGAGACAATTGCATCGCTTCCAGCTCAGTTTGTTTCTTCCTTTCCAAACACCGTTTCGGTGTCGAATGGAAGCGTGGATGTGTGCTTGCTTGTCTTAATCTCTTTCAACTGAACGTTCTCCAACTTTTCATGATTAAATGCCAAGTTTTTTGTGGATTTCGTTTCTTTCATTGTTGTTTTTTTATTATGTTCAGTTAGTCACTGTATAGTAGCACATCATTAGTTTTTGATGTAATGGTCAATGATTCATTAGTTATGTGTAACACGCGGTGCTCATCACAACACGTGCCCTCCTTAGTGCCCATCACCTGGTTACCCCCTCCCCTCACCCCTCTCCCCCCTAAAACCCTCAGTTTGTTTCCTGTGGTCCATAGTCTCTCATGGTTCGTCTTCCTCTCTGAATTCTCTCCCTTCAGCTTTCCCTCCCTTCCCCTGTGGTCCTCTGTGCTATTGCTTATGTTTCACATATGTGTGAAACCATATGATAGTTGTCTCTCTCTGCTTAACTTACTTCGCTTAGCATAATCCCCTCCAGTTCCATCCATGTCGATGCAAATGGTGGGTATTCATCCTTTCTGATGGCTGAGTAATATTCCACTGTATATATATATGGATCACATCTTCTTTATGTGGATTTTGTTTTTGGAAGATAGTCTATTAACCTAGATAAATTCCCTTCTATTATTAGTCTAATAGCCAAGACGCTTTTTTTTAAAATGATTAACACACATTGAATTTATCAATGTATATTAAGTAAATATTGAAATGATCATATGATTTTTCTTCTTAATTCTGCTGGGCACGTGATTCGTATTAGTGTATTTTCTAATGATAAAACATCCTTGAAGTTTGAGGACTTTGCCCTATAGTTTTTCTATTCACTGGAATAAATTATAAAACAGGGATTAATTGTGCCTTGAATATTTGGGAAAGTCTTCCTGGAAAGTCATTATTTGGTAAGTATTTACTGATTCAGTTTCTTTAATGGTTATAAATGTGCTTGGATTTTCATTTCTTTAGTTTCCTAAAGCTAAATTTTTCTAGTGAATTATGTATCTTGTCAGACATTTGTCTACTTTATCAATCTTTTATTATTTTTTTTAAACAACTTTGGTATTGTTCATTCTATTGTGACTTTATAGTCTATTTCATTAATATGTGGTATTTACTATGTTATTACCCTTGTTTTGCTCCTCGCTTTTGAGTTGGGCATTTAGCTTGTTAATTTCAGTCCTTCTTTCCTAAGTACTCAAGGCTAAATTTCTCTGTAAATACTTTAGCTGCATTACTTAAGTTTTAAATGTTGCATTTTCATACAACATATGACTTTTCCTGATTTCCATTACAATTTCTTTGTCGCATGTGCTATTAGATATGTGGCTTACAATGGACAAATGTGAAGTTTTCAAAATTATTTTTTAAATTATTCATTTGTAAACTAATCACATGATGCTGATTATTCAAAATTCACTGAGGCTTGCTTTGTGGCCCCAGACTTGCTTTAATTTGGAAATCTTGCCTGGGCATTTATTTCCATTAGAATAACTTTGCTAATTGCTTTTCTTAGGATGTCTGAATTCTTACTATTTTTCCCGCCTGTAGGGATTTATCAATTAGTGACAGGAATGTGCTTCATCAAAGATTGTGGATTTGTTAATTTTTCTAATTGTTCTGTAGACTTTTACCTTTTATATTTGAAACTATTTTGTTAGTTGCATACACATTCGTATTCCTTAACGAACTGAATTTTTTTCTATGGTGAATATTTGTACTGAAAAAGATTTTCATCTTAGAATCTGTTTTTCCGATACAGTGTTTGTAAACTAGCTTTATTTTGACTGATATTTGCCTGATGTATTTTTCCCATTCTTTTACTTTGCTTCCTGCTACAATGCAATTTTATATGATTACTAATTTCTACTAGTTCTTCTCTATATGTTTCTTCCCATTTTTGTTTTCTTTCTCTTTCCAGCCTTCTACTGGGTTGATCAAATTGTCTTTGTTTCATCTTTTTTCCTCTCTACTGTTTAATAAGATTGTACAGATTGCTGTCCTTTTGCGATTATATAACTATCCCTGGCATTTTCACAAGTGTGTTTGAGTTAAATTCTAAAGTTGATATTTCCACTCTTTCTTGGATCTCACCCTCTTCGCCTGAAGGACCCCCCCTTCCATTTTCTCATTAGTCACTAATCATCCTTTAAATGCCAGCTCAAATGCCACCTTTTCCATGACGCCTGTCCTAAAAGGGCAGGAATCTTCTCTGTTTCTCTCCATTCTATTCTTAACGTACAGCTGAGGGCTAGGCAAGTGCTGTGCAGCAAACGTGGCAGAAGGTGGGAAAGCAGGGAACGAGGGAGGGCAGGAGGGAAGACAGCAGGGCTGGTGACGTGGAGATGACGCTGCAGGGATGCCGGATCTGGAAGAGCCTTCTATCTTCTGTCAGTCAGGAATTGTATTCTCTAGATAAACCCTGAATAGAAACAATGATGGGTAAACTAAAGAGAAAGTGATTTCTTTCTCATCTTGTGAAATCTGGGGATAGGCAATCCCAGGCTGAGATGGGGGCTCCCTAGGGTCACCGGGGATTTAGGCTCTACTTTTTAGCTCTACTACCTTTGTCTCATGGCTTGAATTATCAAGGTGACCTTACAGTTCAAGATGGGGGCTGGAACTTCAGCCACTATAGTCAAGTTCCAGGCAGGAATCGGAAGTGAGAGGGAAGGGCAAGGAAGGTCATGCTGTTAGACGTTGGGCCCTTCTGTGCAACCTTTCTTGGAACTGCACCAAGTTAAATCTTGTTACAGCTAGGTTCCATGGTCTCACCTAGCTTCCAGAATTTTTTTTTAAAGTTAGCCATATTATAATTCAAGTAAAATCAGGCGTCTGTGTTATCAAGGACAATGGGGATTGCTGTTTGGGGATGATTACTGTCCTGTATGCTATGGACCAGGAGTGGCGGGGAAACCAGTATGAAGTGCTGGGATTTGGGGTGAGTGAAGTTGACATTCTGAATTAAGGCGACAACAATGGGAATGAAGGGAAAGGTCTGAAATGAGATTTGACAGATGGGGGACAGGACCTTTGACAGCTCGTCTTCTCACTGATTTGCTTCAGGAGACACTTTGTCTATTGGCTTAATTTCACTTAATTTTCACTTAGTAGATATTCTTTTCATTGAACTCAAGGTTATTATGAGTTAATCTCCCTGGAATAAACAAAGGCAGACTAATTTGTATTTTATTCCTTAATCTACGTTGGACTAACATTATTTTTGAAAATATATTTCCAAAGGGACTTATTTTCCCCCAAAGCTCTATTTCCAAAGACTGAGCAATATAGAGGACATCGAGTACAGTACAGCCATTGTTTGCTTATAGACACTCAAGATATGTATAAGGCCCAATGTCAGAAAATGGCACGTAGGAAACCATATGGATGTTTATTTCCATGCCACAAACCAGCTGCATTTCCTGTAGGTATTTCAAAAATCTTTTCAATCTAGCATTTTTCCTCTCTCCATACTATACTTATAAAAAGATGACTTGAGGTGTTTTGAGCATATTCTTTTTTTCCCCCAGAAATTGGGTTGCTAGAAATTTAACCACAAAGAAAAGGCAAAAACGCTTCCAGATTTCTAGACTACTTAGGTCTTCTGGATACATAGCTAAAGGAAAATGAAATGTCTTTTGTTAATAGGCCCTTAGATGAATTACTAAACTTTTCTAAGTGAAAAATAGGTGAGCACTTCTCGCTGATGTATGCCCTGGCTGTTGTATCCTTCAGTTTTGGCTCTGGCTCCTAGTGGGTGGGCTTTAAGCAGCTGCTCCCCCGAATGTGGCTATGAGGTGTTTTTCTTTTCTTTTCTTTTCAATTTTTTTAAGATTTTACTTATTTTTTTGAGAGACACAGAGAGAGAGAGAAGCAACAGGGGGAGAGAAAGGGGCAGAGGGAGAAGCAGACTCCCCGCTGAGCAGGGAGCCCAGTGCAGTGGGGGCTCAATCCCAGGACCCTGAGATCATGACCTGAGGCGAAGGCAGATGCTTAACTGGCTGAGCCACCCAGATGACTGCATGAGGTGTTTTTCACTTGTGGAATTAATTCAAGAGAGTTCAGGGGTGAGCAGAACTCACCTGGCTTGTGTGAGGGCTAGGTGGCTCCGTGTCAGTTCCCTTATACAACTGCCTTGGCAAAGCACGTCTCTCTGAGCAGACATGGGAAGCTGGAAGCAGGTTCTGGATGGACTTGGGTGGAGTCAGACTCAGAGAAGGGGAGAGCAGTGTCTAGTGCACAGAAGGGCAGAGGGCTGGAGTGCAGGTGCACATGGAGTTAACCCAGTCCTTCCGTTGAAGGCTCCTGCACTTTGCCCCATGCCCGTTTGTGCTCACTGTTAGGTGTGCCAGAAGTATTTTCTCTCTCTTCTCTCTTAGTGTCCAGGCTGCTGTTTTTGAATAACGCTGGCCTGCTTACCTCGCCAGGGGAATGGGCAGCTACACTAAAGGGGGCGGTGAGCCCTTCTTGGGTAAAAGAAGCCGCAAGACTTCTGGTAAAGCTCAAGGGACTTGAGTCGGGGCTGAAGGCTCCCTGAACTCTCCCCACTTGGTGATTCTTCACCTGCCAAAACTTAGGTTTGCATCACCTGTAGCCATATTCACGGGTCTTTCGAGACTAAAAATACATGAACAAAAAGCAGCCTAGGCAATTTTCATAAAATGGCACATCTTTTTATGGATATTTGGCCATCTAAAAACAAAAACAGATGGGGTTGTTGATCTAGCAGTTTTATTAATTCTTAAATGCCACAGATCTAAAAGAAGGAAAACCAGAGTAGAAGACCACTTGTAGCTGATGACTGTGATGTGTCCCTGGGTCATCTGTAGGAAAATCTGGTTAAGATGTAAATGCCCAGAGGCTACGATTTCCGGACTGAGATTTTTCATGATGTTAATACAATCTCATCCAGTTGTTAAAGATCACAAATACCCAGGGTTCCCTCTGAGGGCACCCCTGACCTACAGTGGTGTCTTCACCTCCTCCGGGTGGCCGTGGTGGTCTCTCCAGCCCCCTTCGGGCTCTGCTCCGATGAGCTGGCAGTGTCTCGAGCCATGCGGCTGGAATTCAATCAGAAGGGAGGGAGGGAAAGATGAGACAAAACTGGTTACTTATCACGGAGACATAAGAAATCCCTCCTATCTCCACACAGAAATTAAGGTGAATCAGGAAATGGATGGCGTTTTTCAAGTCACATCAATCAGCGACCCAGGGTTCATCCTTTTCACCAAGTGTTTGGCTGGGTTTCTCTTTTTGTTTACATGCTGTGCCTGGCTCATCAGAAACCGTTCAGGGAGAGCTATAATTTTATCTTGAAAAGAAGAGAACTAAACAGTTTTGTTTTGAAATTATCACCTCCAGTTTTGCAATGTGATGAGAAGCAGCCCAATGTAGGAGGAAGTCCTTCAGTGAGGGATGACTTCTCAGGGGAAGAAAAAAGTCAGAAATTTCACTTCGGAAAAGGAAACATCTGTGGGTTCTTTAAAATAATTTTATTTGTAAAGAGCCTCCTTCTGTGCTGGGCCCTGGAGAGGGTCTTTTCTCACCTCCTATCTCCTTCATGCTAAGAGAAGACACACTTGTCTGCAGATCAGTTCAAGCCCAGATGAAAAGACCAGCTCAGAAAAGTAAAGGACCTTTCCCCAGGTCACAAGGCGAAATCATGCCCTCAGTTTGGGTTCATTTCACTTTAAACTAAGGATGCGATCTCAGTTATTATTTGGTTCCCTTCTCCCCATCTCATTCTTGTTATTAATTTGTTTGTAATTCATTATCAGGAAATATACAAATTTTAACAATGCTTCCTTATAGCCTGTAAATTGCCTGTAAAATTGACCCCTCTACCCCACATACGCATAAAGTTACATATTAAACATTATGTTATGATCCTTCCTGGGTTATGGTGGTAGAAAGCTATTTTCTTCCCAACGCTTAAGTCTCAATGTGCCAAGAACTTTTTTTTTTTAAGTGTACATGCCTTTAAACATAATGTTGAGGGGCAATGACAAGAATTAGCTAAACACATTTGGGTCCTAATTTCTGCCTCCCTTTTTCCGGGTGGCTGGAAGCTCCCCAGGTCAGCCCACTCACTCAAGGGCTGCAAGGTCAAGCGTAAAGCTGTGTTCTCCCTCCCCTTCCCCCAGCTCTCCAGGGGCAGAGCAGCCAGGCTAGACCTTGGCCAGCCTCCTCCTCCCAGGGGAGGGGGGGTGTACTCCTAGGCTCCTAGGCCGTTGTGCCACGTAGGCAGAAGGATCAATGGGAATGTCAGGAAGGAGCTAGTGTCCCGCGTGCCAGGCACATAAGGAAGGAGTATTAAGCTTTTCATTAAGGCTCTAGGAGACAGGCAGCTGCCCTGCACCAGCTGAGTGCCCCCCCCAACCCAGGGAAGAATACTTCTACAAAGAGGCCCTCCGCTGACATTTCCTCTGGATGTCTTACAGGAAATCCGAGTGAGGCTTTGAGGACCCACAGCAGCTCCATCACTAGTGAGAGAGAGAAGCTGGGGGCTTGGGGCTGGGCTTCGTCCCATGTAAACCTTCAGAAATGCTTTTAATTCTTTTATATAAGAATATTTCATCTGGAAATATTCTATAAAGACTGTAAAGACAAATCAACATCACTTCGTATTTCTATTATCCTCCTCTTGGAGGCTATTGGGTGAGCCATGACACCTTCCAGCCAGGGACCCGTTTTTTGTTTCACAGATGGGCTCAGTGGCACAGTGAGGGCACACTGGGCCCGTCCCGGTGTGACAAATCCCGAGAACCCGACACTGGAGCGGTTTTGTCAATGGGGGCCATAGGGGCACCCTGTGTCACTGCGGTAACAGAGGACAGCGGTGGGGGTGTTCATGCTTTTCCTTATTCAAGGGAAACTTTTAAAGCCACCCTCTGAGGCCGAGATAGAGAAAAAAAGGGCCGAGAGCTAGCGTTCCCCACCCCCATCCAGAGGGAAAGGGTCATGCGCGGCCCTTCAGGGTTCCAAACGGAAGCTCTGCAACAAAGTATGAAATTCCAGGCGTCTTGAAAGGTACTCTGCTTTCCAATTATGAATCTCTTCACTTTAATACTTGCTCCATAAGGCCGCAAAGATCCGGCAAAAGTGCAACAAGTAACACTTAGTCCAGAATTGGACAAGTTGACCCTGTCCGTCTGAGGGCTCCTTTCTGAAAGCTCAGCTTGGCTACGTGGGGATCCCCTGACTTGCCTCCCTTGCTTGGTCGGATTTGTTCACTTCTCTAATTTCTTTCCGCTGAAATCCAGCCGAACTAGCCGGGAGATGCACCCTAAAATAGCTCCTCCAAGAACCCGAAGCAACTCTCTCGGTCTTTTAGGAGTTTCCAGACCAGAGCACGCATGTGGATGTCACACAAAACGAACAAAATCACCAACTCGGAGTCCGGGAGGCCCCGGCGGTCCCTGCCCACCCCCACCACACGGCCAGATTCGGCCGGGGGACGCGCACGTACCTGGAGATGAGGCCGGCAGGGTGGGCGCGCCACGTCTCGGGGCTCGGCCCGCGCAGCCTCGGGCCCTTTATACCCCGCCCTCTCCACCCCCCCGCCCCCCAACAGCCACGTCTGAGCGGCCCGATGGGGGGGCAGGGAGCCACAGAAGGTCTCTGCGAGGTGGGGGAGAGGGAGTCCCCGAAAGTCAACGCTCGGGCGCACTCGCACTAAAGAAGAAGGAGTGGGGTAGGGGGGGCGCAGAGGGGGTCCAGTCCCGGGAAGGGCAGTGTCGGGGGCGGGGCCCAGGGAGGTCAGGCGCCGGGTGGGGCGCTCGGGTTTCACCCAGGCTGGGAGGGGAGTAAGAGGCTTGGCGGCGGAGGCGGGGCGGGGGCGGGGCGGGGGCGGGGCGAAGCGGCCCCGCGCTCCCGGCCCGGCGCTCCCCGCTCGCGCTCCCCGCGCAGCTCTACTCGCCGGGAAGGCGGCGCGGGCGGCGGCTGCTCTCGCTGCGCCCGCTCCCGCGCGCTGTCCTCCCACCGCGGGTGGGCTCCACAGCCCCCTGCCGGCCGCGGCCCGTGCCCGGCGGCGGCTCTCACCTTCCGCCTGCCCTCCGCCGGGGGCGGCCTGACCCGTGTGGCCCTTTCCGGGGGCTCCCTCTTCTACCCGTGGCTCCCTTTTGGAGCTGGCTAGGACACCTAACTTTGCCTTTCCTTGTCCGTCGCCGCCGCTGGGCGCGAACCTGTTCACCACCGGCCCGGCTGCGCGCCCGGGCACGGTGCGTCTGGCGCTCCAACCGACGTCCCCAGCCCGGAGCGCAGCGAGTGGCGGGTGGCTCTGGGAAAGTGGCAGGGGGCGGCGGCGGCGGCTGCTGCCTCGACTTCCCTCGCCGGGCACTGAAGAGGACCCTCAGAGCTGCTCCGGGGCCCCAGGCGCTGGATGACTGGCATGAGGAGCGCGCCTCACACCTGGTGAGCGACCCCCGTCCGGTTCCCGCGTGGCCGTGGCCGCAGCTCCGACCGTGCCGCGTTGCTTGCCGCGACCCGGGGGCGGCAGTGGTCGGCGGGTGGGTCGTGTCAGGGTCGATCCGCAGGCACTGGGCGGGGGACAGCCGGTGGCTGCACGTACAAGAATAGGACTACCATCCGTGCGGGGCACCCACAGTTGAGCTAGTGCACGGACTGGAAGTTTGTGTCCCTGTCTTTGCCGAGGTCGGAGCGTGCCGAGGTAAGGAGCGGAAGCAACTCGGTGGGCGACCTGGTGGTGTGCGAGGCGGGACCCCTACCCAGCACCTCGGGAAGGTGCGCACTGGGGCTTTGTGCGCGCACCCGGCGCGCATCCAAGGAGCACAGTCGCGAGCGATGCGCGGGGTCCCGATGGACTGGGCTTCGCAGCCCTGCTGGCTGGGGCAGGTTTTCCTGTTCGAGTTACAGGGGTTTTGCGGTGCGCGTGAGAAACCGGGAGGCAGTGGGACTTGGGCTCAACTCCGCCAAGCGCTTTGGTTAATGAGGGAGAATGAGGCTGGGGCTGCTGGGGCTCGGGGCCGCTTGATGGGTTGCAGCCAGGCGAGGCGCTTTCCGCGGGCACGTCTTCCGCTGCTGCACGGTCTCGCATCCCCTGGATCAGGGTTTCGGGGCCGGAGGTACATTTGGGCCCCGGAGGGAACTGGTCTTCTTGAGATGTGCGGGGAAACTGTCGCCAAGGAGTGGAGTGGGCTCGCTTCCCGCGGCGCCCAGTGCCAGACTTACCGCAGTCAGATCCAGATTCCCGGGGCTTTGGCGGGAAGCGCGTTTACCTCCTTGCTCTTTTCTTGCTTTGTACCTGGATGCGGCGGCTCAGAGTTGGGATTTAACTTTCCTGCGCCTGCGGCGGCCCAGGGACTGCCGGCAGGGGGCGCTAAGAGCGAGCGCTGGAAGTGGGTGAGAGGATGCTAAGAGCAGTTACTCTGTCCTGGGTGAGTGGGTGGGAGTCCTAGTCAGCAGACAGCGGGACGAGGCAGATCTTGCAAAGATTTCGTAGGGGTGGAGGGTAGGGGGAGCTGATTCGTTTACCAGAGGGAGCTGTCAGCCTTGCTAGAAGGAACGGGAAAGGTGGTTGCCAAACACAGGTCGTCTAGATAAAGGCTCCTTCCAGAGACAAGCGTATCCCTGCAAACTCTTCCTGCCCATGCCTATGTCTTCCTCCTTGTGAGTATTTACTAAAAAATAAATAATAATAACAACAATAATAATGTGAGTTATGTTTAATACTGACAAGATTTTGCTCCTCAGGAGCATGTTAGCTAAAATGCCAGGAGTTACAAATGGGTGTTGCACCTTGTTTTTGAGAAAAACAATCGTATGTCTCAGCTTATCCAGAAGAGCTCGTCATAATGGCCAAGTTTGGAAACAGCAGATATGTTATTAATTTTACAGTTGGTCTTTTCTGTGTAGACACAGAAAGACAAGAGCAGTCTTTACTTAGGGAGGATTTTAACAGCTAATTAGGATTGCTAAGTTAATTGCTGACTGTGCTAGTTTTATTATTTAAGAAGGGGTAATGTTTATCATGCTACTTTAAGTGACCGTAATTTCAGTTCAAAGGAGATAATACCTCAAATTGTGTATCACTTAAACAACTTTAATAGACATGCCTGTATTTATACCAAAGGAAAAAAAATTTTTTAAAAATCTCGACCGTTTTTCATTTTTGTTTGAAAAGAAAAAGCAGTTCAAGATGTAATTTTTGGGCCACTTGAAACACAGATTTCTTTGTCCTTGAGTTTCTTTCTTTCTTTCTTTTTTTAAATAATAATTTTTTATTATGTTATGTTAGTCACCATACAGTATATCCTTAGTTTTTGATGTAATGTTCCATGATTCATTATTTGCATATAACACCCAGTGCTCCATGCAATATGTACCCTCCCTAATACCTATCACGGGCCTATCCCAACCCCCCACCCCCCCTTCCCTCTGAAGCCCTCAGTTTGAGTTTCTTTCTTGTAAAAACTTTGCCACAAAATAGCAGCTGTTGCAAGGTCACCTAGTCATTTGCACACTCATGGACCCCAGGGGTGCTGAACTGGTACCTGCTTTTACATGCTTTTAGCTTATGCATACTTGCCTTAATAGGGAGAAGATGGATGATGCTAATCGTTTTATGCCTTTTGTGAATTGCACTAACTTGGTTGTTTTAATGGCAAACAGCTGCAAGATCCCTGCTGAGAGCAAAGACTTTGGTCTCCTGGGTGGTAAAGCTTGTCTCTGTCCAAAAGAAGTTTTTGAGATGTTCAGAATTTGGTAAAAATAAACCTGCCTTCTTTACTGCGGCTTCCTTTTACAATTAGTTCTTCACCATGTCCGAACAGAATGAAACACAGAAACATATAGTGCGCAGTGGCCGTTAAAAGTTGTTAGCTATGGGGCCATAATAAATGCACATTAATGTGAGTTTTGCTTTAGCTTAGAGGGTACACAAACGTTCTGAAGCCCTAGCCCATGGCTTTGCAGTGAGAAATTTTGCTTGAGAGGCACTTTAGACTCTTAATTCAGGGACAGATGTTACAACCACAAAACTTTTCTTTGTGTTGTACGCCAGCTCTTTGGGACTATGTTGAATGCTGCTGATGTTAGACGGAGCTGCTTAACTGAGCCACTGCACAGCTTTCATTAACTTGAGAATTATTTTGAATGATTCCAAATGTCTTTCTTGTTGGTTACGAAATCATTGAAATTGAGGCTTTGCTTCTGATAAAAATACAGCAAAGTGGGGGAGGGGGAAACAGAACTTTCCTAAAAGGCCAGCCAAAGGTATAAAGGCATCCCGTTATATAAACAAGTAATCGTGAACTCTAGAAATAACTGAGATAAGAAAATAATCCCTAAGAGAAGGGTTGCCTTGCAAATCACAGTTTGTAAGATACAACAAATTAATTAATTTATAACATGTCTGAGTCACGGAATTTCAGTTCTGTAACAATATATGTACCAGTGTTGGAGAAAAGTAGTCCTACATCCTGCAGCAAATCCTCCATAATTCTTGATTCTAAAATTATACCAAAGTTGTATTTAAAAATGCTTCTGAAATTGTTGCTATAGTTACTCAGACAAATTGCTTGGGGTATGATTATAACACCAAGGTGACAAATTTTTATGTTTAGTGTTAAATAATTTTCTAAAATGTAAATTACAGTGTCTAACAAATTGAGTTACACCGAAGTGCAAAGTGTGTGTGATGTGGAACCTTGTACATTTCTGTTCACCTGCATCTATTTGCAGACTTGCACAGAGACAGTGAACTGTTTTCCTGAGTACTAAGATGAATATGTATATAAGTGCTTGGAGTTGTTTGTCCTATCTTTGTGTACTGTTGTTGACAACACAGACATTTTCACATGTTTCCGGCAACCTCTTAAAATTGAGATGCAGAAGTTTTGTTCAGAATTACTGGTTTTTATCACTCTGCTTGCTGCCTTGTAGCAGTGATCTGCTGTAGATAGGGGGCAATCTGCTGTCTCTAATCCCTGCACAAATTGGTAGCATCGTAATGATAAATTCAACAGGTGAGGAGTAGCTCATTTTGAAGAAGCAGCTTTTGGTATGCTTGAAAAATATATCACTTATTTCTTTGATGAATTAGTTATCTGGATATATAAAATCAATTTCTTTTTTTTTAATTTTTTTTATTATTTTTTTTATAAAATCAATTTCTAACAGCAAGACAAGAAGAAAAAAATTAAAGTGGGCTGGAATATATATAGATAAACTTTTCACTCTCAGTAAGCCTACCCAATACTTGCTTTGATTCAGAATTTAAGTCAAACAGAGTAAAGCAAATGAAAACTTGATCCAAGAGAAGATATTGAATAAGTGACTTATTGTAATGTACTAGTAACACCATAATCTAGGCCATCTAAAGGTTGTAGAGCTAAGAAATCCTGCCTCTGAATTTCAGAGTATTTTGAAGCCATGCAACTTCAAAGACAAGTTACATTTCACCTGGGGCATGACATATACAATAGGATTAACCCAACAGTGGGCTCAAGAAAACAGAAATTTTTTCAAAGAAATTGCTGTTTTCTTTTTCTTTTCTTTTCTTTCTTTTTCCCCCCCTTTTTTTGGTCCAAGATTAATGGTTTTCTGACAAGAGCAAAGATGGACATACTTTATTTCCCTTTCCTGAGTTTTAAAATATATTGGCATGGTTCTGTTGCATTTGGAAAAAATAAAATCGTTGCATTCTTTGCTCTTCTTTCCCACATGTGCTAGAATTGGTTTCCTGATGAATATTGAAAAACGCTGTAGTATGAAAGAGAATACATTTTTCTGGAGCTGAATATCTTTTATTTCTGGAAGACCGTGGACCCACTAATCCTTTATCTTCCCATCTTTCATTCCTTATTTGTCACTGTATCTCTGGAATTGGCCATCCTGTGGTTCGTGTAAAATGATGAGGAAGTGTATGTTGGAACAATTTTATTTTATGTTGCATTTTTATGTACATTTGCGAGTAGATCACATTACTGCAATAGGTAATTCAATTACAGATATGTATGATAAATAACCAGGAGAGTGATGATATCAGAAGCCAGCTCTACCGGAGAAATAATGCTGTATTTGCTGAGATGTGAAATTAAATAAGTTCTAGGCAAGTGACAATCAGGACTGAGCAAGGACAAATTGTTCACAGGAAATAGAGCCTCTTTCAATCAGTTCAAATTCACCCAACATTTGACAACGATTTATGATGTGTCTATGCAAAGAAAAGCAGAGTAAAAAAAGGTAATAAGAATTCTGCTAAGCGGTTTCTGTTGAGTTGTCTGCAAAATCATCAAACGGCTCATGCTTGGCTTAAACTTCCTGGAAGAAATGCGTTCCTCACAGACTGACTCCAGATAAAATTCCACACAAAGAGCTTCCCTTCTGTAACAACACTGGGGATGTGGCCACATCTGGGAGAGGGCATCCGAAGCTGTTCTCAGCCGCCAAGGATGCAGCCACTGGCTGCCTGCTCTGCCTGGCGTTCTGCGAAAGGAAGGCATTGGAGGCCAGGGACATCAATGGCTGGACAGCCTGTGACCCGGTGGATTTTAGAGTCACCGCTAGGGTCTGGGATTCCCGTTCCAGGACTGAGATTTTGATCGGCCGTAAAACTACCAAATTTAAAGCTGACCACATTGTAACTGGTGGCATAAAGCAAAGATGAGTTCTCTGGATATTAAACTTCCTTTGTCCAGCAGATGCTGGAGTTAAGCCAATGTTAATGTCCGTTGACCTACAGTATGAGCTAAATAAGGGCTGGCTTCTAAGACATCTGGCATGTAAGTTTCTGTGGGCTGTAGCTGTGGACTTGACTTTAAGAAAGTTGGAGGGAAGCTGGGTAGAAAATGACCAGAAGTCCATGGTTTAATAGAACTGCTTGCCTAATTGGGCAAGGCAGTTGGGAGAGGGCTCAACCTCAGAGGAAGTGCTTGCTGGCGCTGGAGAAGTCCCAAGGGGACTGGCCTGCCTGTGTGCGCGGGACACAGGTCTGCGGTGGTGCCAGGATTCCAGGCCAGAGTGGGCAGCTGGAGAGGGGTGGCGTGGATAGTGATGAAACTGTCCCCGTCCGACCCAGATGTTGGTAGAGGTTCTGTTGAGGTCCCTGCACAGAGTCTGCAGGTGCAATGTATGGATGGACTTGGAGATGGCCCAGCCTCAGTGCTGGGTCTGGGTCCAAATCCGACGTCTGCATCGGGTCTTTGGGTCCTTACAGAAATAGGTCCTCTAGAAGATAAAGGGGAGGAGGAGACAGGAAGTGAGGTAGGCGTTCTCTGTGGGAGTGGTTAGGGTGTTTGGTTACCAAGGTAGAGCCTCGGAATAATAACATGAAACACACTGCTAGAATCAAGTTATGGCCTAGAGGACGGGTCAGGGGGACAAGTCCTTGAATTTGCATGCAGTGATAGAAGGAAGCCAGCAGGGCTAGCTGCCTGCTGAGTGTGGGGCTGGGGCTTGTCAGATTGCAGCTGCCTAAGTGCGGGATGGGTCCCTGGGCATGGGAGCTGCAGTGGCACTGAGTAGTCCCAGGTGGGGACAGTTG
The DNA here is from genome assembly GCF_017311325.1 of Ursus maritimus. Classification (NCBI taxonomy): domain Eukaryota; kingdom Metazoa; phylum Chordata; class Mammalia; order Carnivora; family Ursidae; genus Ursus; species Ursus maritimus. Next base: position 56,073,372 of record NW_024423897.1, read on the forward strand.
CATGCCCTTGGGGCTGGGAAGCTTCACTTGGAAATTGACATAAAAACACTTTATGTGTGTGTTTTAAGATTTATTTATTTATTAGAGAGAGAGCGCATGTGCATAAGCAGGGGCAGAGGGGGAGGAAGAGAAGCAGACTCTGTGCTGAGCTTGGAGCCTGATGCGGGGCTCGATCTCATGACCCTGAGATCATGACCTGAGCCGAAACCAAGAGCCAGACGCTTAACCGACTGAGCCAGCCAGGCGCCCCAAACACTTTATGTGTTTTAAGACATATATTAAAACATAAAACATGGGAATTCAAGGATGTTATTTACTTATTTAAAATAGCACCACATACAAAAATTCCAGGGAACATGCTGTATCCTCATTACATAGCTTCACACATTTACAGAGATTTTAGAAATTTTAGAATATTTTAGAAACCATGGCAGCCTTTCTTATTTTACTTCTGAGATTAGGCCAATAAGCCTGGTCACACAGTTGGATTTATAGATTTAATAAGCTGAAAACAGATGAGTGGATAAGCAAAATGTGACATAACATGGACTGGTATTCAGCAATAAAATGAATTCTTGATCCATGTTGGAGTATGTGTGAGCTTCAAAACATTATGCTTAGTGACAGAAGCCAGTCGCAGAAGACCATGTATCATATGATTCCATTTGTATGAAATGTCTAGAAAATGCAAGCCTATAAAGACAGAATGCAGGTTAGCGGTTGCCCGGGGCTAGGGATGGGGATTTGGGAGGGACTGACAGTGGCCAGGCAGGTCTTAACTGGGATGATGGAAATGTTCTAGAACAGGATTGTGGAGAGACTCTTGCAGCTCTGTACATTTACTAAAAATCATTGACTTGTGCGCTTACCAGGAGTCAATTTTATGGTATGTAACTTCTACCTCAATAAAGTTGTTTTAAAAAGAAAAGGAATCTGGGACATAATCTCTACAGTTAGAGCGCCTTACACTGCCAGTGGCCTAAATCAAATCCTGCTGTGAAGTGGGAATTAGGTTCTGTGTTTCCATGACTTTCACAAAGACTAGTGCCGGGGCCTTAGGATGCTGAGGTTCGCTTCCTGGGACGTGCATCCGAATTGTGATCTCTTTTATGAAAATGAGCAAACCCAGGTTGTTTTTGCAAAGGAGGCCACAGAACTGAATTAAATCCCTCGATTAAACTAACCAGCCAACCTAGCTAGTCTCTGTTCGGTGCACCTCCGTTCCCAGTCATTTGTTAGAGGAGACTTCCCTTCCGCCGGTTTTATTCAGTTGCACAGCTCAGGGGGAAATCGTTCCAAATAATCTCCTGGTCTCATCAGAGCTGCAGGGTCTGAACTCCCAGCGTATTGCTCTGCTCAACAAAAGCGCTGCTTTCCTGTGACTGGGGAAAGCCTCACGATGCCTGCTTCTCTGTCCTTGTATGTTTTCTTAGCAGGGCATTCACTTTAGATGGTGAGGCAGGTAACTTCCAACAGCCAGATCCAGTGGCAGAACGCAGATTTTTAGATGCTCAGGGCCTGAGTACTTAAAGGAGAGTGTGGTGTTTTTTATTTTTTGTTTTCCCTCTTTTAGCAGAAGAGTCATAGAATTGCTTCTAGCTCTTTCTATGCTGCTCTGACAAGTTGTGCAGTTAAAGCACAAGCTGAAATTAGGTTACGGGTAGAGATCCATATGAATTGCCTGTAATTTCCTTTCTCTTTGACTGTTGTCTCTGGATGAAAGTGTGTCTTTAACTCTTCCCTCTTGTTTATTACGACTTCCATCTGCTGAGTGCATTAAGATCCTCTCTACCTCCTGCCATGGGGGCTTCCTCAGCTCTCTCCCGGGCACCTTGCTCTCCCCACACCAGTTGGTCTCCACATGGTGACCTTCCGTGCTGGTGTTTACTTTGGCATAGACCGTCCCAGGTCCAGATATACCCAGGATGGCTTTCTGGAGCTGGCTGTGACTTGCCAGCCTCGAGAGCTCATATGCCTCTCTCCGTTTAGTAATAAAGTATTTTTATCCAGCCCTGTGATATTTTGGGCAAGCATTTTCCAACAATGTCTACTATCTTCAGTTCTTGTAGTTGTATGCAGAAACTGACATTGGCAGAAGTTTCAAATGCTAGTGCAATAGCTTTCTTGACCTTGTACCGATGTAATTTCTGATTGGCTCATTCCGAATTGGCCTCCTCCCAAACTTGCAGCCTAACTGAGACTCAAATTAAGAGTAATAGTTATAAAATGACCATGTTTTTCTATTACCAATCCTAATTTATGACTCACCCTTGGTGAGTGGCAAGGAATTATTTTTGCGATTGCTTTAGTATTTCCTTCTGCTTATTGGAGGGCAAAGGAGTGGGTGACACTTTTATTTTTTGACATTTTTATTTTCGATGTCACTTTTGATGGTTTTAATTGGTCAATAACATACTGTGGGTACTTTTTAGTGGTTGTTTTCTTTCATCTTCAATGAGCTAATGTTCTGCAGATTTCAAGGACAGCTAGTTAGGCATTCTGTTAAACAGATTGATTCGTTACATGATTGGAGCAATTTTCATGCTGCTAGGATGGATATTTAGTTTTGAAACATGAGGAATAAGAAACAATGTGATGTTCTCCTGGTTTAAGACCTCTTTTAGAATAACTGTTGATTTGTATTGGATCTGATAGCTGGAGGTGATCATAACGAAAGTAACAAAAAGTGTTACATAGACAATGGTGTGAAGACATTGTCCTCAGTGGGGAAAATGTATTAGACCTTTACTTTGGATGACTTTTTACTTTTTTCTAAACCATTTCCTTTTCTGGAAAGCATCCAAAGGGTAACATCACATATTGATTTTGGACACTAAAATGTATTGGATCCTAACTTTACTCGAGCACGGGAAAGAGCTTGGAATGTTTACTCTACAGCCTGGGGCTGTGCTGTCCCTTCTATCTGCTGGCTCCTCCTTACCTTACATCCTGTCATTGCTCTGAAGTTTCAAATTGGGGGATCTTTGCTAACCTGTCAGCGAAGGAAAATGCCTTTAAAAGTCGGAGCGAGGAGGCAGAGATAGGCAGTTCCATTATTTAAGTTTGAGATTTCTGGGCTGTTCATGTAAAAGAGAGATCATGTTCTCAGAGCAGGGGTCCAGTGCCCAGATGCTCAATGTGGGAAGGAGAGTGCTGGACTCTAGCTTCCACTCCGTTCCAACAGGGCTGCTCCTCAAATGCCCTTCTATGGCTTTTTCAATTTCTCTGCTAATCCAGCAGCCTTTTAATTATTATGTTTCTCCTTCACCAGAAAGTTTTGAGCCAAGCTGAGCTCATAACGTCCTCTGATTGACCCTATCCTTTCTAATAGGACTCAGCTCACTCTCTTTCCCTTCCCTTCTGTTTCCGTGCCCTCCCCCACGTGAAAGGGGTTTGGCAGGTTTTGTCCTGGGTCTGATATCGTCTGGCATCTCCACTACCTGACTCTTTCCCCGGGGGTTTCAGAGTTACTGTGGATGTGACCCGACTACGATAGACATGTTCTCTCACCCAGAGTCTTGTTCCTGCAGTGTTCCATGTTGGCTCATACAGATCAGACCTCATCTAGGTCAGTTACGAGTGTTCCAGGAATGTGTTGGTTGTTAAGTTACATCCCAACATTTACTTCACATTTGATGGTGCTCTCGAGCTGGGAAAAACTTGCTTCTGCTTATCAGATAACTGTTGGTGGGGGGGAGAAGCATTTGCTCCAAGGCAGTAGGAACTCTTCCCTCCTTGGGTCACAGTCAGGATAGAAGGGATCTGAAGCCTTGGAGCTCTGCTCTCAGGCCCTCCCCCTCTCCACCTTGGTATCCCTCCCATTCCCTTGGCCGTTGGTCATACCGCCAAGATGGTACTCAGCAGGTGGGGATACCTAAACCCAGGTACTTGAGTTGAAAGTATTTCCCACTCTACCTACACACCCCTATTTTATTTCTTTTTTTCTTTTTGTTTTTATAATGCATGTCTTAAATCAGTGTTTTCCTCCAACTTTCTGTACCTAAAAATGCTCCCCTTGGATGTAAATTGTGCAGTGGTCAGGGGGTGGGGCTGGGCGGTGGAGACGGGGCGGCGTGGGGAGGGGAGCCCTGTGCAGAGCTCTGCAAGCCCGGGCCATGATTCTTGGCTGTCTGCGCTTTCCAAGCAGACTCCAAAGTCAGGCCTGAAGCCAAATTTACTCTCCGTCTGCCAGCAGTGATGGAATTCCTAGGTCCTATCACCAGCTTGTGAAAAGAAATCATTCAGAAAACTGCAAGCTGGCGAGTAAGAATTGCAAAGATTCATTCACTCGAAAGCTTACGCCCGCAAATGTTATTTAACTTTGAACAATTTCTCCAGGCCCACCTGCTGGCTTTCCATCTCACTGAGGTTTCTCTTGGTGCCCAGGAAAGCCTGTGAAGGATTCACGGTGGGGATCTCATGGGACATGCCGGAGGGATGATACCAGCAGAAGGGCCTTGCCCACGTCCCAGACCTCGCTCATTCCTGACCCAAGATTCTGTGCAGTACAGTCACTTCCCTAGAACTTCATGGAGTAAATGTAAATGCTTGGACTAGTTGCTAAAGCCACAAAGCACAGGCCCGTAGAGGGGAACCTCAGTCTTCGTAGTGGTCAGGTACCCTGTCAGTTAAAAAGACATTTTTTAAAAGAGTATCCGTTGATGAATTAATTGTTTATTGAGGTAGGCTTGAGGAAATCAATGCTTTGAACTTGGGCCATGGTTAAGGAGAGGATGGACTTGACAGGCACGGGGAAGGGGCTAGACAGAGTCATGTACCGTGAATTTTTAATCGGGAAGTAGCGTATTTCCCAATGTCCACGTAGTATTTAAAGGGACTTTTTTCTTCTATAATGGAAATTATAACAAAAAAATCACACCCTGCAGATTCAAACACAATTAAGAAGTGTATTTTATCTATTTCTTTTGGTTGCTAGAGGGGAGTAGTTCAGGCTTTGGGGAGAGTTTGGGAAAGAGAAGGTCAGATAAACACTTTTCATTTGATCTTTGTGACCTTGAGTTTCTTGATAATCTTTCAGAAAATCCCAGGTGTTTGGTTTTTTTTTGTTTTGTTTTTTGGTGGCCAATTACTTTGCTCTTTTCTCTGAAGAGGGCAAAGAGTCCTCATGACTTCTCAGCCTGGGACTGTAGATTAGAGAAACTCAGTATGGTGTCAGTTGGGCTTCGTAATGCCACAAAGTGTCACCTCACACACTTCTCCTGTTTTGGAACACCCGGCTCCACTGGTGGGTCGGTTTGGGGTCAACATGAAGAAGGGGCACAGCAAGGAAAGGATCACCCTGAATAATGGAGACCCTCTTCTGAGCCCCAAAGGATGTTGATTCCATTTAATCTTTCTTCCATTTAAAAAAGTCCACACTGGCCTTTTCTGTCTCCCCTTGTGTCCAAGACAGCAATCATTTGCAAAAGCTCTGATCCTTCGTGTTGTCGGTGAGCTTGCAATTTGTGGAAAAGCCTTGGAGCATTATGACACAGTTTGCATGGGAACACGGTTCCCATGGACTGGAATGCTGGCCAGGCTGCCCCTCGGGGTGGGCACCATTGGAGCCCATAAATCAGAGCTACGCGTTCACCCCATGCTGTGTAATCAAGTCTTGTTCATGACTGGTGGTAGAGCCTGGACTTGAAAGCAGTTTTGGACTGGCCACTAAGTAAGTGCTTTTCAAAGGGCTTTTAAGTTTTTGTTTTTCAATGAAAAGTGTATGTTCCCCAAAGAACTGGCTTTGGGGCCCAGATTTCCTGCCTTGGGATTGTTGGAGGGAGTGATAAGTGGGAAGAATAGGACCATGATTGGAGGCTTGGTTACATCTTCAGCAAGAGGCCTGGACAAAGGGTACAGATAGTGAATGGCTCACTTTGGGGACTGATGTGGGGGCCCTCAGGGCCAAGCGGCCTCTAAGGGTTCTTCTTTAATTGCTCTTCTGAATGAGCACCTGGATCAGTTAAGCCTGCAGGGGTGAATTTAGGAAGACAAACCAAAAGCACCTTTGGGAAGGCTGCTTGTTTCAAAGTGGGCAGGAATGCTTCTGTTTACTTTGTTCCTCTTCAGGTAAGGGCTACTGTGTCTTTTTTTAAACCAAGTTCTTGGTGTTGACTTTGACTTCTGCCAATTAGCCATTTTGCCTGATAATGTTACAGTTTATACACACACACACACACACACACACACACACGCACACATTACAAATCTGTTATAGCTTGTATCAGATATTTACAAAGCTCTGGTGAAGGGGGCCATCAGTGCCAGCCAGGTCCATGTCTGTGTCCTTCCTATGTGGGAATAAAAAGATTCTGTAGGTGTATTTCTATCAAAGAGTTTGGCATTAGACTTTTAAGGATTGGTAGAAAGCTAAAAGAATTCATATAAAGACGTAATTAGAGTATTCAGGGAACGTGTGAACTATACATGTTTGAAATGCTTTGCCTTTCTGAGCAATTGGGAGGTTGTTAGCTGTTTCCTTTTCTCACACTGGCTTCCAGATGATTAATTGGATTTACTTAATTAAATGCTCCACATTTAAGTGGAGTGGAGGCCCAGGGAGTATTCTGAAAATAGTATCAATTGTTTTTTATTGATCTACAATATACGACATGGTTTGCTTATACTTAGAGCAAAGACACTCAGTTCTATATTAATAATCTTTCTTTTTAAATTATTTAATTGTAAGTTCTAAAGTGAAAAATCTATTTAAAATATCTTATGGACGATCTCAAAAATCCCACATCATGAAATTCTATTCCTTTACTGCATTCCAGGGGAATAAGCCAGCTTTGAAACTAGAAGCACGTTTCTGTTGCTGCCACAGTAAGTTGAAATGTTTGGAGGGGTAGCTGGGCTATTTTTAGCAAGTTCAAATGTATCCTGTGATGGCTGATTTCCAATGATCCAAAATTAGTCATGGGATCTTGGACAGCACAGTGTCAAGGGCTCAGACAACCAGCCTGCTCCACATCTTTGCATTGTCAACCTAAATCTGACAGTAGGATTGATCGCTTTGGTCAAACAATGCATCATTCTTTGGAGAAAACAAAAGGATAACCTCTCACTGTGAACAAAGGGGTCAGAAGCAATGAATTAGGTGCTAGGCAAAGTGGGTGCTGAATAAAATTGGCAACAGTTCAGGCTATTGGAAAGATGACAGCTACTTGGTGATGAAGACAGCTAAAAACTTAACGGGGTATTTTTATTTTATTGGTAGGGGTATAAAGGTGAACAGCTGAGATTTTTCCCCCCTCTTCTGTTTTGTTTACATGAAAAGAAGGTCAAAGGGCAACCCCTCGGGCAGGAAAATCTTGCTTATCACAATGGCCTTTCATCTGTGGAAAAAAGGAGAGATACAGTTACCCTCCTGAAAAGATCTCTTACACATGTTGCCCCCAATCACATGAGAGCCAAATGACCAATTTGTTTGGAAAGAATTGTATTTCCATTTTCCCATGTTTAGAGAAACACTTCATTATTAAATATATGTGCAACATACAGTCATCCTTGGCAGTGATTGCTGATGACTGTTTTTCCTTAGGGTTTTGTTGTTTTGGTTGTTTGCTTGTAAAGTAATCCGTAGTTTACAAGAGGATGGGCTAATTTTTAATACTTTTTTTCTGACAAACCTTTTCTGTTGTTCCTTTTTTTTTTTTTTTTTTTTTTTAGAGAGAGAGAGTGTGTGTAGACATTTTGGGGGGAAGGGGGAGGAAGGGCAGAGGGAGAGGTAGAGAGAGAATCTCAAGCAGGCTCCAAGCTCAAATCAAGAGCCCCCTTCTCTGTTGTCTTAATTCAACTTGACATGGCAGACAGGGAGGTCGGTTTGATTCAAAGGAAGGTCCGTGCGTTTGGTGAACCATAGCATCCTATTTGTTGAATGTTGAGGCCCTCCTAATTGATGTAACCATTCCATAGAATTCTAGAATTTAGAAGATAGTGCGGCTGTCCAGTGTTTGTCTCCAGGCAGGGCCTTTTCTAAACCCTCACAGAGAGATGGTGATCTGTTATGTTCTTAGAGAAGGGCCTACCTCGGGGCGCCATTATAACGCCGACTATTTATTTTTACTGTTGTCCAGAGGAGCCCAAGGATGAAAGGTAGCATTTGGCCGGCTAAAAGGTGTTGACCATAAACTTCCTCTGTGCCAGAGCCCAGGCCCTGCCCTGGGGATACAGTGTGTACAGGACACAGAGAGTTTCTGTTCTCTTGGTGCGTGTTTTCAAGAATCTGAATGATGCTTCAGGTTCATTCAGACACTGAGGATTGTCTGGAACCTGGCACCAGGAGGGCCGTCCCAGCAGGTGGAAGAGTCACGTGTGGGCACAGTTGGAACAGTGCCTTTGTCTCCGTCCGTGCCCTGGCTGAGTTTACTCACTTACTGGGACTCAGGGAGCATGGAGGTTTGGAAGGTACATGCCCAGACAGCCTAGACCCACGGTCGGTCCCCTCTGCCCAGGATGCCAGCTCCCCTGTCCCAGCACCTGCAGCAGGGGGTGGCATGGGGGGTGGGGGTCTTCTGACGTCCTTCTCTATGAGCAGAAAATCGGGAGCTTCAAGATAAATGAGGATCCAGGTGTTCATGGACTTCCTTTAAGGGTCTTTGAGAATTTTATAGTCATCCCCGTGGGATCGTCGGGGAGCAGGATGCCGAGACCCCTGTTTGACCAGCTCACCGTCTCGCAGGGCCGCAAACGTGTGGTGTGTTTCCTGATGTTTTCCAGGACAACTCCCGCCGCAGCACTGCCTTTTCCAGTGTTTAACGCACTTTGCAGTCAGGCAAAGAAAATCAGCCTTTCTTGAAATGGAGGAGGCCCGGCATGTGGACAGGAGAGCTGGCGCTGGAGCAGAGGTAGGGAACAAGGCTGCCGGCGGGCAGCTCCTGCGCGGGCCCCAGCCGCTCACCTGCTGCGCCTGCGGCCTTCCCGCCCCGGAGCCCCCGAGCACGTGTCTGTGTTCCCGGCTGCCTCCCTGACTTCGCAGGAGCTGAAGCTGCTGGCTCTGTAGGGTTACACAGGCCGCTGGCCGTGTCGACACCCCACTGAGTCTGTTTGAACCTGGCACCCTTTGGGTTTCATGGTGCTTGAGTTCCAGGTAACTATTCTGAAGACCTCAGTTCCGGACGATCCAAGGGCGGGGGGGGGGGGGGG
>NW_024423897.1:56082528-56210183 GCF_017311325.1 Ursus maritimus
GGGGGGGGGGGGGGGGGGGGGGTAAGAGCCGCAGGAATCTGGGTATCCAAGGAGCAGAAGGAGGTTTTAGCAATACATCCGGTTGCCAGAAAGAACTTCTATTTCTTAATCCCCACTTCCCCTCCTTGCTGAAGAGCTTTAAACCGAATGAATGATAATTGAAGGCTAACTTCAGTTACTTTCAGATATACCCATGGAATTTTATAAGGGTTGAAATAGGAGGAGGAGGCCAGTGTTTGAAAGCATGTTACTAGTTTATAATTTGAAAAGAAAAAAAGAATTCTGGCGCCAGTTCAATAGGTGGCTTAATGATGTTGGCAGAGGCCTATAGGTCAATGTCTGAAATACCCCTGGCTTAAAGAGCTTGCATGTTTTATTTTGTTTTAATTGAAGTTTATTAGTGGTAATTTCGGTTCAGTAGTATAGAATGAAATGAAGGCCACGGTCCTATATCCTGAAGCTGGTGGGAGGAGCCGGGCCGCTGGTGGGGGGAGCAGAGAGGGGGAGAGGGGGAGAGGGAGCTCTCAGCTGCCAGGCAGAGGCAGACTGCTGCACGGGGCAGCCAAGTGGCATCCTGACCTCTCAGAAAGGTGCTGACAGGCCTGGCTGCGAGCGAGAAGGCTGCAGGGACTTTTGTTTCAGTAACGTGGGGTGGAAGCCATGAGGGCCGACTTGGCACACTGAGGCAGGCAGCTCTTCTCACCCAAGGGCCTGGCTGCCATCTTTAGGTGGTTCCTTAGCTGACAGCTGGTTGTGCTTTCAGAAGTGGGGGGAAGACTTAGACTAGCCAGAGCCATCTGGAGACTCTGCTCCAACAGGCTCAAAACTCAGAAAAGCTGCCCTTCTGCCTCTTTCTGGGGATTTCTGGAAGAACAGAGACTCGCAGGTATAATCATCGTATCTTGAGAGCTACCTAATCACAGAGGCTGGCCAGACGGCTAGATCTGGGTCCTCCTGAAATCCATAGGTGCCTGGCTCCCAGATTAAATTATTTTGATAGCTGGGAAAACATTCAAATACTGTGGTTCTCTTATTTCTAGGGCCCGCGTATCCTTACTCTCTTCTCAAAAGTAAATATAATAAGCCTCTGAACAATTGTGGGGCTTAGGGACAGTGACCCCACAGCCGAAAATCTGCGTATAACTTTTGACTCTCCCAAACTTGACCGTTAATGGCCTACCATTGACTGGAAGCTTTACCAATAACACGGACGGTTGATTAACACGTTTTGTACATTGTATGTATTACATGCTGTATTCTTACGAGGAAGTAAGCTAGAGAGAAAAAAATGTTACTAAGAAAATCAGGAAGAGAAAATATATTTACAGTCCTGTACTGTAGTTATCAACAAAACTCTGTTCAAACCCATGTTTCAGGGTCACCTGTGGGGTTACATCAGTGCATTTGCTTGTTTCCACAATCGTTGGCCATGCAGGGTTTATCCCATAACTTAGTGGCCAAGGATGTTCATTTGCTCTTCTCTGCCTCAGTGCTCTGGGTGGCTGGGCTCAGCTGGGTGGTTCTCCTTGGGTCCCTCACGCGGTGACTGTCACATGGCTGGGGCCGGCATCCTCAGAGGCTTCCCAGGGCTGGATGCTCAAGGTGGATTCCTTCACTCATCTGGTGGCGGAGGGCCCCTCCGTGTGGCCCCCCTCCTCTTAGACGAAGACATGGGCTTCAGGAGGCAGGAAACACAAGCTTCCAGGCCATTTAAGGCCGTGCCCAGCACTGGCACCAGCTACGTGTGCTGTATTCTGTTGCTCACGGCAGCCCTCGGACTCTGCCTGGATTCCTGGGTAGGAGAAATCGAGTGCGTAGCCATGGGCCCGTGCCAAGGCACGCTGCAGAGGAACACGTGGGAGGGGATAGTGTGTGGAGGCCATCTGTGGGAAAATACCATCTGCCACATCATTCCTCGTGTTCGGTGTATAGGAACCGACACAATAAATGTGTAATCACTTGCTAAGGTCAATCATACTTGACGTCATCTCTATACAGACAGGATTTGGAAGCTAACACATGGGTCTTCAACAAATACAACATGCAAATGTCACACTTACAAATTACAAAATGAGCGATCTCTTTTTTTCATTAAAATGGATTTTTTTTTTTTACTCCATAATGAAGATTAGTTGCAGGATATCCTTAAATATTGAGGTCTTGTAGATCTTTTCAATGTGCTTATGAGGCCGCATGAATGTCGTGGTTACCAGAGTAGATTTTGGATCGAAGTGGCTGGATTTGTAGCTCAGTGCTGTGAGAGTTTGAGGGATGTCTCAGTCTCTGGGCCCCCCTCTCCTTGATTCTAAAAGAGCAGCTCCTGCCTGGTAGGCATTCTGTGAAGATTCCAGACTGAACGCATGTGAATTGCGTGCTCCATTGCGAGCACCCCGTAGTGTTAGCAAGTACTTGTGTTGTGAATAGAAATTCTCTTGACAAGCCCAGGTGTGGGTTAGCATCTTCCTCTAGCCAGAAGCACATTGCTCGATGCACTTGGATGTGGGAGGGAGGTGGGAAGAAAACGGAATTTGCCAAAAGTAAAAACAGGGCCGGGAATCGTTGCTTGACTTTGCAAAAAAGCAAATCCCTCTTGATGTTAGGAAAAAGTAAAACAAACAAACAAAACCACCGTTGGTGATTTCTTGTCTGTTTGTGCTCGGTATCTTCTGCTTTCCCCTGCAGATCTTTCTGGAGCTTTCTCCAGGCTCGGGAGTGTCAGCTGCATGAACAGCATCCTGGGCTTGCTAGCCTGCTTCTGGCTGGCTTCCTCCCATGGGAACCCTGGAGGGGATGAAGGAGGGCTTGTACCTTGAGGAGTGTGCATGGCAGGCTGCATCCTTCCACCAAGGCCTCGGTGCCCTCTACACAGCCCCTCGTGGCTCTCAGAACTGGAAAATGCTCCCTCATCCCAGCCCAGGAGGCGTAGAGGCGGTAGCTGAGCTGGCTCAGGCCTTGTGTTTCCCTCCCCTTTATCAATCTTCTCATTGTTCCGATCCCCAAGTAGAGTGGCCCGAGTCCCTCAGAACCCTGGCTACCCCACCCCCGAAAGATAGCCTTGACATCCCTTTTAGTTGGTTTGGTGATAGCTGCCCCTGCCAGCAAGGGGAAGAATGTGAGAAGTTAAGAACTCCATTATCTTTCCTAATGCCTGTAAAGAGCTTTAGAGATTGCCTTGTCTCCTTGAAGTCACAGACAACCCTCTGTAATCGGTTGTTGTACATTATCTGGGAATCACCAAAGTCACATGAAGCTCAGCGGGGGTGACGCAGATCCTGTGGCTGCAGATATGATCGTGTGCTGGAACCGGACCAGAATCCTGGCCGTCGGATTGCTCTGCCTCGCCGACCACCAGCGAGGAGGGACCAGGACGAGAACTTGCGGCTCGAAGTCAGCCTGCCCCCGGGCTTCCAGACCTTCCATCACTGATGGCTCTGTGGGAAGAGATTGCCTCTGGAGCTTAACTAAAGGCTGATAGTATTTCCATCAGAAAGTCAGGAGTCCCCAGGCTCGACAGTTCTTGGTACGCAAGCTGACGTAGTGGACAGCTGGTTTATGTAATTAAAGACACCTGTATATGCTATGAATCAGTTCTGATAAAATCAGTAAACGACAGTATCCTGGGGCAGCCCTCCTAAATGGGATCTGAGATATACTTAATCTCGGGTACATAAACACACAAATATCTGTTTACCTATTGGTTTATACGCCCACATCCCACTTGGCCTTCTAGCTTCATCCTGAACTTAAATGTTTGCTAGCCCAGTTTTTCTTGTGCTTTTAGTTAATTGATGTGCGTGGAGAAGAGGAGGCCTCTCCCGACTCAGGCACATTTCCCCTTCCTTTCAGTATTTATATGAGCTTGGGAAGCATTTGGTACCAAGAACTTTGCAACTCAATGTACAAGTTTTATAGCAGGTTGTATTTTGGATGAGATGTGTGGCTTCTAAGGAGAAAAGAAATGCTCCTTTTGATTACTTTCCTAGTTATTAATAACCCCAAAGGGTTCCCAATTGTCAGGAACTCCCCATAATTTTTAAAATTGTAATTATTGTAATCCTTGGAGTGATTATTTTTCCATGATATGGTCCTATAAAGGACCACAAGGAAGGATATTCCAAACAGCACAGTTTTTGCTCTAGATTACATTATTTCGCATCTCTAGAACTTAGTCTTCCAGAAGCAGCACCTCTGTCCTGCTGTCGTCCTGCCCGTCTATTGATTCATGCTTATAGGAAAAAGATACCATTTCTCAGTCTGCTGTGCAAGGAATTGCAACCTCTCTGAGAACCTTCCCAAGCTTTTCTCATTCTCGTTCCACTTCCCTGAGGAGTCTCAGCAGAGACAGTGTCTAAAAGCAAATGGGGACATTTTGGGGTGTCTCAGTGACTGGGGGTGCTCCTGGCATTTGGGGCCTGAGGGCCAGCACAACCATTATTATCTGTTGCCCTTGCTTGAAGAATCCTGGTACCTTCCGGCTCAGAATGCAGCTCCTTCTCAAGTACCAGCTCAAGCCTGGGCTCCCAGGGAAGGCACTGCACTGGTCTTGCCCGCCCCTGGAGTTCTGTTGCCTTTGCTGTCTTTGCCAGTCATTTGATGTAATCACTAGGTTAAACGAAGGGTTGACAGAGTTTTCTTGTAAAGAGTCGAATGGCAAATATTCTAGGCTTTGAGGGCTACGTGGTCTGACTCCTAAGTGGTGCTGTTGTAGTGTGAAAGCAGCCATTGGAGCCTGCAAAGGAGTGGGCATGGCTGTGTTCCAATAAAACTTTATTTACACAAATAGATAGGGGGCCGGATTTGGCCCACAGGCCACAGTTTTTGACCCTTGGCTTAAAGCATACAACGTAGCTATTTTTGTAGTTCAAAAATGGTCAACTATTGGAAGTTTCATGTGATTCAATGTAATATATTGTATACCTTGTTGTGAATTTCCTTATCATCTGAATGTGTGTCTCATTTCAACTCCAAATACATCAGTATCTCTCTTATTCTCCCTCTCTGTGTGTTTAGTATTAGCTTGTTTTTATCCTTCTGTGGTGCCTAAGTCAAACCCTGGAATACTTTGGTCATGCAGTAAATACATGTTCAGTAAGTACTTGGAATGCAGAACCCTAAAACTCAAAATCCCTTCGCTAAAAGAAAATTCAGTGTTTATTATATAGTCTCTCAGGTCCCCTAGAAAGTGTTTATGTCTCTATTGATAATTATAGTAATAGCAGTTGAGATTTGCTGCGTCCTTATACTGTGTTCATTATTATTGTTGTGGTTGTTGTTGTTGCCATCTGTATCTGTTTCCTAGGGCTACCACAGCACACACTTGGGGGCTTGAAGCAAGGGAGATCTGTCCTCTCACTGTCCTGGAGGCCAGGAGTCTGAAATCAAGGTGTGGGCAGCGTTGCTTCCTTCTGGGGGCTCCGAGGCAGAGTCTGCTCACTGCCTTTTCCCAATTTCTGGTCGTTGCCCCAAATCCTTGGCGTTCTTGCTTTGTAGATGATCTCTCTGGATTCCACTTCCATCACCGAAGGGACATAGTCGCTGGATTAGGGCCCACTCTATTCTGGAATGATCTCCTCTTAATTTAGCTAATTACATCTGTGAAAAACTTATTTCCCAGTAATAGAACATTCTGAGGTTCCGGGTAGACACGAATTTTGGGAGGGCACCATGCCACTCTGCAGCCCAGTACAGCATCTGTAAGCGTGTGATGCAGAGTGCCCGGCACCGGGGTTCTCACCAGCTGGCATCCAGACAGAAGCTGACAATCCATAGAGATCTTTCCAGCCCCTACGGGTGGTCCCCAGTTGCTTGCTTCCGACCTAGACTGGAGAGTTAAGTTTTTGAGTGCTCAATTAGCATTTGCTGATTTCCGTTTGCCTGGGAGCCACTTCTTCCAGACCCACAAGAAAGTCTCCCCAGGAGGTGGTTTGATGTGGCATTGATGACTGATCAGTGACAGTCCCCTTGTCTTTCGTCCCTCCTTCTATCTTTTTATACATTTGTGTAATAATTGAGACGCGTAACGTAGATTGTGTTTAACGGTTTTGATTTATGAGATTTTGTGAACAGTTTTACGTGATACAGAATGCTGGCAGTTACAGCTGAGATTTGAAGAATATGCTGTGAACGTTTCTCACGTTATAAACGCTTACAATTCCTGCATTTTTATGGGATTCGTGAGCATGATTATGTTTGTCATTTTAGAAATTGAAACCGCCTTCTTTTAAGAGAGATAATAGTACGGGAGCTTACATCTCTAACGGGACTGTGATAAGATAAGGCTCTGCAGAAAGAGGCGACGTTTAGACATTTAAAATAGTGAGCCACAGCCAGTGTGTCTCAGTTCCTTCTACTCAAATCATAATTGTCCTTTGTGGGGACTCAGTGTGGCGATTACACAGCTCCCTTATGTATGTTTCATTTATCAATTTCATTTTCCTCTTGAGTGGGAGAGTTAATTCCCGTTTTATCTAAATAAAGAACAGGTTTTTTTTCAGCTTATAATAGATTTTAAACATTCTTGTATTAGCTATATAAATCAAATCACCTTTATTGCTTACTAATTGCTTTATCTTGTAAAATTGTTTGTCTTTTATCTTGCTTAAGCTCAAAATATGCGTGTGCGTAATAGTTTGGAAAAGAAAAAAATCACCTCCAGGAGAGTTAGAAGCTGCATCTGTCCAAACTACGCAGAAGGCTGTGAGAATTCAGTTTCGGTTGAAGACCAACTCCATCAAGAACTGGGTAGAAAACTCTACAACTAAAATATAAAAAGGAAAAGCTGAATTATATTAAGACTTGTTGGAGGCCAAATTTAGATTTCACTTTTGCTAAAGCATATTAATTTCATAGTTCTGATGAACCTCACGGTTTAACTTCCCAGGGCAAAGCTATTTATTTGGGAAGTCCAGGAAATAAAACCCTTTGGGAAAACGAGGCACCGTTCATGACCCACCTCCCTTTATTTGCTCCCTGCTCGTGGTCTTTGCCCCATTTTCTGTCTTGTTCATGTAACCCGGCTGCTCCAGGGGCTTGAGATCATTTCTCATGGTAGCCCAATCTCGCTTTTCTCCCTGAGTTGTCAGCACCCTTTATGGAGTAACAGTGCATGTGGATGCTGTGTGAGGCTGGGAAGGTGCCGCAGGAGGGAGGAAGTGAGGTTTATTGGGAAGATTCCTTCCCTCTCCCTGCAGATGGGGTCACTTATGATGAGAGGCCGCCTGAGCCTGTGTTCGGGAGCCCCAGACTGTCTTGGTCCTCAGGGGACAGGTGGAACACTCAGGGTGCTCTGGGGCCCTAGGAAAGGTGAGGGAAGTCCCGGGGACAGGTGTGGCAGCAGCTACCTGAGTGTCCCCTCAGATATCTGCAAGCCTGCAGGGACATCCCGCAGGCACTCTAACCTGTCACCTGCTTCCTGGAGGATGCGAGGCTCCCTCCTTGGAGAGGGTGACCACCATGGACACACCAGGGACACACCGACACACATCCTGGGTGCCGAGTTCAGCGCTCAGCGAAGGCAAGGACGTACTTGAGTTGAAGATCTTTCTCACCAAAGACTGGATGGACGGTTGACAAGGGAGGAAGGTTTTCTTTGTCGCTCCTGGCCCCTGAGCAAAGAACAAGGATCAGTGAGGGAAGAAACCTTAATCGTTTAGAGTTACAGAGAAATGGAATGGGCTGGCTTTGAGGCCTCCAATGGGATTGATAAACCACTTGGCAGGAATATGCAGAAAGGAGTTAAATCCTGAATAATTAGCCTCCAGCCTTGTTGCATATTTACCGCTATTTTTTGTTTTAGTTTGTATTCCAGAATCATTATTTCTAGACAGAGGATCTTTGTGTATTTTAAGCAAAATAAATTAAAAAAAAATTTTTAGGATTGTTTTCAATGTACAGAAATGTTGCCAAGATACTGCAGAGAGTATCCGGATGGCGTGCACGAGGGTCCTTCCCAGGTAGCATCTTCCATCAGCGTGGTCCGTGGGCCACAGTGAGAAGCCAACATGGGTACGTTGTTAGGAACCAAAGCAGGGACTTCATATGCACTTCCCCAGTGTCCCCCATTTCCGAGTCCTTTCTCTATTCCAGGATCCCATCTAGAATCCCATATGATACTAAGTTGTCTCATCCTAGTTCCTCGTGGCTGTTCACTCTGTCAGTTTCGTCCTTGTTTTTGATGACCTTGACAGTTGTGAGGAGTGCTGGTCAGGTAGCTTGCAGAATGTCCCTCAGCTTGGGTTTGTCTGATGTTTTCCTCATGACTAGGCTGTAATTTGTGGGTTTGAAGAGGAAGCCCACAGGTGACGTGCCATTCCCGTTGCACCTTGCTGGGTACGTGTTATCAACCTCCCATTGAGGATGCTGACCTTCAGTTACCTGGCTGAGGTCATATAAATGTGGCATAGCAAGTCCTCCAAAGACAGGAGGCACTGTAGGTCCTACGTGAGCCCTGCCCTGCCCTGCCCTGCACCGGCCCCTCCCTGCCCGCTCCTGCCCACTCCACCCTCCCCATCCAAGCCCCCCCCCCCGGCTCCCCTTCCCCCTGTGCTGGCTCCAGAGGCCCCTTCTTCCAGAGGTCATATCCGTGCCTGTTTGCCTCCCCCCCACCCCACTTTTGCTGCCCTTTGTCCTGCTGTATTTTCCCCTTGGGCTCATCAACACGGGCATCGTGGGTAGGTTGGTCTATGCGCTTGATGTCTCCTTCCCTAGAGGGCAGGCCCCAAGAGGGTGAGGAGTGTGCTTTCTCCACTGGCTGCTCAGGCCTTGCAAAGGTGCCTGGCACATCGTAGGTGTTCAGAAACATTGAATGAAAAGCAAACGCACGAATGATTTGTGGGAAGAAGGATCACGGCGTTTAGCCCATGACCCTCATACCTCGGAGGTTATGGTTTTGGGGTGAATGAAGACTGGTGCTGGGCCGTGGGGATGGGCCTTCCCCAGGTACCATTGAGGGGCACCCATGGCTCTTAGCTTTTTTCTGCTCTCTTATAGGATTATGCTTTGAGAGCAGGGGTGCTCTGGGGCCCTAAGAAAGGTGAGGGAAGTCCCGGGGACAGGTGGCACCTGAGGGTTTGATGACACCCCATTTCCCCCCAGCACTTTTCTTTTCAGAGGTCTGAACTTGCATTTTCTGCATGTGTTACTGTATTTGCAGAGGCACGTTGTGAGAGTTCAGATGGGTTTCAAGCAGGGAAATGCATCAGGGTCCATTAGAAATGTACCGTGACAGCAGAAGGAAGGGGGTCATGTCATCGAGGTAATGAATGATGTATTAAAATGCAACAATGATCTGATGGAAGGCACTGAAATTCAGTTGGACTTATGGTCCTGAGAAACCAGCCTGTGCTGGTCTTAGCCTGGTCTTAGTGGGGTCTTAGCATGGTTTTAGATGTCCTTGCAGTCTTAGCATGGTCTTAGTGGGGTCTTAGTGTTAGGAGTTCGTTGGATAGTCAGGGCCAGGGTTCCCAACAAGAAGATACGGAATCAGGACAGCGAAAATAGAACAGTACTGACATCCTGCTTTTCAGCCTTTAGAGAAATGACTTCTGCAAAACGTCCTAAAGTAAGACAATGAACCACAAAAGCATTTGTCAATATCGCAGGCAAGGGGACGTTAAGACCTAAGCCCTCAGATGTCAGCAAAAAAAAAAAAAAAAAAGACCGTCGGCATGTGGGTATTAGCCTAATAGGTAGACAGATACGTGACCAAAGCCCTGATTGGCATGACTCAGCATGCCCTGATTGCTTAAGAAAGTTCCACAAAAGAGCTCAAAAAACCCCTAAACTTAGAAATGCCGGGAGCAACCCTCTCAAGCCCCCCCTCCCTCTCCAGGAGCTTTAAATTCTTGCTCAATAAACTTTGCTTTGCTGCCACCACTCTCTGTCTGTTCTACCCTCTTCATTCTTCCAAGTGGTGTGACCAAGAACCTGGGCACTGAGGGGACACGAAATCCTGGAACATTAGCCCGATCTTAGCCCGATCTTAGCAGCCTTAGCATGGCTTTAGTGTGGTCTTAGTATGGTCTTAGTGTGGTCTTAGCATGATCTTAGCAGTCAGCATGGTCTTAGTGTGGTATTAGCTCTCTTACTGTGGTCTCAGTATGGTTTTAGTATGGTCTTAGTGTGGGTCTTAGCTGTCTTAGCCCCTGCTTGTTTCAACACTTAATTATGTGGATTTTGTGGTAGTCTGTAGTTCTCATTTCTAGTGCTTGGCTTTGGTACACGCATGACCGTGGGAAACATATCTACAGACTTTTTCCTTCTTCAAAGACATTGAGTGCTGAGTAGTAAACTCTGAAAAGGCTTCTGTCAGCATTAATTATGTGGCTAGAGAAAATAAAAGAGCAAATTAGAGAATTAACACCAAACGAAAAGGACCCTGGTGTGGTCAAGCAACCAGTTTGCGATGTTCTTGCGTTTTGGCGTTTGGAAGCTTTTTCTCACTTTGCAAACAGAGTCAAACAATGGAAAGTTCAGGAACATTGTCTTTTTCTAATGCCATGCAAAATAGTATCAAACTTAAATTTTTTTGTGGTTATCCCATCAACAAGGTGCTATGTGCAACGTAGAATGCACATATGTAATTTGGAAATGTTTTGGAATTCTTTTTAGACTTGAGTTGAAAGTAGGACAGTAACTTAAAAAAAAAAAAGCCACGACCAGGAGAGGCTGTGCAAACAATGTCAGCTTTTATTTGCACACTCTGTCAGTGCCTAATAACATGGTGATAATTAGCAGCGACATGTTTTGCAGAGAAAGGAGGGAAACCCAACACAGCCACACAAAATGAGGCAAAAACTCACATAAATACGCTAGGCAGAACGGAGCTCAACTTTATATTTATGTGTTTATAATATGCCATAGTTATTAATTTAACCCTGAGAGTAGTAATTCCAGTAGCAGCTGCCCCCAAATGAGCCTTCATTTATCAAGCTCAAAAAATATTTTCTCCTCTGGTGTGGAATGAAAAAAATAGGTGAAAGATAAACATGTCATTCTGGGCTATAAAAATATCATTGAGACTCATATTTAAAAATTTTTTTTACCTCTTGTGAGTCAGTATCTCTCTGTTTCTCTCCCTGTTTTTAGTAGAGTGGTCATTTTCTCCTTTTGGGCATCTGTTAAGCATCAGGCAGTGCATAGGCTGCTCTGAAAAAAAGAGAAAGTAATATTTGATCTGAAAGCAAGAGACGGCATCCAACAGATAAATAGAAAAATCTACAGAAATACATGGGGGGAGGGAAGCCGTTTACGACAGTGGAGGTGGGTGGACATGGCTAGGCAGTGGCTGGGTTGGCATTAGCGGTTTAAACTGTCCTGTTTTATTTTCTCTCTGTAAATAGTGTGGAAATGTATATTGATCTTTACATAGGAAATCTACAGAGGACTGGCTTAGTAAACATGTAATAGCAGGGTCATTGAGATCATTCATCTTCCTAAGGTGTAAATTGGATATTTTAGGAGTTAACATGAATTTCTTAAGCCTCGAAAATTGGTGAGAAGCCACTCCACTGACCTTCAGGAGTTGATAGGGAATGTGCCTTTCACCTGAGGAATTAGCTGACTCAAGGAAGGGCCATTACATCTTCAGAATACATGAACATCTAGATTGAGTCACGTAAATAACTCAGTTCTTATAAGGTATAATTTAACAATTCCATTGCACAGCACACAATCGGCGATGGTGCTTGAGTGAAACGTTTGTGTTACTGTCTTCCGCCAATTCAGCTATTACTGGGAATTTGCCCATAGTTAATTTTTTTGTGACTGAAATAGAGTTGCTTTGCCCTTTGTAAATTGCAAGTCATTTTTGAAGTTTTTGTCTGGTTTCTGTAGTAACTGCTTATATTTCTTTTTTATGTGATGATGCAAATCACTGCTTTTCTTGACCTTTCTCACCTGTTGCTACCATAAACCATGACCAGAAGGGAAAAAACTCCTTTGTGTTAGTTTGCTTGCTTTTTGTGTGTGTGTTCTCGGTCTGCAAATTTGAGTTGCTATGGTTACAGGAAACTAGATTGGAGGGAGTCGGCTTATTGGTAAGGTGCAGGGCCTAGATTCTTTTGTGATGTTATTTTCTTCATAATGAGCTGGGAAAGTAGACTTTGTAAATGTTATAGGATTACTGGTGCACGGAAACTGACCATTTCGCAGATTAATTAGATTAAACCCCTTCTGTTAGCCAGAGGATTCCGTCATTGGTGGGGTAGCTTCATTAATTATAGAAGTTAATTATGGTGAATGGTTTGAAAAGTGAATTACAACAAGTGACCCTTTTTACTCATGGTTGCGTTCCTGGTGTTTATTCCACCGCTTCTCCTACCTAAAGTTATGGACGTGAAGAACATCTGGGGATTCTGTAGCGATGTGGATCCTGACTGTGGGACCAGGGTGAGGCCTGGGATTCTGCATTTCTAACGAGCTCCCAGGTGATGGTGATGTCGATGTCAGGGGTCTGGGGGCCCCACTTGGAGTAGCCAGGGTTATGCTGCGTGGAACTACAGAGCTGTTAAAAACCTTGGAGAAAATTCCTTGTTCTTCCTGCATAGATTTTAGTAAGCCGGCTAGGCAAAATTTCAGCTGAATCCCACTGTTGTTTATTTAGAAAAACACAGGGCAGTTATCAACAGGGGTCGCAGAATTTGTTTTTCTACTGGTGCTGGGTTACACTGTATGTATATGTCATATGTGAATAGTGTGTATGAGCGGCGTGTGTGTATGTGTGTGAATGAGGTATGTGTATGTGATGTGTGTGTGTGGTGTGAGTGTGATATATGTGTGTGGTGTGTGTGCGTGTGTGATGCATATGATTGGTGTGCGATGTGTGTGTGGTGTGTATGAGGGGCGTGTGTGAACGTGTGTGGTGTGAGTGTGGTATGTGTATGTTGGAGGGGTGTGTGGTGTGAGTGTGGTGTGTGGTGTGTGCGTGTTGGAGGTGCGTGTGCGGTGAGTGTGGTGTGTGCGTGTTGGAGGGGCGTGTGCGGTGCGTGTGGTGTGTGCGTGTTGGAGGGGCGTGTGCGGTGCGTGTGGTGTGTGCGTGTTGGAGGGGCGTGTGCGGTGAGTGTGGTGTGTGCGTGTTGGAGGGGCGTGTGCGGTGCGTGTGGTGTGTGCGTGTTGGAGGCGCGTGTGCGGTGCTTGTGGTTGTGCATGTTGGAGGGGCGTGTGGCGTGAGTGCTGTGTGCACGTGCGCACCTTCTGGAAGGCAGGGCTGAGGTCAGGTCGGGCCGTGCGTCCTCCGCGGCGCCTTGCGCGGGGTTTGACACAGAGCCGATGTTTCGTCGGTCAGGCGGCATCCAGTGTGTGAGAGCCGTGTTGCCCGAGCAGAGCGAGCTTGTGGGTGTGGCGCGGTCACACATCGCAGATAGCTCGCGCTAGGACAGCAGCCCGTGGGTGATAAGACACCAGCACTCCGGTCCCCAGTTCTGCGAGGCCCCGGGGAGCGCGTCTGAGGGAGCGGGGAGGATGACTCGCCCTGGCACCAGCACCGCTCGAGTCATAGTGTACCTTTTTTGGCAGGTGAAGAAATGAAATTCCTATGATTAAATCATTTCAGATTTTATATCGCCATTATGTATTTTCTTTCCCTCTCTGTCTGATCAGTTGTTGCTCAGGAATCTGACCTGACAAGTAGCACCTTCCTGAGAGCTAGTGATTCTGGGTTATTGTCTGCAGGTATTTTATTTATTTATTTGAGAGAGACAGAGCGAGTGAGGGTAAGAGCGAGTGCGAGAGAGAGAGAGAAAGAGATAGCGCGTGCACAGAGGGAGAAGCAGAAGCAGGCTCCCCACTGAGCAGGGAGCCCCATGCGGTACTCGATCCCAGGACCCTAAGATCATGACCTGAGCTGAAGGCAGACGCCCAACCCACTGAGTCACCCAGGCACCCTCACCCCCACCCATGAACTTTTAAAGAAGTTTCTGCTCCATGTTTGGTTGCACGATGGACTAGTAGGTTCTGAGATGGTGTCCTCCCATGTACCGTGTGGGATGCACATCTCGTAACAGGAAGTTTTAGATGTCCATCCTTTGGAAGTTGGGGGGCAGGAAAGAAGGACTCCATTTTGTGGGGTGTGTGGAAGGAAGGATGGGCAGCCCTTGTGGCTTGTGGCTGTCGTCCCCCTGGCTGGGGCTCTGAGCGTAGAGCCTGCTGGCAGCCTCTGTGAGGACCGGCTGTGGAAGTGGTGGCCATCTCTTGAAGTATAAGATGTCCTGCTCAGGTCTTGGGTTCCAGGCGAGGCCTCCTTGTCCTTGACATGGGAAAGGCTGATTTAAGAGAGAAATTAAGTAGGGGCACCTGGGTGGCACAGCGGTTGAGCGTCTGCCTTCGGCTCAGGGCGTGATCCCGGCGTTGTGGGATCGAGCCCCACATCAGGCTCCTCTGCTATGAGCCTGCTTCTTCCTCTCCCACTCCCCCTGCTAAAAAAAAAAGAGAGAGAGAAATTAAGTAGGAAATGCAGGCATACCGTGCAGCTATCAAGGGTTCGGTCCAGACCACCACAATAAAGCGAATTTTGCAGTCAGCTGAGTCAAATGAAATTTTTGGTTTCATGGTGCATTTATAAGTTTTGTTTACACCATACTGTAGTCTATTAAGTGTGCAGTAATATGGCTAAAAATACTTTAATTAAGAGATATTTTATGGCTAAAAAATGCTAACCGTCACCTGAGCTCTTAGTGAGTCATAGTCACTGAGCACAGATAAATTAATAATCAGAAAGTTTGAAAATTTTGAGAATGACCAAAATGTGACACAGACACACAGAGTGAGCAAATGCTACTGGCAAAATGGTGCGAGGAGGCTTGCTGGATACAGTTGCCACAGACCTTCAGTTTGGACCAAGTGCGGGATCTGTGGAGCGCAGTCAAGTAAAGCCCAGTAACAGGAATACATGTGCCCTGGGAGAAGAGTGCCACGGAGGTCCCCTGAGCTTCTGCGGGGGGTTTCTACCCTTGTCTTGTACACGGCTTACCTCCCACTGTCCTGCCGTTTAGAGATGAGCAGATCACCTTGCATGTCACACTTGCTAGAGTTCCCGAGGTCAATGATAGGACTAGAAATCTGTAAGTAGCCACACCTGACATTAAAAATAATATGTTCTCCTTCAGAGTGTTTACGCCATATTTTAAAAATTGAGTTAGAATTAAAATGTTTCTATTTCACATTATTTAAAAAACCCTGTTATAAATCTATGCATGTAGTGGATGTAATTTGAAATAAAATTTTCAGAGAAGAACATTTTGGAGTTTTATTGATTTTTTTAAGCTAAAATTTTGTATTGAGGCATTTACGGTTTTGTATTTCAATTTTGTGTACTAAGGATGAGTATAAATCTGTATCTGTAACTTTTCCTACAAGTGAATCTTTCCTCTTTTCTTACTTATTACTTATATTTCATTTCATTAGCTTCAACCCCTAGAATTTCTTTTGTGTGCCAATGCTAACTGTGGTAAGTAAAGAAAGGTTAGGATAGCACTTAAAAGCAATCATTCTGTACACCCAATTGTCTGGACCTGGCTCTGCCACTTACTAGCTGTGTGACATCGGGCAGGTGAGTTAGCCTCTCTGGGCTCAGTTTCTTTATCTTTAAAATGCAAATCATGCTTATCCTTTATGAATTTTTTTTAAGATTCAATGAATGAGTGTATGAGTTAATGTAGGAAAGCACATAGAATTATGCCTGATGTATGCTATGTATGTTTGTGTTATCATTATTAATTATTGTCATCAACATTATTCATCTTATTAAACATTAACGAACACAGGTTACATAACATTTTGGAGGAGGGGGACTCATTTCCTTTTGGAGCAGGAGTTATATTCTAATCAGTGTCATATATACTTTATAATTTCAATTAGTTGTCCCCTAACCTAATGACAATTATGTTATAACTTGGCATTAAGGTAAAAGCCAGAAACTTGAGTGGGATTCTGCATCTGATAGCTTTGTTCCAGGAACTGCAGGACAGGAGGGGTGCTCTGAGCAGAATGTATGTCTTCCGCCCTCCAGAGGTCACCGCAGAGTTGAAAAGATGAAGTTCTTGTTCCAGAAACAACTGAGGACCCTAGCTCCAGGACAGTGTGTCACCAAAGACAAGCAGAGCGATTTGAGGAGCAGGGACTTTTGCAATAACAGGATAAATGCCACCAGAAGGCTGTCCTGGGGGTCATGGAGAAGGGGGAGAGAGTTTGTGTGGTGGGCACAGGCTTTCAGATGCTCCTCAGCAGGTGGGGTGTGGGAACAGCTCAGCCATCAGCCAGAGCTGTGGGAGACCGGCTCCGGACCTTCTGTGTCTTCCCAGGAAGAAGCTGGGGGCTTCAGAGTGGGTCACACCAAAGTTGGTTGTTTCATTTGACCTTTGCTGAAATAACTTAAAATTAAAAATGGAAAATTTTATATTTGCTGACCTATTAATTAAAAATATGTTAATCAGCCCAGCAGTACCTTGAAGATAGCCAAGGGTCTGAGCTCAAATGTCCAATTACTTATTTTGCACCCAGAATAACCCATGATCACATTCAGGTGATTATTTTCCCTCTTACATCCCATGACTGTAATGTCTTTGGGCAGTGGGTTAATCAGTTTGACCGCACGGGCTGATGTTAAAGTAGCAAACTTTTAACTTTTTAAACTTGAGATATAAGACTAATTTCGAGTTAGAGTTTGGCTGCTGTTACAAAAATACGATTTGAGTGTGGGAGGAACCCATTTTGAGGAATCTGCTTTTAAACTTTTCAACATCTCTGTTGTAAGAATGAAGGGATCACAGGATCCCATCCTGTAATTTTTCTCCAAGAGTTTCATAATGCACAGGGCTAATGTTTAAGTTCGAGCGGAATTTAAACTACCCAGGGGCACCTGGGTGACTCAGTTAGTTAAGCGCCTGCCTTCGGCTCAGGTCGTGATTTCAGGGTCCTGGGTTCGAGCCCTGTGTCAGGCTCCCTGCTCACAGGAAAGTCTGCTTCTCCCTCTCCCTCTGCCCCTCCCCTCTGCTCATGCTCTCTCTCTCTCTCTCCCAAATAAAGAAATAAATAAAAATCTTAAAAAAAAATAAACTAGCCAAAGATTTCAAAACGCTGATCGTTATGAGGGATTCTTAGAAAGCATATATCTATTTGCAAAGGTGATCTGGGAGTAGTTTGGAGTGCTGGGTATTGCGGGGTAAACATCCACTGCTGTGTAGGCAGAACGGTGGCCCAGTCCTGCTCCAGGCCCTGAAACCTGTGCGTGTCACTTGGCAGATGTGAGTAAGTGAAGAGTCCTGACATGGGAGATGATCCTGGGTTGTCCACGCGGGTTCCAGATGTCATCAACAGGAGGCCTTAGAAGAGAGCGGTGGCGGAAGTTGCTACAGTCAGAGAGGAGAAGGAGAAGGGAGGTGGGGCAGAGAGATGTCAAGATGCTCCTGTTCTGTCCTGGAAGTAGGTCCCAGCCAGGGGATGCACGAACACAGCTCTGGATCCTGCAAAGGCAAGGGAAAGGATTCTCTTCTAGAGCCTTCAGAGGGAGCATGGCCTTGCGGAGGTGTTGGTGTCATGGCAGAGAAACCCTTTTCAAATTTCTGACCTCCAGAAGTGCAAGGGAAGGACTTTGAGTTGTTTTAAGCCACCCAGTTTATGGTAATTGGTTACAGCAGTAATTGGTTTTGTAGGAAACTGAAATGCCACTCCACCACTTAGTAAGCTTTTGGCCTGAGTGCCTTGTGTTTTTTAAAGGATGTGGAGAAAGGGGATCCCTCCTACATTGTTGGTGGGAATGCAAGTTGGTACAGCCACTCTGGAAAACAGTGTGGAGGTCCCTTCAAAAGTTAAAAATTGAGCTACCCTATGACCCAGCCATTGCACTACTGGGTATTTACCCCAATGATACAGACGTAGTGAAGAGAAGGGGCAACATGGACGGCACTGGAGGAGATAATGCTAAGTGAAATAAGTCAAGCAGAGAAATACAACTATCATATGATTTCTCTCATCTATGGAACATAAGAACTAGGAAGATTGGTAGGAAAAGAAAGGGATAAAGAAAGGGGGTAATCAGAAGGGGGAATGGAGCATGAGAGACTAGGGACTCTGAGAAACAAACTGAGGGCTTCAGAGGGGAGGGTGTGGGGGAATGGGATAGGCTGGTGATGGGTAGTAAGGAGGGCACGTATTGCATGGTGCACTGGGTGTTATACACAACTCATGAATCATGGAACTTTACATCAGAAACCAGGGATGTACTGTATGGTGACTAACATAATATAAAAAAACATTAAAATAAAAAAAAATAACTATATAAAAAAAGAAGTAAAACGAATATCCCAAAGTATAAAAGGCTTGTATGAAACTGTAGTAGCTTTAGTGATTCAAAGGAAGAATTAAAATGCAAAAAAAAAAAAAAATTTAGACATTGACTCTGGAGTATAGATTGGAAGAGCTGTGGGAATGGCTGGGACGGGTGATTCTTTACTTTCTTGGGATTTATGACACAGCTGTGTGCTGTACCATCTGTTTTGTGCGAGGAGCTGCTCCTGCCACGATGCTGTACAATCAAAGATGGTAAATTTTGCTGAGAACATGATGTCCTTCCCAGCCTTTCCTTCCTCTGCTCCCTCTCCTCCCGGACCAGATACGTGTTCTCAGTGGCTGAGGTTTTCTGGAAGATGACTCTATAGGGTGTGCATATTTTTTATTTGATTTGATTAAGATATTCTAGAAAGAATAGGAATTCATTTTTAAAGAAATTTGATGGAATGTCAAGGAGTTGACACCTTCTTGGATGAAATAGAGTGATCGAAGTCTCTCTGGCTTATTTATGTTTTTTTACCGTAAAGATAGTGTAATTCTCCAGCTTAATGATGTTCTAAGAGTGAATCGTTCAAGTCCTCAAATTTCCTAAAACACACCTTTAACCCAGGGGACTGTGATCTATCTTTCTTTCTTTCTTCCTTTCTTTCCTTTCTTTCTTTCTTTCTCTTTCTTTCTTTCTTTCTTTCTCTCTCTCTCTCTCTCTCTCTCTCTCTTTCTTTCTTTCTTTCTTTCTTTCTTTCTTTCTTGTTCTCCAGATGGAAGATGGATTTTCCTAAAACATTTTGGTGGGAGAAGTCACATTGTCACCTTGACAACACTGGGCTTAATGTTAATCCTCACTTGCATATTTTTCTCTTGCATCTCATTTCGATGAACTAAGGCAGACAGTTTTTAGTACTTGAACTTGGCTTCATTTTATTCTTTGTTTTCATTAATGCTTCTCTTGCTTTGGCACAGAACCCTAGTTGATTCACAACACTCTAGGAAAAAATGCGTAATTACTGAAAAACTTTGACTGAAATTCAGGAAGCACATGCAGGGGAACATATTTGTTCAGGTTTGGTTTATATGACTTTCAAAAATAGATTAAAATAATCAGCACCGAAACCAAATTGGTGCTTTCATTGAAAGGATTTGATTGTGAGTGGAGCAGAAAGAGATAGTGTCTAAGGCTTCCTTAAATTTAAAACGCCCTAAAAGGAGAAGCAGACTGCATCACAGTGCTCCTGCTGGCAAGGGACCAGGGTCTTCTTGAGGTTTTTCCAGAATCCTGTACACAGTGTGGCAGAACTGAACGTGAACATTGCCTTTCAAATCCATTCTGTGTGCATTGAGACCACTCAGTTACTATGAACACCTAATTAAAAAAAAAAGAAAGAAAGAAAAAAAAAGGAAAGAAAAACAGGACTGGATTATGAATTGGAAGACCAGGATTTCTGCCTTTTGGATTCATCAGGATTCATCACTTCCTGCCCACGTGACTCTTGACAAGTCCCCTCAGTGCAGTAGGCTTCCAATTCTTCGTTTGCACAGTAAGGATATCTGCCTTGCTTCCACTCAGGATTCTTTGGAGAGCTGAAAAATTTGGGATGTGGAAACAGTTCTTAAAATGTAATTTCATATAAAAAGAAATGCTTAATTATGAAGGTGTTTCGATTCTGCTGAAGTAAGATGAAAGTAAACTCTTTTCATACTTGTTTATTTTTTGGGCAGCATGGGGAAGGATCACTTCTGCTATTAAGCTGTGAAACAAGGGTGGCAGAGGGAGGCTAAGTCAGCCCCTGTTTCTTCCAGGAACCAC
The DNA here is from genome assembly GCF_017311325.1 of Ursus maritimus. Lineage (NCBI taxonomy): Eukaryota > Metazoa > Chordata > Mammalia > Carnivora > Ursidae > Ursus > Ursus maritimus. Next base: position 56,102,615 of record NW_024423897.1, read on the forward strand.
GGGTGTGACTTCCTCTAACTTTCATGCCAGGAACCCAAGACTGAGGAATACCCCTTAGCCTTCATCCATGTCCATACAATGAGGAAGGTTTCCAGATTTTTCCCAACTTAAATCCCTGCCTAAGAGAGAACAAGGTGTCTGTGGAAAGAAGAACAAATGGGAGGAGAAATAACATTTTTGAAAAATTTATTTATTTTAGAGAGAGAGAGAGAGAGAGAGAGACAGTATGCGCCAGGGGAGGGGTAGAGGGAAGGAGAGGATCTCAAGCAGACTCAATGCTGAGCCTGGAGCTTGGATGCGGAGCTTGATCCTAGGACCCTGGGACCATGACCTGAGCCAAAACCAAGAGTTGGACGCCCAACTGACTGAGCCGCCCAGGTGCTCTGAGAAACCACATTTTGATGGAAGATAGTGTTGTTTGCATTTGTGTTGCATACTGTGATCCAACATAATTGCCGTTCAGGTCATTGGATTCCTGGTTATTAGCAGGGAAATTTAGCTTTGTTTTTAGGTTATACCTGGGGCACAGGTACTGGACTAGAATATTTTCAGGTTATGGAGCTGGGTGTTCTTGTGTTCTTTCATCAGGCTGTTGTCTCCAGTACATCAGAGATATTTTTCCTTTGGATTCTGAATAGTGAGAAATGATATTGCATAAGTAATTGAAACATCAGAGAGTTTTCACCCTTGACATTGGCTCCTGAGTCAACCAGATAAAAAAGTTAGTTCAGTTGTAAAAAGAATGTGTCTCCTTGAGTTAGTGTAAACTGAGAATAAAACCTATTCCAATTTTATATCATAATGAGTAATGGAGATGAGAGGAATTAATCATTATTACCACATCAGAAGTCTCTTGAATGTGATACACTTCTGACTATCTGCAGGAGTATGTCGCACAGTGGGAAACCCAACTCTGATGGGCATCACCCCAAGGGTTAAGGAATCTATTATAATTATTTACTGTACATGAATTCCATAAGGCTTTGGATGAGTTCGTGAATTAAAGAGCCATCAACAGCAACTGAGAGAACTCAGAATATTCTATTTCCAGCTTTTAATATTGAAATGAGGAAGGACAGTATTTAATACTCATGGTCACAGACTGTGGAGTGACCTTTGAATGACTTAAGACAACAGCGGCTTCTGATTGTGTGTCTGTTGGAATTGGCATGGTGGACTGAATGGATTATGATTCAGTTTATTTGGTAATTTTGTGTGTTTGTGTGTAATGATTGTCCTCAAAAATATGTTTCAAAATTGTTTAACTTGGTGTCTTGAATTGAGACCTGAAACTATATTGTATAGCATTTGTGTCCTGAGGGATCAGAAGGATAGTCCTAGGCTGAAATCCTAGTTGGGAGGTAAATGGAAGGGATTCTGATGTATACTGATACATGTAAAATACTGTAAACGTTGCATTAAGTTGGAAGAAGGGTCTGAGGGATACATATAAAACCATACAATTCCATTTATTTCAACCATTAGCTATAAATGGAACAAGGCTAACAAAGATTCCTTCAAAATATCCCATAACCCAGAGATGGGATTCCTTTGCAACTGAAAGTACGAGAATCTTGTAAGGAAGCATAAATGAGCGGTGACAAAGGACTTGAAAAAGCGAGTTTCTAAACCATGTTATTGACGTCCCAGTTGTTTGTGCTTACCAATGCAGAATTAAAACATCACATATGAATCATATGACATTGCCATTTTGTAGGTCAATATCTGTCCAGTATTGGAGAATTTATGTGTTCAGATTCACGTAATTCTTCCAACTCAAGCAACAACCATTTATTACATTATTATCATCTGCCACAGCACGTGGGGTCCTGTAAATCCTCAGTGGCCCTTTGTTGCAGGAATGAATGAGACAGTAAATGAATGGAAGATGGAATGAGTGAACGAGTGTGAGTTTTGGGCCAGGCATTGTGCTGGAGGGTATGGGGGGTAAAATGGTACGGCTTCTTCTTTTTTTTTTTTAAGACTTTATTTTTAAGTAATCCCACACCCAACGTGGGGCTCGAAGTCACAACCCCAGGATCAAAGGTCACATGCTCTACCAACTGAGCCAACCAGCCGCCCCTCTTAAGGCTTCCTTTAAATAGTTATTTTTGGATTTTATGGAATTAATTTTCTTTTTAATCATCCTGGTCCCTTGGATGTTGCCTCGCCAGAGGGTCTGTTCCTGGATGTCCTATTGGAAAGAACCTATTGACATGCCTATGAGAAATCTGCCGCTTCTCACTCTGCCTTTAGTTTCTTCCCCCCCTTATCATATTTGAAATAATATGCTTTCTAGTATATATCTTGTTTGTTTTCTGTTTTCTCCAGTGAGGTCCATGATTGGAAGCACCTTGTCTTATTCAACAGTGTATTCATTTCTTGAATGAATAAATGGATCATTCAAAAAGAAGCCATCTAGTGAGATCTGCTGATTTGCCTAGAGGCTTACCCAGAAACTAAGTGTTAAGGTGAAGTTCTGACTTTTTGCAGAATTGGGGATATTAGAATGGTAAGGCTTTGGGCCCATGTGAGTGGACTGACCCCACAGTGCTGCGGGAATCCTGGAGCTCTAGAACCAATGTTCGTTTATCGGACAGTTGTCTATTGAATGCCTACTAAGGGCTAGGCACTGGATATCAGTGGATCATGGAAGAAATCTAAAAGTGGACTTCTCAAGTCTCCTCCTATTTCTCCTGTCATCAGTTGCCATGGTCATCTGCTTTTGCAGCTCTGGGGAGTGGTAGCAGGCTTCTGCTTACACCTACCTGATACCCTCTGCTTGGCCAGAATTGGTACATGGTTGCAAGATGACTTAGCTTCCCTTTTCTTTTCGAGGCATTGATTTCATTGCCACTCCATTCATTGTTGGACCCACAGGGGTTCTGATAAGCATCCTCTAGGGTTGTCAGTGAGACTCTGTCTTAAACCTTGGTTCTTCATTGTAATTCACTTTCCATTTGTTACATATCATTAAGCTCTTAGTCTGTAATATGTACCAGGAACATGGTGATGGACAAGACAGACATGGCTGTGGAATCTCACTGTACTTCCCTCATGCCAGTGAAGATGGGAAGTCATAAAAGTCACTGCAGTGAAGTGGGAGGAGGCTATGGAAAGTCCAGAAGGTTGTGGAGTATATACCTGGGGGAGGTGGTAATCAGGGGAGTTCAGGGAAGGCCTTACAAAGGAGGCTATTAAGGGGACACCAGGGAAGGTGAGGGCCTGGGTGGGCCGGTGGGAGAGGTTGTTCCAGAAAAAAGGAGCTGTGTTTTCAGGCCAGGGTGCAAGAAGGCTTGGGGCAGTGAAGAACTGGATGCCCTCTGTCTAGCCAGTATCGACCCCTCTGTCTGCGGTATGCCTCAGTGGGAGTTTTACAAACCACTGTTTTCGAAGCCTGGAGAATGGATTGGGGGAGGGCAAGATTGGATGCAGAGACCAGTGTGGGAGCCTCTTCAGTAGCCCAAGCCTGATATGATGGTGGCTGTTATTAGAGGCAACAGTGAGAGGAAAAGGGGTCCGTTTAACAGGAATTTAGGAGGCTCGGTGTATAGGATGCGGCAAGCGCTGGATGTGGTAAGAGGAGGGGCTTCATGATGAAAAGGGAGGTGACACTGGTTTCGTGCTTCATCTTTAGAAGAAGTGATACTCCATTCCCAGGTGAGAAACTGGAAAATGTGTGCTGTTGCTGGTGTTGGGGGTGGGGGATGAATTCAAATCTTTGGATTTTAAGACGACTCACAGTGACTCGTCTCTCCCCATTTGTGTCCGGGGCCTCATAATCCTCTTCCGGAAGTGCTTCCCCACACTGCCTTTCTCATGTTTCCCTTTGTACTGGAAGAACAGCTTTCAGTGGTGGACACTTCTAGAATGGACCCCGAGTCCTGCCTGGGTCACCATACGGCAGTTACAGGGCCTGTTTCCTTCCTTTGTAGGCCGACCGAGAACTCAAGAATAGAGTGTTGATAGGTGTTGCATGAACTGTGGAAGCCAAGGAATGAGGAAAGAGCTCAGGAGTGCACCCTGTGAAAAGTAGTAAGCATCTGTAACTGTATCGTGTAGGAGGCGTGGAGAAGGAAAGAGCTCAGGAGCGCACCCTGTGAAAAGTAGTAAGCATCTGTAACTGTATCATGTAGGAGGCGTGGAAAAGGAAAGAGCTCAGGAGTGCACCCTGTGAAAAGTAGTAAGCATCTGTAACTGTATCATGTAGGAGGCGTGGAGAAGCACGTCTGACCAGGGGGCAGATGTGTTCCTGAACAAGGTGATGAAGGCATGCTGTAGGCAACACAAGATGGTGGCATTCGGGTGAACTGTGAACGAGAAGTCATACTGCGCCACATGGCATTGCTTTCTAAGACCGCGGACATCCCCTCTCTCTGAGGAACTGGTTAACGTGTAAATCTGCACCACGTATTGGTGACTCGAAGATAATGGAGATAGAGACCTTTGACTCTAGGGCGGTGGTGAAAGAGCCATTGCTCCCTAATCAAAACTCGTGCTCTTTTGTTGCAGCAATAAAGCCTAATTAGATCTAATTGTGAAGGAACACACCCACATAACTTGTTAAAATTATTTTATTTCTAGTAAAATAACACCTATGCTACCTTACTAATTTCATCCCATCTCTAACAGGAATAGACATCAATTGTTCTATGAGAAAGTGACACCCATTTCTTATCAGTTGTAGCAAACTTAACAGTAAGATCAGCTTTTAATAAATACTCAGTAATTACTTAATTTTAGAGGTTATCTTGGCTCAGGCCCATGCTTCGGAGTAGTTACAGAGAAGGGTTTTCTGTAGGAACCATGGCGATCTGGGAGGGCCTGTGGAATGAGGGGCATGAGGTCAGCATGGGGGGATACTCATGGAGTTGGAGGCTGATTGTGTTTTAGGACCTCAGAGCTGGGATCTGTTCTTCTGGAAGCTCGCCCTTGGCTTCCACTTGGAAAGATTTAGTTTTGATGGATTTCATCACCTTCTCAACATGCCTGCTTGCCATATTTGCCCACCATTAGTAAGGGCACAACAAACACACAGAGATTTCCCACCCCGGTAGCCTCTCATCCTTTATTTTGATGCTGCAAGAGATGCAGGGCCTTTCCTTTCAACCCCGCCCAATGGGGTGTACTTTGTTGTGCATTAGACCTGGCCTCCTGCTTAAATGGGATTCTTAACAGTTGTCGCTTTAAAAACTGGGTCACGTAAGATTGTCTGATGATAGTTATTTACACCCCAAACCAAAGTTTTCAAAGAGAGACTTATATTAATGTTCTGTTTTAAAAAATTTTTTTGGGATGCCTGCGTGGCTCAGTCGGCTAAGAGGCTGCCTTCGGCTCAGGTCATGATCCCAGTGTGCTGGGATCGAGTCCCATGCCGGGCTCCTTGCTGAGTGGGGAGCCTGCCTCTCCCTCTGCCTGCTCTGCCTGCCACTCCCCCTGCTTGTGCTCTCTCTCTCTGACAAATAAATTATAAAATCTTCTAAAAAAATAAAAATAAAAAAATTATTAGAACTTTAAGTATTAATACATTTTATAACAGTTAAATGTAGATACGGACAAACTGAGGAGTCAGGTAATTTTAGCACCTTCTTAACCAGTGGTTTGAAGTTAAAACAGTATGTGTAGTCTGCTAAAGGAATGTCCTCATTACAGCTAATATAAAATTAAACTTTCACAGCTATATTGACCCTTGTCTAATGCTGGTTCCATCTTCAAATGATCCTAAAAGAAAGCCTGAATCATCTGGTCCCTTCTATTCTTTCCTCTGTCTGTAGCCATCATGTAAATTATTCTGGTTGGATGTGTTAATTTAATTACACTAGAAATTTTCTCATGAGGTCGAGAGCCCCTTCCCTCACCCACCGTGCCATTTCTCTCAATATCTCCTTACACTTTTTGGTTTTATTTTTGGGATGTTTCATCTGGCTCTGTCCTTGATGAATGTGGAGAAGAGCTGCGAGGGTGACAGTTAATCTGCTGGAGAAATTTCCAGTTGCTCATTTTGAGGCTCTTCTTATCACTGATCACTGAAATTTAAATCAGGAAGTCAAAGACAATGAAGAAAAGCATGCTCCCCAGCCAGGAGCCTGTGCTCTATCTTCTTGCAGCAATTAGAGAATAGACCACTGTCCTAGCTTTAGAAATCTGGTCTTCCCGTGGGGAGGATCTGCTGTCAGAGGCATTTGGGGTGCCATGGGCCAAAACGCTGCATCTCTGGGGTCCTCAGGGCTCAAGGGCTGGGGCTCTGTGTGTGGGGGCTCTGGCCCTCTGACTGCTCTGCTTTTCTGAGGAGGGCGATGGAGTAACTCTTCTCCAAGGGCTTCAGGGAAGTCAGGGGAGTAGAGGATGTTTAACAGTCTCCACTGTGTCATCAAAAAGCGTTTTGGTCTGTGTGCCTCCCCTACAAGGGGGATTTGAGGCTGTGATCGACCTGGCAGGCTCTTTCCTGTTCCCCCAAACAGTGAGGCTGTATCTGCGTCCTCCCCCTGGTAATTAGTGGAATAACTGATGGAACGAGGTTGTAATTTGAAAATTTGGGGGCTCCTGGGTGGCTCAGTAGTTAAGCATCTGCCTTCGGCTCAGGGCGTGATCCCGGAGTCCTGGGATCGAGCCCCGCATCGGGCTTCTCTGCTGGGAGCCTGCTTCTTCCTCTTCCACTCCCCCTGCTTGTGTTCCCTCTCTCGCTGGCTGTCTTTCTGTCAAATAAATAAATAAAATCTTAAAAAAAAAAAGAGAGAGAAATGTGAAGGAAAATTTAAAAAAAAGTTGCACTAAATAGATTTCTTCATTGGGAAAACCACATCCAGGGAGTGCTTTGTCGAAAGCGAGAAGCTTTGGTTTTTTGGGAACTAATGAAATGAGTGTGAGATCCAGGAGAGGAGGAGGAAAGTGGGCATCACATCCTTTCCCCTCATATTAGATGTTTCCAGAACACGCTTCCTCCAACAAGTTGTATTTTTCTGTCTAAACAGAAGATGAACAGTGAAGCCAGACTTTTCATTCTTCAGCATTATGAACTTTGTTGCAGTTTTTGTTCAGGAGAAATTACGAGGTGATGAATTTTGATTTCTGTCAAGAATGCAGTTACAAGAATGTGAGGATGGTGGGCATCAGGCTGTTACACCACGTAGAGGGGATTGGGAAAACAGAGAGGAAAGTCTAAGCCTTTGCACGAGGTCATAGGTTGAAAAACGAGGATAGGATAAAAAGGACACCCAACTAAATGTCCCTCATCATTCACTTGGCACCGTGATGTCTTGCACTGATGGCCTCAGTAGCAATATGGCGTCTCTGCTCAGGACCCACCAACGACAGAGCTTCCCATGGCTTGGCCCTAGGCCCCTGTTTGTCTTCATTCGCCGCTTCTCCCCTGCTTCATCCACCAGCCCTGCTCACCACCATGCTCTTCCTTCAACTGCTAAGCGATGCCCATGGGTTTTGCCTTCCCTTCAGGAAGGATTCTGCTCCAACGTTACCAGCTCAGGAACATCATCGCTCTGTTTGATGTCACTCTGTCCCCTCACTGTCCTCTGTTCTTCTTCACACTTATTATCGCCTGCTGCTACATTCCATATCTGTATTTGTTGGTTTGTTCTCTGTTCCCTCTCCTGCATCCATCCCCCAGGAGAACGATGACTGTGTCCTGTGCCCACTGCCTCTTCGGGGCTGGCAGAAGTTTCTGGGAAGCATCACAGACTCCAATGTGTCTAAAATGAGTACTGTGTTTGTAAGAATAAACATCTTTTGTGGAAACTGTATTCGTGAAAAATAAACATTTGTGTTTCCTTGGTTTAGTAACACTGGGGAAGATTGAAATTCATAATCTGCGACCACTTCGTTTCCCATACTAGTTAGCAATGGCTGCCTTTTCTTGAGCACTTTCTCTGTGCCTGACAGAACTCTGGACCCTTACTGTCTTGAATGATACCAAGTGTTGGGTTTCGAAGAAATCTGTGACTTGAAGTTCATCTTTGTCCCATGACAGGAAGCAGTTTTATACAACCCCTGGGCTCTAGGCAATGGACTTTGCTGTCCTTAGTCAAGAATGATGCCATTTTAAGAGTCGGACCGCAGTGCTGACTTTCATCCATTCCAAGGTATCCAGTGTTGCACGTATTCGACGTACACAGTTTGAGGATGTTATTTACATCCATGGGGCTGGCCCCACGTGAACGTCAAACCACTCAAGGTTAGCCCCAGGAGGTGGGTGGCAAGTCCGCTCTGTGGCGTCTGGTAATGAAACAAAGCCGGGCATCGTGAAGCCTGGCCCCCGTGTTGGCTCTGCAGGCCACCGATGGGAGCTTTGCATGGGATACAGGCTCCGAAGACACCAGCTCTCCCGTGCAGCACTGGCTTCACCCAACAGCCGTCTGTGTGTCCAAGAAATCACCTGGGTTTGGGCACCGGGGCTGCTTTCGTGTTCCCTTTGCTGCCAGAGCCCTCCCTTCTGCCTTCGATGTCTCTCTGTTTTCCCGTGGAGGAGGGTGGCTCTCCCGCAGATGGGCACCAGGCACTGTGTTGGGGAAGCCTCTTCTTCATGGGGTGGGGATGCCGGGAGTGCCATTCTTCCTGCACCGAGTCCTGCAAATGGGCAAGAGCATTCAAACCACTTTGAATGCTCTCTCTCTTGCCCCCTTCTTTGTTTATTTCAATCTTGGAGAGGCTGGAGTGCTGTTTCCGTTCACGGACAGTGCTATCCCAGTGACTCATGTATCTCCCACATTATTATCGTCTGGGCATGTACCGTATGGAAAGCACAGTGTGAAATGGTCAAGGGAATGTCTTCTCTGGAGGAAAACTCTGTACCCCTGATTTTAGTTGGGATTTAGTGTTCTAGCGTCCCTTTGGGAAACTATGCCGGGAATCAAAGACCCCAAAGAGATCTGCTCATCCCTGACACTCCCCTTTCCTTCCCCCTCCCATCTCTCCTTCTCCTCCCTTCTGTCTGCCCCTGAATCGAACACCCCCCACCCCCCAAGAGTTTTTCAGGATGGAGTGGCCCCTGTGTCCTCAGGCAGCATGTCTCTGGTGGATTTCCAAGACGTGCCCCGTTCCTCTCCTTGCAGTTGGGGACTGCAGCCCTGGGGCCTCCCACCAGGACTGTGCTCTCTGGTTTCGCTGGGCCGGTGCCAAGGGACAAGCTCGGCACGCGTTCGCTGGTGCAGGAGCCGGCTGGCTGACACTTGAGGAAGCCGTGGAAACTGAGCCCGAGATGCAGCATGTGCAGAGGTCCTCGTGGCCGAGAGGGAGTCCAGGCCAGCTCTCTGCTATTTCTGGCACGCACTTTTACTGGGATGCTGTCAGTCCTGGCAGGCTTGGCATGGTACGGAGGCCTCCCTTACTTCGTATCGCATGTGCTCAGGAACGTGGCGGGCGCAGCCAGGCATTCTTACCTCGGGCCACATGGTGCCTCTGATACGCACATATTTCAAGGGGGGTGATGTCTCACATGGAAGGACAACCGGGTCTGTGCTATGGAGAGGTGGCTGCTTCTGGGTAGATTTCTAAGTGTGCATGGACATTGTTCCTGTCCCCCCTCGTAACAGCTACGGAGCAATAAATTCTACCCTCCAGGAAATATTATCCATGTTCGATGCAGGGAGCTGTTACTTTTCTTCATTTCTCATTGCAGACCCTTCAGATGCAAAATATTGTCATTTTAGGTAAAAGGAAAAAAAAAGGTATTTAGGGGCGGAGAGTGAGCGTTTACTCGGAATGCTCCTGATTAGGTATTTGTTTATTTTGGTTTCTGTGGTGGCTTTGATCATTTTAAATACTGACCCTATGCCATGAAAAAAAAAATGTAGGTGCCTGAATTCTGTTACATGTTAAGTAATTCCAGTGGAATAATCCAGAAATTGAACAAGTTCCGTTTCCTATAGGTGGATTAACAGAAAGTTTTAAGTCTTCCTTTTGTAGAAAAGTTTGGAAAATGTTTAGTTGCATCTACCCGAAGGCTCAATTTATGGCAGATTAGCCATGGAAGACCTGTGTTATTGTCCTGTAGCAAGCTGTGTGTCCAGGGCTGGTGGGGTGCCCTTAGGGTGACCGTTGGGACCCAGGCTCCTTCTGTCCTTCCCTGAACCATCCTTGGTGAGTGGCATTTGTCTGTATGCCCTGCTTGGCATGTGAAGGGTGCAAGAAGGCTGCTCCTGTCTCCTGCCGCTGAGCGCCTGTGTCCCAGCAGGAAGAGGGGAGGGTGGTGGTGTGAGGGCATGCTAGCCAGTTCCTCCTCTGGAAGAAATTCCTCAACTTCCCCCCAGTGCCTGCTGTTTACCTCCCACTGGCCAGAAACCATCGTGGGTGACTTGATGGCACGGGACAGGGAGCTGGCCCCCAACTGCCCTAGTGCAAGAAATTGGGCGATGCTTGTATAGGGGAAGGCGGGAAGGAGTACTGGGGGGCAGCATCAGTGTCTGCTCCTGTTTGCAAACTTCCAGTTCCTCATGAGGCTTTTGGATGCTTTCCTTTGTTCACTTACAATTCCTTTTTTTATTCTGCACATAGAGAAGCACCCAGAAGAATGTGTGGCTGTGTCTATATACTTTATAATAGAGTATTTTATACACATATGGTTTCTCTCTCATTCAGACACATATACATATATTTTGATACTTGTCTTTAGAGTAAAAGATAATTTATTAGCAATTTAAATTTTCTCATATCAGCCTCCTACATTTGAAGATGTAAATATGCATGGCTTTTATTTTTCTATGGTATATTAAAATTTTAATAACAGGTTAGAGCTTAAGTTGTGTTAGTAAACATTTCAACACAGTTCTGTGAAACTGCTAATGTATTTTGTGAGTCAAACGTGTTTTAATTGGAGAAAACCAGTCTTATTTAGAAGGTTGCTAATTAATTTTTTCCATAGTCTTTGTATTATATCATCAGAAATATCAAGAAAATCAGTGTAAGAAATTCTAGTCTCACAGAGTGGCCATTAGATCAGTGTCTGGGTTTTTGCGTAAGGGCAAGCATAGTTAATTCTTTTGTTAGGGATTTAGTTTGATGTTTGATGAGCAATTTAGCTTCTGAAGATATTGATGAAAGATTCTTATGGAGTAAAGATCCAGCTTAGAAGGGATGTGTTGGCCAGAGCCAAAAAGGCAGGGAGAGACCCATGTGGGAGCAAGTGTACTTGACCCTAGACCATGAACATGTGCGTCTCCTGAAACAAACAGTGTGGGTGCGGCCAGGCACAGACCACAGCCTGAAGCTCTGTGTGTAGGGTTGCCAGAGATAGCAAATGCATTAGTGTAAGTATGGCCCAATCATTGCAGGGATGCAGTTATATGAAGACATTGTTCATTGGTCATCCGATAAGCAAATTGAACTGGGGGTCTTGGATTTTATGTGGCTCCCACGACTTGGGGCACCTCTGTGTGGGCCATTGTGCTCAGTCAGCCTGAATTAGCCCAGTGTAGTCCCTGGTGGTAGAAGGATGGTGTCTGGATCAGTCGAGAGAAAATGAGTCTTCTTGGTTGTATAACAAAGTGCACTTGGATGAAAAATGCACACATCAAGAGCTACCATGATTAAACCTTTGGAATGTTTGGTGTTTGGCCAGAGAGCTCTTCACATGTGTCTTATGAGCAGAAGTTTCCTTATCATTTGGAAGGAATATGGCTTCAAAGGCCTCGTGGGGCTGGCATCTGCCCCACTGTCATGATGAATATGTGGCAAATCTACAAACGATCGAGTCTGAACCATGTGTTGCATTTAATAATGTATTATAATAACTGAATTGAGGATTAATCAAAACTTTATAAACTGGTGCTAAATTGACTCTAGCGATTTGCAACTGGCTCCGTGGTCGGCCCGTTGACAATAACTTATTGAAAAAAGTTGCAATTTCTTAATTGCATATGTTGTGCTGTAGGGTGATGCAGGAGATATTAAAATATGAGTAACAGATGGATGCTTGCTGATGGAGCGTCACATCCCAAACATTTTCTCATTCTTGTTTTCCATTTATTTGTACACCTATTTCTGTAAAATATAACTTTCCTTTTTCCAGACACCACTAGCTTTGGCCTTTTCCTCATTTGCCTGCATTTTGTTATCTCAGTTTCTTCTTGCTACCTTCCTGTGCGATGGGAGAGTTTCTGTGCTCTGGAATCCATTTGGAGTTTGGTTTTTGTTCTAAGTGGGTGGAAGTTAATGATCAATAACTAAGTTGACTTTTAAGTCCAACACTTTTAAGATAATGACAATACTTGTGTATTGATGATGGTGTTTTTGTTACTTATCTGCTGTGGTATCTTTCGAGTGGTAAACAACTGAAGAATCCAAGTGTCCGTTCTGGACCATGAGATGCGAGGTCGGTTGTCAAACCTCATGCGCCCACACGAGCTTATTTGCAGGGTTTACTATGCATAAGACATTGACTGACATTTAGAGATTCAGGGGGTATTTCTCTGATTTCAAATAGCTTGCAGATATTGGGGGGAAGAGAAAACGTATCCGGACAATTAGATCAATGAGGCATTCTTCATGTTCCGTAGGGAGCAAGGCTGCTTCATGCCATTATTCATAGTTCAATTTCTGTGACTCTGTAGTGCATTCAATACCAAATACACCCATCATTTCTATCCATTTCTTGCTTTTTCTTTTAATGTGGCATTTGATGACTTTCTTTTTAGTAGTGAAAAGTTGACTCAGGTGGGGATAGAAAGAGAATATAGAACCGACACTAAACTACTTGACGTTTTTCCTGAAAAATAATTGTTTTTCAGTTGCCTCGTAAAGGTTTGCCAAATTTTAAGAGTAGTAACACTTTGGATTCTTGTGAAGTCTCCTGATGGTGGTGTACATGGGGCAGGCATCCATTTTTGGGACCAACTGGTATCCCGTCTCCCTTGCTCCCCACCAGGTGGCACCAGCAAAGCGGCAGTGTCCTTCCCACCCCAGGGAAGGGCTGGGACCTTTCTGAGCTTCTCTTCACGCCCACTGCTTTGCGTTTACTCATTAGATTGTGGCATTATCATAATTGCAGCGTGCTTACATTTTCATTATGTTCTTTTTAGCTCGCAGTAACTAATATATCTATTGATAGAGTGAGTTCTGTAATTGTTAATCATATACACAAAACAAATAGACAAAACACAGAACGAAACCACATGCTAACGTGCTCAACCCAACCCAGCCCAAACCGTGGTAGACATTGCCTTTTATGCTCATGGTTCAAGTCCAACGCCAGCATCCAGTCTTGGGTCTTCATGGCCCCAGGCCTGACCTGCTTATTGGGTCAGAGTTGGTTATTAGTACTCGGATGACACACCCACGGGAAATGAGCAGCCACAGAGAATATATGCTGACAGTTTTGGGATATGCGACCCATCTAGTGGTGCATGCTGTTTTGCTCCCCGGTGCCATATTGGGGGCCGAGCAATAGACCTTGTGAACCCCACATCTGCACAGTGGCCATGGCTTGGTGAGGATCCACATAGTCAGAGCTGAAGCATGACAACTCTGTCTTTTAAAATACTGTCTTTACTTCCAGAAAGATTTACTAAGGTTTCTAACATTTATTTCTGAACTGAAACAAAATATGGCAAGGTGTGTTGTAATTTTCTTAAAAGAGATGGGTGGATTGTGAAAGAAAGTCACATTCCTTTAGGGCGGCATTGGCCATATCTTAGAGTCTTTATGTTTGTTGATGATAATGGTGCCCTGAAGTGTGTTGTCGTGATTGTGCTGTTATTCTAGAAACTCTTTGGTATATAGGTAACACATACATCTTTTGAGTCTGGGCCCAGAATTTGTACTCTGAGGGCAATAATGGCGTCTAGTTTCAGGAAATGGTTTCTCAATTCTGGGTGAATGGGTGAGAGGTTTCATCAGGGCTAATTTTGTATCAAGCGTGGTGAGCTGTGTTGGCTGACAGCAGGAAGCTGAGGAACACTTGACTCCTGTTTCAGAGTATCCACCATCTGCCAGGGTCTGGAAGGAAATAACAGTACAGAGGCCAAGGCCAAGGCCAGGTACAGGAGCACTTTACTGGGCCTAACCTCTCCCTGCCAGTCCCCATTCCCCTCCACTTCCTCTCCTTCCACCCCTCACCTTCATCTGAAGCAAGAGTCAACATGGGTTGCTGGATCAGAGACTAGATCCCAAAGCAGGCCACGCTTTCTTCTTTCCCCATTTCCCTGCAAACCTCTGTCAGAATCTGGACCTGACCCCTTCACTGTGGAGGAAATGCCAACTCAAGAAAAAAGATCACCCCAGCCTACATAACAGAAGCCAATATGGGAGCGCTGAGGAGGACAAGCCAGGAACTCCCCAGTGCTCAGGACTTCCCTGGTGTAAGGGCTGACACTTGGCTTCTCGGGCTGTGTGAGTCCCGGCAGGCTGCCTGGTGTTCCTCTTGGTTCCAGAGAGGGGCGAGAGGGCCTGCGAGCCCGCTCCTCACCCTGATGACTCCTGCCCCTGTTTCTGCTTTCCCATCTCTTTACCTCTCTGACTTAATGGAAAAGACACACTTTCCTAGGACACAGTGAGGCATCTATTTCCTGGAACACACCTGTTCAAAACACCTTTAGAACTTCAGCACTCCCCTGCAGATTAGGAAGGATGGGAGGAGCTGGGAGTGTCCAGAGCCAGCCTCCCTCAGCTTCCTCCAGCCTCTGCCCCTTCTGGAGTGAGGAGGCAGGGCTGAGGGACTTTTGATGTGCCCAGGGCAGGTGTAAGGCGATCGTGAGTCTCCAGTGACAGGAGAAGGCTGAGAAGTGGTTCTCTCCAGCTACGCACGTTACATATTAGGTTTTTTATAATAGCAATAGGAAAATGTTTGTAGGCAATAGAAACAGCAAAAGCACGGAATTATACAATAATTTAAAAATCAGCTCTTTGGATGGCCTCTTTGTATTCAGTCCTGTTTCAAGCTTTGCCTGCCCTGGTTGTCCCCAACAATTAACATCCCACTGATCAAGTTAGAACACAATAGAGTGCCTCTGCCTTTGAGTGCTAGCCAAGAGTCAAACAGGCCGTGACACGATGAGGAAGGAGGGACCAAGTCTGACACAGACAGTTGTAGTGAGAAACTGATGAAGGCCAAGCAGCCCAGGGGTGACCAGCAGCAGCTTCCGAGAGAGAGGCTCAGGGCTGCATCACGGCTCCCCACTTATTTGCTGTGTGACCCTGGGCAAGAGACTGACTTCTCTGGCTCACCCCCCGATTCTGTAAAATGAGGACAAGAACAGCACATCCTTTTGGGCTCTTCTGAAGATGGATCGTCACCACCTGTAGCATGCTTAGAAGCCTGGTATTCTGAAGTGGCTGGGTGAATGATAGCGAACACAGCCTTTGCTGTGACCCTTCCTTCAAAGCTCTTTGTTACCAGAGTGTGCTGTGACACTCATCCCTAAGTCTCAAATACCATGAGGTGTGCCCTGTGATTGAGACGTCTGAGCTCTGGCTGCTTCCTCCATCATTGCTGCCCCACCAGACTTCATCCCGGAAGTAAGTGTGTCCAAACATGGTGGGCTCTGTCTTTGGAAATATCATGGGAAGGCAGCAAACCTCAAAATACGCAAGGCTTTATTATTATTTTTTTTTAAAAATTAAATAACAAGATACTTGAGCATAATGGTTTTTGAGGCAGCACGAACAATGGTGATGATTTTCTAGAGAAACCACTGATGTTAAATATCTCTGGGCTGGTTACCATTAGGAGCTTGTCATTCTCTGTCAAGTGTGGAAGCTGATTGTCTCCATATCATTTTGGCTTCACTGGCTCCAAGTATTTCAGAGAGAAATATCACATCCCTGTAAGTCTCTAATACACTGAGTTAAAGGGGAAAGAAAAATGGTACCATATGATACTCTCTTTAATAAGGCAGTGCATTTAGAAGACCATACCAGATTAACTAATTTAAAAGACAAATATTGGATTCGTATGCAAGGCTATTTTAAGGCCTTTTTATTCATGCATATTAAAACGCAAATGAGCAGTGATTATCTCAAATAGGCTGCAAGGAATATTGTCCTTCCTGGTAGCTGGTTACAGGGTGTGTGTGGTTTTATGGGCTTTAAAAATATCCTCTTGGACTAATCTGTAAATTAGGGAAAATGTATGCCCATCAAGAACAAGTGAAGAATCAAAGCAGTTCTTCTAAAGACCCAGCCTTCCTCAGGTAACTTGCCAAATACTCGGGGACAATGGTTTTGGCCTGACTACCAGCAGGCAGGCGGGCATGTTGAGGGGACAGAGCATAGGCTTCAGATTCTAACAACTCTGAATTTCACAGTTGACCTTGCCACTTACTAGCTGGTTAGATTGGACATTTTTCCAATGTGAAAAATGCATATAATAATATTTCTTTTGGCTGGGTTCACTGCAACTGCAGTGTTAGAGGGAGCTGCTTCAAAACAGTCATGGCCTTTGCGGACAGTCTAGATGGAAGTTTCTAGTGCTTCCTTATGGGATAAGCTTTAGTAATTATATTATCCTTAAGCTTCCTCTAAAATGCGTTTTAGCAAAGCATGCAATTAGACATTCTTCATTAACGGACTTTACTTTTTTGCTCAAAAGTTCATCGAAGAAATATTTATTGCCCCCTATGTTAGGGCAGCAAAAGCTGACCTTCCTCCGGAAGCTTTTATTCTAGTGTGTGTGTGGGTGAGGGAGGGGAAGCTGGTCATCAGTGAGTAAACAAATAAATACTCAGCATATCAAGAGAAAACAAATTCTGTGAAGAAAAGTTAAGGAGGCTAAGTTAAACCTTCTTAATTCTGGGGCGCATGGGTGGCTCAGTCAGTTAAGCATCCGTCTTCGGCTCAGGTCATGAATCGAGCCCCACATTGGGCTCCCTGCTCAACAGAGAGCCTGCTTCTCCCTCTCTCGCCTCTGCTCCCCCTGCTTGTGTTCTCTCTCTCTCTGTCAGATAAATAAATAAGATCTTAAAAAAAAAAAGCCTTCTTAATTCTCTCTTCTCCCTTTGCCAGCACCGATGCTACCTGGGAAAATCCTGTGTTCCTAACTGTCCTCTTACCGAGAGGAAAAGGACACGGATGCTTTAACTGAATGAATTGTTGATATTTTTTGGTGGAAAAAAGTATTTGCATTGTGTAGGTTCAGAGTAACCACATTTGATTTTTGCCCCTGGGGAGTGTATTAGGGCAAGTATTGGGGACCGCTAAGCAATCTGGTGGCAGAAGTCTTTCTTTTGCCTATAAAACTGTGAAAGGATGGGACAGTGGAGCCGGTGTGGTCTTCCTACATAGCTTACTTCTAACACAATGGTAGATTCGTTCCCATTAGGCAAAGATATCTTGGGAGCAATCTTATAAGTCTTATTTACATATTTTTTTTTTTTTAAAGATTTTATTTATTTATTTGACAGAGAGAGACAGCCAGCGAGAGAGGGAACACAAGCAGGGGGAGTGGGAGAGGAAGAAGCAGGCTCATAGCGGAGGAGCCTGATGTGGGGCTCGATCCCACAACGCCGGGATCACGCCCTGAGCCAAAGGCAGACGCTTAACCGCTGTGCCACCCAGGCGCCCCTTATTTACATATTTCTCCCCCAGATTTCCCTCTTCCAAATTTGGTACAGTTTACAATGTGGGAGAATTTCAATTTTGACCAGATGTGGGTTCGAAGAGTTGAGAAGTGACGCATTTGGCACTCTGGCTCAGGCTGGCCTCTCCCACTTGGTGTCATGCTGCGTGCGGGACCCGCTCATCTCTGTCCTTGGAGCCACAGTGCCCTGAGTGGTCTGAGGGGTTCCTGTGTGGGGCGGGAGCAGAGCACCTGCTCTTACGTCGTCATTCTGGTGAAGACGCTCCCATGGACGTGACTTAGAGAAACCACGTGGATCAGCATGAGTTTTGCTAAGAAGGGAAACACTAGAGATGAAGCCCAAGGACACTCCCTTGTGGTGCTCTCTGTTGAAACCACCTCGCCACTAGAATCTCTTGGAAAGCCCCAGCTTTCCAAGCCCCATGAAGATGATCGTAAGATGCAAGTCTGTTAAATGGCCTCTTGGATTTTTACACGAGCTGACTTCCTTCAAACTGGACAGCTTCCTTTGGTATCAAAAATGATGCTTTTATAGAGAGACTGTGTGGCGCTTGGGTAGAAAATACATTTAGGGGCACCTGGCTGGCTCAGTCGGTAGAGCATGCGACTCTTGATCTCAGGTTTGTGAGTTCGAGCCCCACGTTGGGTGTGGAGTTTACTTAAAACTCCTTAAAAAAAAAAAAAAAGAAAGAAAGAAAATACATTTAAAACTAGATTGGCAGCTCTGGCGTTTTGGTGTAAAAACCAAGAATGTTTTGTGAACACCCACATCATTTCATTTTTAAGTATCAATGGGAATATATTGAGTTCCAAGGGAACACTGTCGAGAATGAAGGCTGCATTTTTGCTGACCAGCACTTTCTCATTTGGTCAACCTTATTTCCCTTGGTAAGGTATTGCTGTGCCCAGAAGAAAGGAGATACTATTTTTTTCATCCTCAGTTTCTTTGCTCTTTTAAATAATTTTACATCCCTTATGCCATGGTCTGCATGCCTGTGTTCCCCCAGAATTCGTATGTTGAAATCCTGTCCTCCAAAAGTGATGATAGCAGGTGGGGCCTTCAGGATATGATTAGGCCATGAGGGTGGGATCTCTCCCTCCCCCACCTTGAATGGGATTAGTGCTTTTATAAAAGGGATCCCACAAAGCTCCCTGGCCTCTTCCACCATGTAAAGATACAGGGGGATTTCTGCATCCTGGAAGAGGGTTCTCACCCCACTGTGCTGGCACTCTGATTTTGGCTTCCAGCCTCCAGAACAGTCAGAAAAATATTCCTGTTTTTTCTAAGCCACCTGGTCTATGGTATTTTGTTACAGAAACCTTAGCAGATGAAGACACCGTAGGAAACACTGCATGTCTCAAACCAATTAGAAAGTCTAGAGGGTAGAGAACTGATTTGGGTTAGAATCTGATACTCTTCACCAGTTGGGCCTCCCATGTGGAAATGAGCCCCTAGTGCTAGTCCTTTGCTTAGTTTCTAGGAATAGAAATTGGTGGCAGTGGAATGCAGTCACTGGCTTTCTGTCAAAAACTGTGAAGGGTCTGGGGTTTGACCCTACTTGCAAGCTAATGGTTAACCTGCTACAGTTTCATGGATGCTGGCAGAAGCCATGAGACTCCTGGTTCAGAGACAGAGGACTTCATTTCTAGTAACACTGCAAGTGTTTGCACTGACTCCTGTTGCTGTCCCCCCAGACCCTAAGTCCCACAGGGATAGGCATGGAGGGCCCAGGTGAATTTTTATACGGGCGGTGGATGAGCCTCATGGCTGAGAAACTCCAAGTTTACGAACTCCATATTTTTGATAATGACTGCATGCAAATCCAACCAACGTTTGCTCCAGAAAGAGACATTCTCTTTTATTACATGCGACAGTGATCGAATATGCTCTCTGCTCTTGGACAGAGACACTCTCTCTGTCTTCCAAGACTTGTTATACAAACATCCTTGGAAAGATGGTTCAGAACAAACGTCGTCAGTGCCTCTGTTTTTAAGATGTTTAGAAACATGAGATACCCATGGTGGGTTATTTACTAACACTCACGTATATCCATCGACAGCCCTTCTTGGAATCTTAAAGGTTTGTGACTTTGTCCATTTTTGCCCTCTTTTTTGTTTTTTAAAGATTTATTTATTTGAAAGAGAGAGAGTACACAGCAGGGAGGGGCTGAGAGAGTCACAAGCAGATTCTGCACTGAGCATGGAGCCTGATGCAGGGCTCAATCTCATGACCTTGACACCACGACCTGAGCCGAAACCAAGAATCGGATGCTTTACCAACTGCAACCCCCAGGCTGCCCCCAGTTTTTCCCTCATGCAAATGATTATTCCTAACTTTAAAAATTAACTTACTTTTTAAAAAGATTTTATTTATTTATTTGAGGGAGAGAGAGAGAGAGAGAGCGCATGAGCGGGGGAGAGGCAGAAGGAGAGGGAGAAGCAGGATCCCCACTGAGCAGGGAGCCCGACACAGGGCTCGATCCCAGGACCTTGAGGTATGACCTGAGCCAAAGGCAGATGCTTAAGCGACTGAGCCACCCAGGTGCCCCTAAAAATTAACGTCTTTCTTTGTTCTCCTCACACAGCTAACCATTCTCTTCTTGTCCTTCTACTACAGCGTATTATTTATTTCCTTTTTATTCACACCCAATGATATTTTTCTGATTTTCTTATTAGGCCATGAACGTCCAGAGGATATTCATGTCCAGTGTCTAGTACCATGCTTGCTACCTAGCAGGTTCATGCAAATAAACGTCTGCTGAATGAATTGATGAATAAATACATGGTAGATTCTTGTTAGCAAAAAGAGACATTTGGGATATCTACTGTTTCATTATATTATTAATTCAAAGGACAAGTAAAACAGGAATATTAGTAGAAAATTATTTTGAAACACTTGCAACTATATTTCAGCTACAAACCTTTAGTTGGACTTGTTAAGTTTTGAGAAATGGAGAGGTTCCGCTCCCATTATTGGTCCCATTCTGGTGATGTCACCTTGTCCTGCCCACCTTAAGGAGCATTGTCTACTCTGAGATGCTAGCCTTCTAATCTCTATTGATAATGGGGAGGGTGTGAAGACGTGGCATCGGGAACTATTTAAGACCAATGGGCTTACCCCACACTGCAAACACCTATGATACCAGCTTCTGCAGTCCATGACAGAGCCATGGTCCAGAGGCAAGCAGGGTAGTGATGAAACAGTTTCTTCTTCTTTTTTTTCTCTTATAATAATTTTTTTTAATGTAATGTTAGTCACCATACAGCATATCCTTAGTTTCTTTCTTCTAATGCATGTGCGACCTCCTACTGTACTTTATGCTTTACGTGCATTTCTTCCGTTTTCTCTGGGACTAAATCGTCAGCTAAAACCATAAGTAAGTACTCAGAAGAATCTTTGCAACTTGGGTTTATACTGTAGCTTTTGAATTGCATGGTGGAAATTTCTAGTAAGAAATAATTGTTATATTTTCATGGTCAGATAACAAGTCACATATCTTCTACACATTAGCTGAAAAGCATAGAGATACGCAGAAATACCAACTAAGAAAATTACATTCAGAGTTTATTTCCTAGTTCTTGTAAGTAGAGTTTGGGTAAGATGTACAAATTGGTAATCAGTCAAATAGATTGATTTATTACTTACCTATTACTGTCCATTTTTAAATGTAAAAATACTAGTTTTTCTGTCAACTTTACAGATTTCTGAATATCCTTTGTCCCGGCTTGGACTGGCTCCGCTGTTCTCTCCTCACCCTCTTGAGGGCACATTCTGTGTCGTGTAGCTTGTCTTGAGGAAGTAATGTCGTTTGGCTGGTTACTCAGCTGCGTAAACTCCCTCACTGTGGGCTCAGTCTTATTCCCTCATATTCCAGCCTTTGCTACAGGCCCAGGCACTTACTAAAGAGGCAACAAATACATATTTAATGATGGAACACACAGATTCTATTTCTAGGCATGGTCCTTATTACAAATGTAGGCCTGAGTGTTTTTGCTTTGGGAGAGCGTGATGTTATGGGCAATAGAGCATCCTATAAGAGCCAGCTTCTCCGACCCAGAACATTCCCAGTTTCGGCTCATTTATTTGCTCTCCTGCGAGAAAGCTTCACCTGTAGCTTTTGAATTTGTTCTTTTGTGCTGTTGTTACCAGAGACCGCTGTCCTTGACCATGCCTACCTACTGATGCCTGGTAATGGTCATTTAATCCCTGACTCTGGGTAATTAATCATCTAGTACGGACTTCTGTGTATTTCAGGTATGATCAAAGGTATCACAGCCCCAAGCCAGAGAAGGAACACAGATATTCGTTTTACCTAAAATACTGGCAGCCTCAAAGGGAATAAAGATTTGAAGCACTTCCATATAACCTACAACTACTTTGGTTTTGAGATAGGTCCATGCACACATAAGAACAAATCACTTCTTTTTCTACAATTCCTTGTTTTGAACCAGGATGAATATTTTCTTGTAAATAGTCAGTTCACCAGAATGTCTAAAGTAAAAAATGCCAAAGGGTGCATCTGTTATTTCTTAGAACTTAAACATTCTAACCAGATACTTTTGTTTTTATTTTACTTATTTATTTGAGAGAGAGAGAGAGAGAAGGAGAGAGAGGGAACACACAAGCTGAGAGGCAGAAGGAGAGGGAGAAGCAGGCTTCCTTCTGAGCAGGAAGCCGGATGTGGGACTTGATCCCAGGACCCCGAGATCATGACCTGAGCCGAAAGGCAGCCACTTAACCGACTGAGCCACCCAGGTACCCCTAACCAGATACTTCGGAAAGGATGACTTTTTGTATTCTCTTAAGTGTGCCTAATATGTGCTGATCTATAGGACAAAATCTTGGAAATATATCTTGCATAATGTCTAAAGTTAACACTGTGATATCTATTATTAACTGGCTGCAAACAGGAACATATCATATAACCTGCATTTTCTCATTTAAAAAGATGGCAATAATGACCTCACACAAGATGAAAAGTTAGAAAGATCAAGGAGATTTTGCAAACTCTGAATGTGACGTTAGTGGGGGCATGGGAGAAGCAGGAATTGGTGGAAACTGACTCCCTGAAGACCTAATAATAATCAGAGAGTCAGGCATGGGAGTCTGGGAGCGGAGCGGATCTGAAAGCCTCTCGGGAATCACCGTGGCTCATCGGCTAAGTTGGGGAACCACTGGATTAGCCCACCTCTACATCTACAGAGATTCTGTGCTCATCGAGTATCCAATCTTTGGAAACTCACTTGGAAAGCAGAAGGATTATATATAGAAGGAGTGGATTTTACTACTTTCATTTCATACTTGGTCAGTTTTAGAATGAATATTGTATTGCCTTTAAGTTCTCTTTCTGATTGTCCTGAGTTTGAGAATTTAAAGATGAACTTCTGTGTATCCTTTTGTCTTTCCCTTTGCCCCCATAAGAATGTGCCTTGAGATCAGGGTCTGTATCTTGAATTTCTTTTATTTATTATTATTGCTATAAAACCTGGCTCATTATGAAAAGGAAAGAGCTCTGTGGATAGTTGCTCATTTAATTTGGTTCTATTAAAAGGGAATAATTAAGCTCAGTCTTCATGGAGAATATGTGGACATACAGATTCAGATAAGAACGTGGCCCACTCACTTTTCAAAATGTATTTTTTCAAAAGATTTAACCAGAAATAGGCACAGTGTTTCGCACGTGCTTGCAATAGATAGTACCCGTTAAAGGTATGGTAACCTCACATCTGTCGCATCGAGCCCGGGCCCGTGGAGAGAGAAAATCAAAGGGATAATTTGTTGGCTCCCTGCTGGAAAACATTCTTTCAAACATTTTCATTTCTATAACGGTCCATTCTGAGCCGCTCCTGGCGAGTGTGTCCCCTCACGAGGTGCTGGTGTCATGCTGACATTGCGTCAAAGCTGCCATCCGGTTAGCACGTTACATACTTGTTTCCTGTGAGTCACAGACAGTGTAGCATGGGCAAAGCTCCTCGCAAAGACTTGGCACACAGTTCTAAGAAGAGAAAACACAATAATATCGACTTAACTTTGCTTATGTGTAACGGGGAGGGAAATAACGTTAATTCCATTATCAAGGGCTGTCAGGCCCTAATGAGATTTTTCCCTCCTTGTTCCCTTGTCTCCATGGCTTCTAGTTAGTTCTGTTTTATAAATAGAAAGACTGTACTGACATTGTCCCTATAGAAATAAAGAAGTTAATAATTAATTATTAATGCTACCAGGGGCGTCATTCTTGAGGAGTCATGCAGGAATCAAACTAGGCATGCGTGGGTGAGATAGAGAGGAAGCCATTTTGGAAAAAAAAAAAAAGATGTGTAAGATTCTATAACTTTCTGAATAAACATTAATAGTGGTCATGACAGTGTGCTTTTTAATGTTTGTTTTATATATATTTATTAATTGATAGACTTTAGTTTTTAGGTTCACAGCAAAATTGTGCACAAAGTCCAGAGCACCCATATGCTCCTTGGTCCCCCTACTATGTACACACAGGCTCCCCTGCCATCAACATCCCACACCAGGGGGATACATTCGGTACAACTGGTGAGCCTCCTTTGATGAATCATTAACACCGAAAGGTCTGTTGTGTACATTCGGGCTCACGGTTGGTGTTGTACATTCTCTAGGTTTTGACAAATGTGTAATGATGTGTCTTGTCATTGTAACATCACACAGAATTGCTCCACTGCCCTACAAAATCCTATTTGCTCTTCCCTACACCCTAACCCATGGTAAGCACTCATCTTCTTATCATCTCCATAGTTTTGTCATTTCCAGAGTGTCATCTACTATAGTTAGAATCATACAGTATGTAGCCTTTGAAGTTTGGATTCTTTCACTCAGTAACATCCATTTAGGTTTCCTTTGAGTCTCTTTGGCTTGACAGCTCATTTTCTTTTTGCGCTGAGTAAGATTCCATTGTCTGGATGGACCACAGTTTATTTACCCATTCACCTGCTGAAGGACATCTTTGTTACCCCCGTGTTTTGCATATTATGAATGACCGTATGCCTTTAGAGGAAGTCTCTTTTATGCTGTTTCTTCTAAATAAAGATTTCTATAAAAATGAAAAGCAAATAGAATTAGGTTGTTGCAGACATCAAGGAGTCGGTGAGGAGAGCTTGAGTGTTGGGGAGGCCAAAGGGCATTGGATCATCTGATGTTCATTTCCCATGTGTTAACTTCTACCCCAGCTTGCAGTGAGTGTAAAGCCCAGTCTCCCCATTCAGGTAGTTAATGAGGTCTCTTTGAGGATTTCCCAAGAGTCCAGTAGAGTAATGATTAGACAAACACTCTCTGATGTTATGCAGATGTGCCTCTGAATCCCTGTGTCAGCACTTACCATTTGTGTGAAGTTAAGCGTGTTTCTTAATTATCCTGAGCCTCAATTTTCTCTTCTAGAAAAGGTGTCAGTAATGCCTTACTGCTAATGCCTTAGTGGTAATTTCTTGCATAGAAAAAGTGGTCAGCGGGCAATTACTTTTCTCCATTGGACTTACTGCTTT
This sequence comes from Ursus maritimus, assembly GCF_017311325.1. NCBI lineage: Eukaryota > Metazoa > Chordata > Mammalia > Carnivora > Ursidae > Ursus > Ursus maritimus. The sequence goes on from NW_024423897.1 coordinate 56,127,645, forward strand.
CCAATTTATTAAGACATTTACTTATTATCTTGTTTATTCTTTTTCCCTTACAAAAATATGAGCCCCGTGGGAGCAGATATATTTATCTGACTTGTTACTGATGGGTCTTCAGTATCTCGAAAAGTGTCTGATACACTTAATAAAAGGCTGTTGAATGAATGAATAAACTTTCCAAATGAACTGATGGGCTTCATAGAAGCTACTGTGTGCCTTTTGTCTGTATTCCAGGAACACTGGCCACAGAGTTGCCAATGAAAACTGTGAATATTAGCAAGTGGTGTTTTCCCGTGAGTTGAGGACCACTACTAGCAAATCAATTAATTTTACTGTGGTTCCTTCTCTCAATAAATGCGTTGAATTAGGATCTCTACTTATGATTGCAGAACTATCGAATTTAGCCATAAGAAGTCAAGGCACCGTGCCCTTTTCTGATGGGCAAAAATCACAGTGGGAATAAATTTTTTTCTTCTCCTTTTTTATTATTTTTCTGGTTTAGAAAGAAAAGAAAAGAAAAGAAATATGAACCTGCCTTGAATCAGAGAATTTGACAATGCTTATTGTCTATTCATAAACTTTTACTTTTTTTCATAATTACCTGCGTTTGCATCTGTTCATGACTTTGAATTATATGTACAATCTGGGTATATAAATATAAAAGAACTTCAAAGGCCCTTTTGTGGGTGAAGTGGCTGCCCTGGTCAGAGTGCTGCGATGGGCTTCTCAGGTGAGGGAAACTGAGGCAAAGGGGTGTGGGATATGAGCACAGCCCCTTCAGACCGAAGCTGAATGGGAGGGTGTCATGAGCCAAGTGCTGGTCACGTGTGGTGGACCCCTAAGGAGGATGGCCTGTCACTGGCTTGGGACAGAAGACTCCCAAGTTTCTCTTTGTTGATCAGCCACAGGTTCTGACACCTCTGGTGTCCAAGCCACTTCACGAGACTGAGAAAGGATGGAGCCTTTGCTATATACTCTGCTTCTCTGGAAGGGGACAGAGGGAAAGGCAGGCGGCGGGCGGGTGACAGCGGGCAGCAGGAGCTTCGGGGTCAGACCGGCTGCCACTTCTTACCCGTTCTGAGGGAGAAGCTGGAAAAATGTCCAAGTTAAGGCTTGGGTGACACGGGAGGTTATCGTCGAGGACACTGTCCCCCGGGTGGCATAGCAGCCACAGGCCCCCACGGTCCCGTGGGGTCTGTGTAGGTTCTCCCTGCTGAGCAGCGGGACCCGGTGGACAGTGGTGGGATCAGGTGTCAGCATGAGGTCCCCGCGGGCGGGTTATTTTGGGAGCCGCGCATGACCCTCTGTGCCAGCCCGTGTGAGCGTAGGCTGAACGAGGGACGTGGTTATTTCTGTATTATACATGTGTTTGAATGGATGCTTTTGAGCTAAGCTATGATAGCCAAGGCCCAATTTTACTGTAAAAATTATTTTCACTCGGTGCTCTTCTTTTTTTTTTTTCTAATTCAGAGAAATTAATGATGGATCACATGAAAGAAGAAAATGATCTACTTTCCTATCTGACTCGTTTCTAAAAATCTGACTTGTAGTCTCCAAAAGCTGCATTGTAAGGATGGGGTTTTTCTTGTGTCAGTTTAAATAAGATGTATTCTGCTTGCCTTGTTTCTCTTCTCTGCTGTGGGGGACCTTTAAGGAATTCAAATTGGGCCTTTCTTAATGTTCTCAAATTGCCAACATAGCTCTTTTTTTTTTTAGCAAATGAGCAGAAGAAAGGTGACAATCCTATTTGTTAAGTGCATTTGTTTTGAAGAAATGTGCTCAGACATTTTACGTATGTTGGATTAATCTACGGACACGTTCTCACCAAGGAATTCAATTTGTTTGGAGAGCAGATGAGAATCATTCCCTCCTTTAATTATAAATTCCTCACATATCTATTTCAAATAGACTGTGCTGAATGGCTCACTTGTGTAGCTTTTCCATGATCACGTAGCGAGAAGAAGAGTGTCAATGACACCACAAGAGGGGTTGTGGGGGGGGGCAAATGAAGTTCAACATGACCTAGCTAAAAATTGGATATCTTGAGTGGTGCTTGAAGGCACTGGATTTAAAGCAAATAACCACTTGGGTAGCCTAATAGAGAGAAATTTGTGCTTTGAATTGTAATGGGTGATAATGTTAGAAATAACGTCTCCATCAGTCTTCGGGGTTGTAACAGGGCTTCCCATCGGGAGCTGCTCCTGCCCTCCTCCAGTCTCTCCTTCAAGGGCCCTTTCATTCTTAAGTGTTAAATACCTACTTCGCTTTTCTATTCTGTTTGAATTGTTTTCAACATGCTATTTGAAGAGTGGTTTTCCTCAAAATTTCTGATACTCAAATTGGAGCTGACAGACCAGACATATTCGTCATGTAATCTGCAATTTCTAGCACGTTCCATACAGTGGTGGCAAAATGCATTCACCACTGTCCTGCAGGTCCCCTGGCTCTCTTCCCAATGGCGGTTTCTCCATCACCTTCCGTCTCACCAGACAGAGGGCCTGTGTCCTAGGAGGGCCAGTTCAGGTATATGTTTTATGAAAGTCTGGGGTTGTGTTCTTTTTTGCACAGTTTTAATTACAATTAAAGAAATTCTTATATTCTGGGCTGAGCATAGCACCTGCCATTTGGTAAGATCTCTGGACAAGTTTTGTGAAAAAGCTAACATTTTGGGCTTTTTTCCCCCCAAATTTTCTTTTGAACTGAAGGAAACCTGTTTTGTGCAGGTCACAGCCTTTCCATGGTAATGTCTCAATGCTATCAGCTAGAAATGCCTGGGTCACCCACCTGGGCCCCCTGAGCTTCCTAAAGACATCTGGCCTTTCCAAACCAAGACTGGACCAGCCCTTCTGGCTCCTATTGTGATTGCAGGATGCCCTCCAGCAACAACCACCAGGAAACTTTCAAAAAACAGAGGTTGATTTCTTACAAGGGGAAATTACGCAGCACCCCTGGGGCCAAATGGTGAGGTCATGGGTAGACAGAGATCATGTGGGCCTAGGGTCCTGCTTTTACTGGGGTCCAGGGTGGTTGCCTAGGCTCACAGGGGCTCACTCTTTATCGGTGAATTTAAAGCATAAGAGAAGGGAATTTAAAGTGTGGGAAGAGAAATGACGAGTGGTCCAAATTGTAATTGAAATCACAAAGGACCCTGCCTGGGGGAAGGTGGCTGGCTCATGATCTACTTGTGTGGCTGGTAGTGTGTGTTTATTCGAGATAGTCCTCTTGGAGGTGGATCCCTGGGCAATCAAAGCTCACTGTCAGGGCTTGCACTGCAAACCCGTTGCTGTTCCCTTAATTCTGCATTCAAATCTGGCTTTTTCTAGTTGGGCAGAAGCTGCTGATGGACAGACACTCTTTGGATGTAATGTCTGTATGTGTCACCTGCCTGTTTGGATCTCAGGAAAGCCTGTAGGAAGATGGTGCGTGAGCCCTGCCCGAGATTTCAGGTTGTTCACAGTGGGCTGATCACCATGAAAATATAAAGTGGTTTCTCACTGGAGCTAAAGGCAAAATACATAACAACCAGAAACACCAACCAGTGAACATTTCAAAAAAGATGCTTTTTACAAACAAGTCTTTGTTGAGGTACAATGCGGAAGACACAAGAGGATAGTTCATACTAAAATGTATTTAATTCAGAAGGAATTTCATAGACGTCTAACATTATCTTTGCACAGTTTTTTAAATGGATGGTGGATTTCGAAGAGACCTAAATATCTTTCTGTTTGCAGAAAAGACCCTAAAATGGCCAAATTTTATTCCAGAATATAATGAGTAAATATTGTACATAAATACTTACGATCAGGAGGCAACAAGCACCGCGGTAAAGAGCGTAGACCCGGGTGGTTTAGGAACTGAGTTAACTTGAGCACCTCGAATGCAGGTATGTGCAGGCATCTGCCCCACATGGATGATGGCATTCGACAGACGCAGGGTTGATATTAGTCATTGATTTTCCTGGGCAGTAATGAATAATGTTGCAAAGAGCGGAATATAGTCACAGTAGAATACGATAGACCAAGACAGTCTTTCACAACAAACTTACCCGTGAGAGGCAGTGGATTGCATCTGAGTCATTGTATAAATGCTGCTTATACGGCATGCAAGATATAAAATTACCCGTGGTGCCATCTGGGAGCTCGGTCACTCGTCATCTCAGTCCACCTGCAGATGGAGATGCCCATCGAGGGAGGATTAGCCTGTCCAAGGGAGCACGGAAGAGCAGGCGATTCAAGCCAAAGTGGGGATGGAACAGACTCCCAGCTGAGCATTTGGTGGCGCTTTCCTGCGTTACCGAAGCAGAACACGACTCCAGAGGCCACGAGAGGAATGTGGGAGGTAACCCATTTCCTCCCACTCAAGGTGGGAAAAAGACAAGGAGGCTGGCTGCCCCAGTGTGGTCTAGTGCTAGACTAGAGGTTTCAGGCAGTGCGGTTCGATGAAAAAGAAGATAAGAAAATATGAAGATATAAAATCAATCCATGTTTTTGGCCCCTAAACACAAGTTAATCAAGTGTAAGTATCAGAAGAAGTAAGAATTTAGTCAGGTTGCAAGTTACACAATAAAGAGTCAACAATTTCATGTCTACCATCAAAACCTGGTTAATAATATAACAATGTAATGTGATTCCATTCGTGACGGCAGCAAAAATACAAAACATCTAGGAGTGTGGGAGCCGTGTAGCTCTTTGGTGCTGCCTTAACTTTTTTTTTTTTTAAGATTTTATTTATTATTTATTTGACAGAGAGAGAGAGCATAAGTAGGCAGAGTGGCAGGCAGAGGGAAGGGGGAAGCGGGCTCCCTGCTGAGCAGGGAGCCCGACGTGGCGCTTGATCCCAGGCTCCCGGGACCATGACCTGAAGGCAGACACTTAACCGGCTGAGCCACCCAGGTGCCCCCAAGAGCCTCCTTATGTTGATGTTGGTTGACCTGAGTTTCTTGGTCCTTAGATTGTCTTGAGAGGCTGCAGTCTCTTATCTGTGGCTTTTTCGTGATTGGAGTTCAGTGATGGAAGAGGACGTGGTGGGCACATGGCTGGTCCTCTTCTGGTGCCTCCTTGGTGTTAGCAGTCATTCAGGGCACCCCCTGCTTCTTCTGCCCCAGTGCTCACACCGGTGGTTCTCTGGGGGGAGCAGGCACTCTGGCTGCTTGACCCAGGATGGGGGGAGCAGGCACCATTGGTTAGTGGTTCTGAATGGGGTTCCCCAGGTAATCCCCATGGATTTTGCTTTTCTTGCTCATTGCCTCTGTTGCTTCTGAACTTGGAGCAGCTCTGGAGGCACCATGGTGTTTACCAGCAATCTTTTTAGTTTATATTTGAAGCTGTGGTTTCTTTGTGTAGATGAGCTGGTTTCCTTCCGGTCTTTCAGGGATTCCTCAAGATTTCTGGCCCACATGGTAGTTTCTCCATGTCTTCCAGCACTTCCCTGAACATTTTTTTTTTAATTAAAAAAAATTTTTTTTTTTTTAAAGATTTTATTTATTTATTTGACAGAGAGACAGCCAGTGAGAGAGGGAACACAAGCAGGGGGAGTGGGAGAGGAAGAAGCAGGCTCCCAGCGGAGGAGCCTGATGTGGGGCTCGATCCCGGAATGCCAGGATCACGCCCTGAGCCGAAGGCAGACCCTTAACGACTGCGCCACCTAGGCGCCCCTAAAAAAATTTTTTTAAAAAGATTTTATTTATTTTTTTGAGAGAGTGAGTGCACACAGGAGCAGGGGGAGGGGCAGAGGGAGAGGGAGGAGCCTAATGTGATTCGGGGCTCATGATACAGAGCTTGATCCCAGGACCCCGAGATCATGACATAAGCAGAAGGGAAACACTTCACTGACTGAGCCACCCAGGCACGCCCCAATACTTTCTTTTAAATGCAACCATCCTTTGTGATTTCCAGGGTCCAAGGATGGGAAGAGGAACCAGGTTCATGTGCTCAGATGGCATCTTGGCCCCACCCTGGATCAGGACCCCGGATTATACAAGGGTTCACACAGCTTCCCGAGGCTAGAGTTGCCAGATAAAATATATGGTGCCCATCTGAATGTGCACAGATAAACAGTGCATAATCGTGTCAGCATAAATCTGTCCTGTATTTACCCCTCACCCAAAAGTATCCACTGTTCATCTGAAATTTACATTTAACCTTAAAAGCTCTGTGCTGTTCATCTGCAATTCAGATTCACTTGCCACATCCTGTATTTTTATTTGCTAAATCTGGCAACCCTACCCCTGGTGTCTGGTGTACAGAAGCCACACTGCCTCTGGGGCTGCATGTGTGATGCAGGGAGGGGAGGAGAGAATGACCGACACTCTAGGGACCCTGCAGCATGGGCTCCCTAGAGCCCGAATACTGCCGATGCATTAGTACCATCCACCTCGGGAGCTGGGTCAAATGAAATGGTAGCTGAACTGAAATTGACATACCTGGTATCCATCAGGTGCTTTCTTTTTTTTTTTTTTTTAAGATTTTATTTATTTATTCGACAGAGATAGAGACAGCCAGCGAGAGAGGGAACACAAGCAGGGGGAGTGGGAGAGGAAGAAGCAGGCTCACAGCGGAGGAGCCTGATGTGGGGCTCGATCCCATAACGCCAGGATCACACCCTGAGCCGAAGGCAGACGCCTAACCGCTGTGCCACCCAGGCGCCCCCATCAGGTGCTTTCTTAATGCCAACTTCCTCATTATCTGAGTTCTTTCGGGCTCCTATAACAAAGCACCATGCCGTGCTAGGTGGCTTATAAACAACAGAAATTTCTCACAGTTCTAGAGCCTGGAAAGTCCAAGATTAAGGCGCTGGCAGATTTGGTGCCAGGGAAAAGCCCGAGTTCTGGAACCAGACAAAACTGTTCTGTTTATGGACAGCCCTTACTCACGGTTTCTGCAAATGGCAGAGAGAGGCTGAGCGGTCTCACGGGAACCTTTTCTGTATGGCCTAAGCCCACTCCTGAGGGCTCCCCCTCAGGACCAGATCCCCTCCAAAGGCCCTGCCTCCCAATACCATCACCCTGGGGGTTAGGCTCCAACAAATGAATTTGATGAGGAGGGGACACAAACATTCAGACCCGAGCAATAATTAACTATATGAATGATCCAAATAACACGTAACAGTGAATAAATGAATTTCTAGCAAGAAATATGCCAATATATAAAAATAAATGTGATCATTTCAAATGTGATACCATAAAGTCTACTGATGTATTTCTACTACTTTGCTTGAAATGTGAAATAATTCTCCCACAGTATTATTAAAGCGTGCTCTTTAATGACAGCTCTTTTAGTGTTTTCGCTTAGTCATTAACTTCAAAGATAGTGGATGTTGACTGTGTTAGCCAACTCCTTGCTTGTGGCCTCCTGATGATACGCTAAGTAAGAGGCAATGTGTTACTGATGCAGAGATCACATATTTTTTATGTTTTTCTGACTGTGGGAGGCCAGTGAAACGATATTAGGGGCTAATTATTGTTGACATATTTGTCAAGTAATTATAAAAACCACGAACATGGCTTTCCTTTTTCTCGAGCAAAGGAACATGGAGCAGCACGTGCTTTGCCTTCATCTTTGGAAAAAAATTTCTTATGAAATTGCCTGCATTTGAATGGTTTCAAGTTGCAAATCTGTTCCTTTTTCTTTCTGAAAAGTCTGTGAATATTCATAATTTCCAGTTTTCAGCTGTTCAGGGGAACAAGTTCATTCTCTCTTTTCCTTATTATTCTCAGGTGACAGAATTTTGATTCGGTCCTTCCTGGGACTCGCGCCTTGCCGAGGATGATTTTGTGAATAAAGGATTGGCTCCCAGGAACTGTCACGCGTTGAGTCCTGTTTCTTCCTATCTGTTCCTGCGCATGCTGGCAATACGGTCCATGTCGGCTGAAGCCATACTGGCCCTTGACATTACCTGTATCTTTAATAGATTTTTATTCTCTGTCTGATTCCTCTACAGCTGCTTCCTTCCTTCCCCCAAGTCTGTGAATATTTATTTATTTATATTTAACTGCACTCATTTTGTAACTGAAGCTTTGTAGTCATTGGGTCTGATTTACTTTTCTCTTCTGAACCTTTTGATACAGGAGAATGTAATTTAAGGGCGTGGCTAGTGCACACCTGGGTGAGGGGACACCTGGAGGTAAAGAGAAGTAACACTGAGAATTCTTACTGCAGCATTTTCAGCTAACTTTATTTAAGTGGTTGCTAATTTACTCATCTGTGTAAATTATAATAACCTTTTTGTCCATCGGGACTTGTTTTTGATACATAGTATCAAGTCTGTAAGGGTACTGCTTACTTTGTTTTGCACTCAGAGCTTTGTTCAGGCTTTTGATATGGATATGTTCTGGTTTCATTCATTTACTGCTTCCTGTTAGCTCTGTCATCTGGCAAGTCACTCCTTTAAACAGCCTGGAAACCAGGGCCTGGGTTTCCAGGTAGCTTATGAGGATAGGAGTAAGGACCTTTGCCTTCCTGAGATTGAGAGAAGAGTGTGAGAGAGATGGAGGGGGGAGGAAAGAGGAGGGGAGCCGAGCTGGGAGGGAGACCAGAGTTGGGGAGGAGGACAGGAGAAAGAAGGGGGGAGGATGGAGGGAGAGGTGGAGGGAGGCTGAGGAGTCTCGGAATGAGAAGGTGAACCGCCTTTGTCCATAAAGGGCATTACTAAAGTGCTTCTGAATCCGAATTAGTGGCATGATAATTTCATGCAATATTTAATACAATAGGGTCACTACAGGAAAAAAAAAAAAAAAAAAAAAAAAAAAGGTCAGGGAGAGAAAGGGAAGAGGAAGTGAAACATACACTAGAAAGGACTTGCTTAGGTTGTAAGTGACTAAAAAAAAAAAAAAGTACAAACAGTACTTTGAAGTTGGGGTTTCAAGTTAATATGTGCTCTTCATGAATTTTTAAATTCCTAAGAATTTTATAAAGGCAAATGGAAAGAGATAAAGGAAAGAGGCTCCCTTAATTTCCTAGAATAAATGATCATTATAGCCCCCTGTGCTGAAGTCCAGTTGAAGCCCCTTGCAGAGCAAATCCCAAACAAGGGAGGTGGGTTTCAGGGCCCCGCCAACTGTGTGCACCTCTGCCCATCTCTCTCTTCATTGGCAGCCTTTGGTAGCATGGACATTGGCTCTCCAGCAGTCACGTTATGAAACGTTGACCAGCACACACTGGATGCCCCCATGCCCTTCCAGTGACCAGTATCCACGTTGCTTGTTACTGGATCCCCCGATGGGCCATTTTTCCTCTTACCTCCCTCTCATCCGGAATGTCAGCCCCTAGGGATGCCCACTCCAGGTTGTGTCTTGCGCTCTCAATCAAAATTTATTTGCCCCGAGTTCTTTTCTTGTAAGCAGCTGGACTGCCTTAGAGGATCTCCAGTTCCCTTGATAGGACTCCCTGTGCTTGCATTGAATTAGTAGGATATTTTTCCTACTAATTGTGGCACATGGGAAAACATGGCAAGATGGTCTGGACCTTCCAGAGCCTGGTCTCTCCATGACCGAGGTGGAGGTAATGTGAGGTCCCGCTCAGCCTCAGGTCACAGCACCTGACCTCTGCATCTTCCTGTGTATGCCACTGGCCTTAGCGATCACAACCATAGCACATTCAAGGACAAGAGAAAAATAACGTTTGGGTTGACAAAGGTAATTTTGGGGCCAGTGAAATTTCATGAGGAGCAGAGACTATGTTTTGTTGACTGAGCCATCAGTTCAATTTCGGTGAAACAGAATGGCTTGGAAATGTGATTTCCATTTTGTGCCTTCCACAGGGGCATTTGATTGACCCTCGTCCCCAGGGAGGCTGAAATAGATGTGTCTATGCATTAGGATCTTTCACTGGGATGGGGGGTGCGGGCTGTGCAGGGCTGTGCTCTTTGTTTAGATGGGAGGACGAGTCAGTGATAAAAGGCACCTCCTCACCGGAGCCTTGTGTGTGGCCTCTCGGTGAGCCCCAGGTCTCTGTGGACATCTGGCCTTCTGGAACCTCAGAGCTCGCGGGCACCTCTGTTATGATTAAATCTGGCCTCTAAACAAATGAGTGGAACTGAAAGAAAGGTCAGGGAGAGAAAGGGAAGAGGAAGTGAAACATACACTAGAAAGGACTTGCTTAGGTTGTAAGTGACTAAAAAAAAAAAAAAAGAAAAGAAAAGAAAAATCGCTCAATCTCTAACAGTTTAAGCGGAAATCTGTGAGCAAAGTGTACACAGGAATCATCTTGCGTGTATTATACCAGATGTGTATCTCATATGGCGCGTTTCAATCTCTTAGTGGTTAGGATTGTTCATCTCTAAACGGTAATGAACTGTGCCTGCCCACGGGTCAGTGGATCTAAATTTTACCTGGTGTGATTCATCCTGTCTTGCCCTGGATTGAGGATGGAAGGTTAGGAAGGAGCGGAGGGCTGATGCGTCTAATTGACAGACTTGTCATGCGTCTCTCTGTTTCCCCAGAGGGAGGGAGGTAGTTATCAGTCCGCTCTGCTTCTGAGCTGGTTTTTCCCCTCCTTCACAGGCTGGAGGACCACTTGAGCCTCACATCTTCCAGCTGAAAGCAATAGGAGCAGATTTGCGATGTACAATTTCCCTGATTAATTGAAGAATACACATGGCTTATTCATACTCACAAAAGCAGGGTTGCCACCAAAACCGAATCTAATTGGCTAAATAAATAACCCTCAGGTTTTATTGCCTGCAGCCTTTCCTTTATTGAATTATTAATGCTGTGTCCCCCTCCAGATCAGCGCCAGCTAATGACGGATTTGCCTCAGGCAGTTAATCTTCTCCAATCGGTTGTAAATAGCCCTGATGACTTATTTTGCTAACTTATAGCTTATATCATTGGCTCAGCTTTCAAAAACAGCTTTGGAATCAGGAACAGGGTAAAAATTAAGCAATTTTCAGCATCGTATTTTTTTTTTTTTTTAATAAACAAGTATATCTGGTTGTTTTCCTATAGTCCAAACCTGGCGTTTGCAACTGGTGGTGATTTCTTTTGTCATGCCGGGATACAGTTGTAGTTGTCACAACTTGCTGGGAGAGCGTGTGCTAGTGGTGTTGTGTGGTGAGAGGACAGGATGCCCATGAACTCCATCCAAAGCACAGGACGCCCCCTCTTTCCCCACAACAGAGAATTCTCAAACTCCAAATGTCTATAGTGCTATGGCTGGGAACCCTTAGTTGAAACAGATTCAACAGGAGGGGGAAAAAAAAGCAATTCGCAGGGAGCTTCCTGGTGGACATTTCATGCATTGCTTCACTTAAGAGGTATTCCGTGAGTCCAGCTCTACTGAGGAGCCGTGCTGGCCCCGGGGTAATGACGCGCATGCGCACGAACGTTGCGTTGGCAGCGCCATCTGCGCAGGACGTGGCCATCCTCAGGATGACGCCCAACCTGAAGTGCTGCTTGAGGTGAGTAGATTGTAGTCGTGATTCACAGTGGGGACAAAAAGCAGATACTGCTTTCGTTCTGTGTTCCTGGTGTGAAGTGAGAAATAAGGCCTGAAGAGGGATTTTACGGCTTCCCGTAGAGGCCCCGCTTCCTACTGCCATCACTAAGCACTTGCCTCTTGCGCCGCGTGGGCACGAAGGTGCAGAGCCCTGTGCTTCCGTTCCTCTGATCCGTGCAGCCTTCCTGCAGGGCGGGTGTCATTCCAGATGGAGAAGCTGAGGCTCCGGAACGGGGAGCCGCGTGTCCTGCGCTCACCGCTCCCGAGCAGCCGAGGTGTCCCCTGCCTCTAGAGCTTGTCCCACCACCTCTGCTCTTTGTCCCCCTTTGCACCTTTGGGAGGAGAAGCCGTGTTATTTTCTAACGACGACTGGTATTTTTATTTGGTCTTTATTGGTAATGAATAATGGAGGGTTATGGCAGCTGAATTAATAAACATGCATTAAAAAAATAATAAAGGGTAAAGGTTAGGGATGAGTTTGGGCTGATTCAGCCCAAGAGGCGGAGCTCAGGGTGGTTTGGGGATGGGCGTGGACTGGACACTGACTCCACACAGCCACCTGCTCAAGGGGGGCTGCTCCTCTTCCGCGTCCCGCTCAAGTGCTTAGCGTCTTTCTTGGCACGGATGCGTCAGAAAGTCTTCGTGACTTGGAAAAGGAATACAGAAGGCCGCTCACAGTATGAAAAGCTGTTTAGCCTCACTCATAATGAAGGTAATTTTTTAAAAAAGATTTACTTATTAGAGAGGCAGAGAGGGCAGGAGTGAGATGGGATGAGGGGGGTAGAGAATATCAAGCAGACTCCACGCTGAGCACAGAGCCAGATGTGGGGCTCCATCTCATGACCCTGAGTTCATGATCTGAGCCGAAACCAAGAGGCAGATAACAACTGTGCCACCCAGGCGCCCCCATCATTAATGTAATTTAAACTGTCACCTGATTTTCACCTATCAGATTGGCAAAGATTTTTTAAAAAATAGATATCCCCGGTATGTGCAAGGGTTCATGTGAATCTAACAGCCATTGGGTGGTTTAAGAAGTAACTAATATTAATTGATCTGGTGATCCCACCAGGAATTGACCCCGTATTCATGCCTGCCTAACTGTGCAGTGGTCGATGATGTTCATTGCTTTCTTATTTTTAATAGTGGAAAAAGTGTCCTTAAGTGTCCTTAAGAAGGGACCTAGTTAAATAAAGTGTGAAGTAGTATATATGGCCTTTAAAAATAAGGGAACATATCTGTGTTTGCAAACATGTAAACATATCCACAGTATATTTGGTGAATGCAGTAAGTTATGAAACAGCATCTGTAGTCCTCTTGTGTATGCGTTTTTGGTCACAATGCATGGAAAAATCAAAGAATATACGTCAACCTGTTCTCACTGGCTGCCTCTGTGAAATGAATTGTATTGGGGGATGGAAGGAAAGTTTTTTTCACTTTCTGTAATCCTATACTTTTAATGACAACTACCATGCATTAGTTTAAAATGAAAAAAAAAACTTTTAATTGAAAACACATTTACTGAGGACCTCTTAAATGCCAGGTGCTCTGCTCAGCACTGAAAACATAAATATGAATGAGACATTTTTTCCTGCTACGGAGTAGCTTCCACGAGAACTAAAAAAGAAAAGAAAAAAATCTAGTGATGGCCAGATTAACCCCATTTTCTGTTTTTGGGTCCTTAGTTACTTTGTTGCTCAGGACAGGTTAAAGTCTGAATAAAATCATTTGATACTGTGCAGGTGAATTGTTTTTTGTGTACTTTTGAAGCAATTTTTGAGTTTTATGAAATAGAAATGTTTTAATTTTATTTTTTCAAAGAAATGTTATTCTAAAAGCTGCAGTTTTCATCAAAATGCATTCTCTATGTGTATCATGGTCAGATGTTTTCGTGGAGAATGCATTCACAGGGAATCTGCTATGAGACAGGCACCGGGGATATCTTGATGAGCAAGATGCGTGTGGCCCTTTCTTTTTTAAAGCCTAGTTGGGGAAACGGAAAACAAATAAGGAAATGAAGACTTGAATATATCATTAAAGTTGAGATAAGGGCTGTGGAGCCCATGTGTGGGGGGAAGATCTTGACAGGGCTGTCCACAAAGGTCCCACTGAGGACATGACATTTCAAGTAGCCGCAAAGAATGTGAAAGCACCAACCACACAAGAAGGAGGGAATGTTCTAGTATGAGAGCCCCGAGCAGGGAAAGGCTGGCCATGTTTCTGAATCCAGTGGCCGGGAGAGTTGGCCAGAGTGGAGCGGGACAGGAAGGCAGGGCTGGAATGCTCTTCCGCCCTGCAGAGTGGACCAGCCCTTTCTGCTCTGAGGATGGAAACAGCTCTGACATAGAGGGAAAATTCCAGGGAACTTGGAAGTAGAAGATGAGTCATTCCATAGCATCTTGCACCTGGTGGGTATTCCTTTCCTGATTACTTAGTAAGTAGACACCTCTTTTATTTTTTTACTCTTTTTTTAAAAGACTTTATTTACTTATTTATTTGACAGAGAGAGAGAGAGACAGCTAGAGAGGGAACACAAGCAGGGGGAGTGGGAGAGGGAGAAGCAGGCTCCCCACCGAGCAGGGAGCCCGATGTAGGGCTGGATCCCAGGACTCTGGGATCATGACCTGAGCCGAAGGCAGACACCCAACTACTGAGCCACCCAGGCACCCCTGAAGACCTTTTTATTTTATTTCTTTTTATTTTATTTTTTTTATTTTTTATTTATTTTTATTTATTTATTTATTTTTTTAATAATGATTTTTTATTATATTATGTTAGTCACCATACAGTACATCCCCGGTTTTCGATGTAAGGCTCGATGATTCATTAGTTGTGTATAACACCCAGTGCACCATGCAATATGTGCCCTCCCGCCTGCCCATCACCGGTCTATCCCATTCCCCCCCCCCTCCCTCTGTAGCCCTCAGTTTGTTTCTCATAGTCCATAGTCTCTCATGTTTCATTCCCTTCTGATTACCCCCCTTTCTTTATTCCTTTCTTCCCCTACTGATCATTCTAGTTCTTATGTTCCATAGATGAGAGAAATCATATGATAGTTGTCTTTCTCTGCTTGACTTATTTCACTAAGCATTATCTCCTCCAGTGCCGTCCATGTTGTAGCAAATGTTGAGAACTCGTTCTTTCTGATTGCTGAGTAATATTCCATTGTATATATGGACCACAACTTCTTAATCCAGTCATCTGTTGCAGGGCATCTCGCTCCTTCCACGATTTAGCTATTGTGGACATTGCTGCTATGACATGTGGGTGCATATGGCCTTCTCTTCACTACGTCTGTATCTTTGGGGTAAACACCCAGTAGTGCAATGGCTGGATCATAGGGTAGCTCAATTTTTCTTTTAAAGGGACCTCCACACGGTTTCCAGAGTGGCTGTACCAACTTGCATTCCCACCAACAATGTAGGAGGGATCCCCTTTCTCCACATCCTCTCCAACAATTGTTGTTTCTTGCCTTGTCTATTTTTGCCATTCTAACTGGCGTAAGGTGGTATCTCAGTGTGGTTTTGATTTGAATTTCCTTGATGGCTAATGATTTTGAACATTTTTTCATGTGTCTGTTAGCCATTTGTATGTCTTCATTGGAAAAGTGTCTGTTCATATCTTCTGCCCATTTTTTGATTTGTTTATTTGTTTCTCGTGTATTGAGTTTGAGAAGTTCTTTGTAGATCTTGGATACCAGTCCTTTATCTGTAGTGTCATTTGCAAATATATTCTCCCATTCCGTGGGCTGCCTCTTAGTTTTTCTGACTGTTTCCTTGGCTGTGCAGAAACTTTTAATCTTGATGAAGTCCCATAAATTCATTTTATCTTTTGTTTCTCTTGCCTTTGGGGATGTATCATGAAAAAGGTTGCTTTGGCCGATGTCGTAGAGGTTGCTGCCTATGTTCTCCTCTAGAATTTTGATGGATTCCTGTCTCACATCGAGGTCTTTCATCCATTTGGAGTTTGTTTTTGTGTATGGTGTGAGATAGTGGTCAAGTTTTATTCTTTTGCATGTAGCTGTCCAATTTTCCCAGCACCATTTATTGAAGAGACTGTCTTTTTCCCACCGGATGTTTTTTCCTGCTTTATCAAATATTAGTTGCCCAAAGAGCTGAGGGTCCATTTCTGGGCTCTCTATTCTGTTCCATTGGTCTATGTGTCTGTTTTTGTGCCAGTACCATGCTGTCTTTGTGATCACAGCTTTGTAGTACAGCTCGAAATCCGGCATCGTGATGCCCCCAGCTTTGTTTTTCCTTTTCAACAGTTCCTTGGAGATTCGGGGTCTTTTCTGGTTCCATACAAATTTAAGGACTATTTGTTCCAGTTCTTTGAAAAACGTTCTCGGTATTTTGATCGGGATAGCATTGAAAGTGTAGATTGCTCTGGGTAGCATGGACATTTTAACTATGTTAATTTCCTGAAGACCTTTTTAAAACACATATAAACGCTTCAGATGAAATACCAGAATGTCCTAAAAAAATAAATTAATAAATAAATAAAGTGAATGTGGCTAATACTCCCTCATTGGACTCCTGTTTCCTGGTGGGAAGGTCTGTCCTTGCCTTTGATTTATGTCTGCCTCAGCTGGTGACCGCATGGGTCTGGCTTCTGCCCCTGAACTCCTTCACTCAGGGGCGTTTTGGTTTAACCTTGCCTGCAGGCTCAGCCCTGCAGAGTGCGTCCCCTTCTAACTTGGCCTCAGCCTGGTGGGCGGGAGTGGCCTAAACCGAGCAGCTCTGACTTAGCTGAAAGTCACTTCTGCTCCCAGCCCCTGATCTTTTGGGAGTCAGCCTAGAGGGGCTGGACTCTTCACTGGGGGGCGAGCGGGGGGCTTCTTTCTTTCAACATCCACAACTTTTTATTTGCACACCCTTTATCACTTATGATTTTCCTATTATTTGAATGCTTTGGCATATCGTTAGTCTTTTTTGGAGGGCAGACGTCAATGGGATATGTCTTGCATGCTGTGTAATTAACAGTTGCCATGTCGTTCGGAAGGGGCGTGATGAGTGTGCTTTTCGTCAGCTCCTTTGGACTCCTTGGTGTCACTGATGGGCTTGTCACTCTGTCTTTTGATCACGGATTCCTGACTTTGCTGTTCCAGCTCCCAGCATCTGGACTCCTGCCCTCTAATCTGACCCCCTGCTCTCAGGCCATGAGAACGTATCGCTTCTCCACTCCCTGGCTGCCCAGTCCCCGGGACCGGTGTGCAGATGTTCATGACCTTGCCCCGTGCCAGCTGGCTAGGCTGGGCTTTCTGTGGGTGCCCTGTGCCGGCCCAGCATGTGCTGTGCACACCGCCTGCCCCAGCCCATCTCCCTGGCTGGCTTCGTCCACTCTCTTGTGCTTTTCCCACCCCCTCTCCTGCCTTCCTCTTCTCCCGTCTTCTCTCTTCTCTGTTCTCCCCGTCTCCCCAGTTCAGCTACTGCACTGTGGGTTTGGCCAAAATTTCAGGGTCAGATCTTGATGCCCTGCCTGCTCCCTTTCTTGGACTGGCTACTTGATCTTGGACAGTCTGGCCCTCTAATGTCTGTCCCTGGAGAGTCAGAACCCAGGGCATGGCCCCCTGATGTTTTACTGGTTCTCACTGGGTCTGCTGGTCTGCTAATACTCTTCATTTTTACTACGGATTCCCATATTCAGCCAATAGTTGTATTAATGAAAGCCGTGCAATTCGCTGGTAAAACTGTTGCTTACAAATAGATTTGTTTTAGGTTCTGTTTATTCTTATTTTAAATCATTCAGGACTCGGTGACCTGGTAGTTCTTTCCCTGTTCACTTTTATCTTACTTATTAATTATGGGAATAGACAGAAAGAAACACGAAGAAGGGAACGCTTTAAAATATGGAGCAAAGGCCTGCTCAGCAGTAAGGACAGGAATGAACAATGCCGTATAAATAATATGAGTATTATGCAGTTGTTAAAAATCTTGCCTTTCCCAGATTTCACTGTGTGCAAGGAAATGTATCTTATCCAGTAAACATCCAGTTATATAGAAATATGTATTTTAGATCCATTACATATATATTTCTAAAAAAATAACTATGAATAGGTAAGAGGCCCGGAAGAAATGGGTGAAAGTGATAATGGTGATCAGATTATGAATGATTTTTTTTTTTTTTTTGTATCTTTGTACATTTTCTGCAGTGGGTATGTGCAGCTTACCCACTGAAGGTAAATAGACCTGTGAAAACATTAAGTACATTTATGTAAGTAACCAAAAATTATTGTGCATTATTGTGTGTATTATTTTTGTTTGCTCGTTTGCTGGTTTTGCTGCTTTTCCCCCTCACCTCCAAGCCTCTTCTCCCCCTGGGGATCTGCTGTTTTAGTCCGTTCCTTTGGCTGTTGCCCCAGACTGTGCCGGGGATGATTTCTGTGCCTGTGCCAACAACACGGGGAAAAATGCAACAAGGACTCACCTTCTTCTCTGAATGCAGGGCAGGAACTTTTCATTTCATACCTTATTCGCACAGCACAGAATTGATTTCCAAAGTCACATAATGCTATCAGGGGGTGCCATAAGAGAACAAAAATCAAAACAAAAACCTCTTCTGGAGCACCGTATGTTATCTTTTCTATGCTCAAAAGTGTCAAGAGGCAGACAGAAGGAAAAACAAAAATCAAAAACACAACCAAACACTGCCAAGCTTTTAGAGAAAAAGCGGGAGAAAAATTTCCCAAGGGAGGGATGCCTTTAGAAAGCATATGACAGGCTGTCTGTACTGGAGAGACAAAGGCAATGATTTGATGGCTTTTTTATTTTTTAATTAAACATGTATAGTTCTGTTTTTAATAATTTCATTATGGGTCTTAGATGGTAAAGAGCTTCACATCATTATACTAAGAGTTGCAAGTGGTTACTTTTCTTCATTTTTCCTTCAAGCAAAATTGACGTAAAAATGTACCACAGAGCATTTAATTTTGAGTGACTGAGTTTACTTGTAACTATATCCTTCAGGTAAGATTTAATGACTCTTAGCCAAGGCAATAGATCCAGACTAACTGAGAAAACGGTTAATAGCAACAGTTATTCAATATTGTACACATGACTAATAAAATTGAGTTATGGTGCGTGTTTTGGATATTTACAAAAATCTCTCTCTTGCTTATTATTCTCATTGACCCAAAGATGTGTTACTTTGTCAGTCATCTTTTGGAATTCTGCGAAGTCATGGCTAGTTCTCAGTGAAGCCTTCCTATGCTTACTTTGGGACTGAAGCATTGTCAGTTTTTCTGGTGGTTATGGACTTGGGGGGGCACATTGTTCTCCCCCCACCCCCATTCACACAGGGACACAGAGACTTGGAAGGTAGCCATCCCACATGGAGCAGGGGGAAATCTGTCGTGTCTCGGTGCAGCTTCCCCTGTCCAGATCTCCCCCCAGGTGCCCAGCTGGGCAGTGCCGTGAGGAGACCCACACATGTGGTCCTGCAGGGATCAAGAAATTAGCCTAGTTGTTTTCAGACCCCATCACTGGTCCATCCTCAAGCATCCACATCACCCTTCCTGTAGATTTAGGGATGTGGTCTGTGGATGTGACTGAATTGGGTACAAGTAGGTAGAGTGACCCCAAATGGACATAATAGAAACGTATTTGCATTCATAAAAATCACAGGTCAAGCAAACTTCCAAATGCTACCCGAAAGCATTTCTGTCCACCACTGAGAGATCACTGTTGTCATCTTCTTTGTACTTTTTTGTATTTTCCAAAATGTGTTACAGTAAATACATATTCTGAAAAATATTGTTATTTATTTAAAGGAAGATTTAAAAAACCCTAGGGAATGTTTAGCACCCATAGCTGAACTTTTTAGGTTGCCATGGAAAGCAGTAGAATGTTAGGTAGGAGGCCTGGGGAAGCTGCCCCAACGCTGGATGGGATTCGTCAAAATCATAGTCTTCGTTCCAAGAGTGGAAGGGTCAGCCAGCATCTCAAGTCAGACATTTCTAATTTGGCAGAATTACTGTCATTTACTGTTATTAAAGCGACAGCAGAAAACAAGGCCTACTCCTTTATTTTAAATAAAATCTAATCACAAGTTTCATTCTGAGTAATGAAAGACTCCTTAGCTGATCCTCCCTATGGTTTTAGTAACAGCATGAGTCAGTGGAGCGAGGGGCAGCCTTAGGCTCCGAATCTGGGCTCAGTGGTTACAGAGATGTGAGTAACACTGAGCTTCCCATAGCCCGGAGCAAAGTGCCTTACCTCTCTTCTATCCATAAAATGGGGATAATAATGCTTATTTGCTTACCTAGCTCACTTGGGTGTTGTTAGGATTAGTTGGATTTCGTTAGCAAAAAGGCTTTGAAGTTTTAGTGCCCTGAATGGTGTTATTACTAATAAACGTGTAAAACCTTCCTCTGCAGTGTTCCCCTATTTGTAGTGTTTAGTAATTCCACACAAGGAAGCAGCGTCCCGCGGGCATGGAGCCAGACCCACGCTGGGCCGGTCGGGCTCAGGCCTGCCTGGACCACACCGCCCACCTTGGCTCCCACCTCCCAGCACAGAGCTGCTGCTTACCTGCCTTGGCTTGATTCTGGCTTAGAGGCATCTGGCGCTTATTTACTGAATTCTGTCAAGGGAGAAAGCCACCCATGCTCACAGCTCTCCAGTCTGTGCCAGGAAACAAACTTTTCCCCCATGTGCTCACATTGCTAATTGTGAATTCTACAGAATAGCATGGCCAAACAGAGAGCCTGGGGATCGCCCAGCTGGGGCCCTAAAGCTCCCAGCTGTGGAGGTGGAAAGTGCCCAGAGTCCTCATCCGGGAGCAGGTGTATGCTTATGGGGTCTCAGAATGGTTCATGCAACTCACTTCCCTGTTCTTGGCCTCTGGGTCCTCTTGATCATGTGGTTCAGGAGATGGAAGGTCTGCAACTTTGTGTCTGCAGACGAGATGGATACGGACAGTTGCCGATGAGGATGCCTTTGCCCGTTTTGTTGCCTTTAGTGCTCCCTAAGAATAATGAAACTCATCTCGGCACTGTGTCTGCCAGACCTCATTCTCCTTTCCGCTCACATCTGCCCACTTGTGTGATAAATCTGAGACACACCGATCCGAAAACACAGTCTCCCTCGTGGCAGTGACTTTGAAGAGTATTTTAGAAATGCCGGTCGGGGGTGGATGCCAATTATTTAATGCTGAGTGGGAAGAGGAGGAATGAGAAGAATCAGCCAACTACCCAGGTGAGACCAATCCCAGATCATTAACTCTGAAATATTTATGATAAACATTGAAAATAAGCACTTTATCGTAACATAAGAGCAGATTGTATTCATTTAATGACTCTTCGGTAATTGGATTTCCTTATCTTTCTCTATGAATACGTTTACCTACTTTCCCAAACTAGAAACCTCAGAATCATTCTAAATGCTACCCTTTCTTTCACTCACCTTCTCTCATAGTTGGCCGCCAAATTGTCTCATAAATACCCCCTAGTCCCCAGATACTCTAGCCCTTCTTTTCCATGCTCATTAACCACATTGATAAGTCTGAGGCATAATTCCTTCACTGGCCTCATGGCTGCTCTTAGTCATACTGGGTTAATCCCTGTTTCCAAATGATCCCCTGGTAACCAGGTTTAATTACCTTTGTACACAGCCACTCAGATCCCAAGCTCTCAAGCCTCACTGGTTTCCCATTGCTCTTGAGATAAAGTAAGAAACAGACTTTCCTTATATGCAAGTCTCTTCCAGAATGTCAAGGGAAAACTGCCCTGGGGAAGTTCAAGAGTTAAGTAAGACTTCAGGGGTCAAGACTGTTGCAGTAGGGGTCAAGAGAGAGTTGAACTCACTTCCACTCAAACAGAAAGTGGAAGTGTTTTGAAGCACTGGGGTGAGCTAGTGGGAAGGTGGCCAAGGATGTTGGGGGGAAGATTGGTTGGTGGGATTGGGCCTTTGGTGTTTGCTAATTGGTGCTTATCAAAGGTAGGCTCCCCCCTTCCACAGAGACTGGGAGACAGGTGCCCTAGCTTCCTTGATGATTACATTTCCCAGGCATGGCTCCCAGGTCCTTGAGAAAACCAGTCCTGGGTTTTAAAACTGGCAAGAGGCTGGGAAAAGATTTACTTCTGGACGGGGCAGGGAAGGAATTTACAAGGGTAAGTTTTTCTAAAGTAAATGCTCTATAAAGGGCCTACCTCTGGAAGAAATGGGCCTACAGTTTGGTCAAGAGTTGGGGAGAGGTGAGGGCTTCTTGATCAATAGCCTGGCATTACTTTGAGGTAGAACCTCAATTCCCCTTGAGGGCCCCCTGCATTGAAGCCACATGCAGCTTCTCACTGAAGCTGTCCTCTGCTTGCCTTCCCACTCCACTGTCTTGCACAGCCTTCTTCATGCTTCCAGAACCTGCTTACCTTGGCACTCCAGGCGGTGACGAGTGCTTCTGCCAAGGACCCCAAATGGTGCAGTGTGATTAAATATCTACATGACAGCCCCCTGGACTGTAATGGAGTATATGAAGTGTATCTTGGCACTTAGTGGGTGATTGAAACGCCCCCTTTTTAATGAGTAAATTTGTCCTGTTTCAAGATTGATACATGGAGACTTTTGGGAAAATCCTTAGATTTTAGTCCTTGGGAAAGTCACTGTATTTCATATAAGATCCTGACCCCAAAATCAGAGAAATTCACAAATAAGCAGAAGGTTTCATAGGAATCACCTGGTAACTTGTGAAAACCGAGACTCTGAGGCCCCAACCTAGGGATTCTGATTGAGGGAATCTGGGACAGGCCTGGAACCTCGCATTTTGACATTTCCTTAGTGATTCTGATGGGGAGCCAGAACCCAGAACCAAATGACCGCATGTCATGAAGCTGTAGAGTGCGTCCCGATGACGGGCCTGGCAGTCCTGAGACTAATAATGAAAAGTTTTTGGAGAATACTGGGAAACACCGGCAGTGTGCAGCACCCCCCGCCCCGCACACACACGTGATACAGCAAACTCTGGTCGTGGGTGAGCGTGGAACAACGGGTAGCCCTTGCTGCCAGCATCTGTTCTAAACAAGGCCTAAGTCCATTAGTCCTAACGATCTTGTTTCAGGGCTAAGATGACCACACAGCAAGCCATCATTCCTGGGCACTGACGGCACTCCCCACATTTTCTTACGATTTCTGCTCAGCGTAGGCGGGGCCAGGCTTCATGCCAGGCCCGACCGAGGCCGCTCTCGCCGGACAGCATTGAGTCCTTGCGCCCAGTTCCCCCACCTGAGGCTTTGGGGGTTCCAGTGGTTTGGAGAGTCCCATTTAAACTCCAAAGTGACTGTAGAATAAAAAAAATAAAAGAACCCTACTTTCTTTACTTTTTTTTTGAAAACCCATCGAATGCTAGACTTTTAAAAATATGAGAAGTTATTAAAATTATTTCAAAAACGGTTGAAAAGGAGTACTTGAGTGTAGCAAACAATTCAAAACAGTCAAGAGTCTGAATGACCATCGCTGTTCCGAGGCAAGCACGATTCTGTGTTAGCTTGCCTTCCAGAGATTTCCTAAGCAGTTGGGAACATGCGTGGGTACACATACTCCGTAAGAAATGGGGGCTTGTGTATTCTGGCCTTTTTCCTGTAACTCTTTATCTCAAAGAGAGCTCTAGGGCAGCGTGTACATTTACCCTATCCTTTTCGATGCCTGCGTTTTTATACCATTATGTGGATCTAGCAGAGTGACTCTCAACCAGGGGCAGTTTTGCTCCCCAGGAGACATTGGGCAATATCTAAAGATACTTCTGTTTTCACGAACTGGGGTGCAGTGCTGGGTGTTACTGGCTTTCAGAGGAGGGGCTGGAGATGCTTCTCTTCACCCTATGATGCACAGACAACTCCTACAACAGGATTGGCTGGCCCCAAGTGTCGGTGCTGCCAATGTTGATAAAACCTGCTGTAGCATCACTAATTTTAAAAGACTCTGATGGATTTTGCCTTCAGAGTATAGCTTATCAACCAGTAACAACAACATAAAACCAAGTCACAGAATAAACAGAGTGAAAACTCCTTCGGGGGTGAGGGGCACTGCTTTTCCAAGGAGAGCTGTGCGGGGAACATGTGCCGGTGTGGGTTCGATTGTTATGGCTGTTGGTTTGGAACAGCCTTGGTGGTCTCAGCATCTACTACCTGAATATTAAATATACCTTGCCATTTCCTAAGGCACAGTTCCGGTGGAGGAGAGCGAGCTGCTTTGGGACAGAGGAAGCCTGCCTTGGCAGCCCGGGCCTTGGTGGCTCTGAGCACCTGCTGAACATATATTTTCACAGGCAAGATGAGAGTATCCCTTTTTAGCCCCAGAGTTTTTATTTTTTTTAATTTAATTTTTTTTTAATGGTTTGCATTCTGAATGCTTTATTTTTGTAACGGCTCAGGATAAAGGATCCTTTCTTTCCAGAATGATTGCAATGGACTAAATTTAGAAAAAAAACCAAACTAATTTGCTAGGAGAATCATGCTTTGTTATTAAAAATATAGCTGATCTCTGGCCCTTCCCCCAATGGGCTGTTGACAACCTTTACTATTTAGGCAATACCGTAAGCTTCTGTGTGGTTTTGTTTCCTTTCCTATCTAAATAAAGCAAGTCTTTCAAAAGAAGCTTATCATCAGATCTCCCTCTTTCTCTTCGGTTGTTTCAAGGAGCTTTTAGTGTTGGTTTTATCAGAAGCCTTGCTTTGTCTTTGAGATCCTTTCTCTGTTTTTTTTTCCCCCCAGGCCATGTCTTTCCCAAATAAGACTGTCTTGTCTAAAATAAATTAAAAGGGTTCCCGACAATCTGAGTCTTTGTGGGAGCTCAGAGGTAAGGTGTGTCCTTATTTCTCAGACGGTTTATCATCCATTAGTTATGAGGCTTGGGATACAGATGCTCCCAGCACTAGAGTAGGGGAAGGTCAGGCAGGTGAAGCCCATCACAGCAGCCTCTACTCTGTAAGCCAAGATTATATGTAGCAATGCAATCATCATAGCAATAGAAATATGTAAAGGAAGGATAAAAACATTTGTGTGTGAGTGGTTTTTTTTTTTTTTTTTTTTTTTTTTAATTTTTTTGTTTTCTAACTTTTATGGTATCATAGTCCCAGTATGTTTTTGGCCTTTGGTTTCCTGGTTAGAAAGTCTAATTTGGAGATTATAGGATGGAGGGGAAGTCATTTTCTAGCCACATAGAATGGCAAATGCCAAGCATTTGGGTACTGCGTGCATGTGTGTGTGTGTATGTCTGTGTAAACACACCAAATTATTTAGACTACACTTTTGTAAATTATAAAAAAAAAAATTAGTTGCCTGCCTTTTACTTGGCCTGTGAAGGTCTACACTACCACAGTGTCCCCCACGGGTGTGCATGCAGTTAAGTGTCCGTAACTATACCTCTTTCTAAAGGTGTATGTTTCAGGGAAGGGAGGTAGCCAGGAGTGATAGAATGGTATTGATGATCTGTATTTGATTCTGCTGTGAAAACCAGGTGACTATGGATGTTTACTGGGAAAATTTTCCTTCTCCGTGCCTTCGTACTGTTGCGTCCACCATTACTTGGCAGCTAAGAATTGCCTTTTTTTTTTTTTTTAAGCTTTATTTCTTTATTTATTTGAGAGAGAGAGAGAGAAAGCAGAGAGAGAACACATGAGCAGGGGCGAGGGGAGGCAGAGAGAGAAAGAGAAGCAGACTCCCCGCTGAGCAGGGAGACCGATGCGGGTTTGGATCCCAGGACCCCTGGATCATGACATGAGCCAAAGGCAGATGCTTAACCGACTGAGCCACCCAAGTGCCCCAAGAATTCCTTTTTCAATTTTCGGTTAAAGATCTTGCTTTCCCTGGGCCATTAGTAGTAGCAGGGCTAAGCTGCGGTTTCCGTGTGGCTGACTGCTACTGTTGTAGATGTTCCCTTATGCTGGCAGCTAAGCTGGCCCTTGGTCATTACATTTGTCCTAAGTCATACCTTTGCTTCTCCCATGCTATGGGACACTCTGGAAAATGTTGTGAGCATTCTCTATATGAACCTGAAGGAGAGTGATAGTTTGAAATAGCATCTAGGATTCAGCCTTCCCATCATTAGTTGAGATCTTCCTGGTTTACCCAAGTAGTTTCATAACCTTTAAATATCGTTTCTGTGCTAGGAAATTTCCATGGTAAATGCATGGTATAGGTTGGGAGAAACCCATGACTAAAGAAATAAACATTTCCATGAATGCTGTAAATTACAGTGAGACGGTCTGTACTCAGGCTTCTTAGCCATCCTTGGGGTTAGGTCCAAAGAGAAGCCATATGCTACTTGTTCAGCAGGGTTCAGAGAAATCTAAGACAGCAAATAGAAGGAATAATTCATAGCGACGCTTTATAAGAATGGCCAAATAGATAGTAGAAACAGCCATATTTAACTCTTAACGCCATAAATAAGCTAAAATGTTTCAAAACACAATTACAAAGCCTTATGAGTTTCTTATCAATAGAGGAATAGAAGGCTTGAATATAGTACAGGTGGCCCTTGAACAATGTGGGTTTGAACTGAGGGCCACTTACATGCAGATTTTTTTTTTACAGAACAGTGCTGTAAATGTGTTTTCTCTTCCTTCTGATTTTCTCAGGAACATTTTCTTTTCTCTAGCTTAGTTTATTGTAAGACTACAGTGTCTAATGCATGTAACATATAAAATGTGTTGACTGTTTATGTTATTGATAAGGCTTTCCATCAGTAGTAGGGTATTAGTAGCCAAGTGTTTGGAGATCAAAAATTATACATGGATTTTCAGGGTGCTGTTGGGGGTGGGGTGGGTCAGCACCCCAACCCCCGTGTTGTTCAAGGCTTAACTGTATTTATTTTCATTTGCTTATATTGTATACTTTCAGTGACAAGAGAAGAATGAATTTTATGAAACAAAGTATTCTATAATTTCTAGGAGCTAGAAAATATAAACTGGGAACATTTGGTTCTGTTTCAAATTGATAAACATGTCAAGATGAAGAAAACATTTTCCTCCCTTTCCCCCCAAAATGAAGATGTGATTGGAAACATTCTGCTCTGTATATGTAGCAAATTTTCCTCCTTGGATGTTTAGCATACTGTATTTTATTACATGCATTTTTAACTGAAGGCAGAAAATCATTTATTTAAATGTACCAATCATGTTTAAATTAACTCATAATTATGCTTTTAAAAAATAGTTTGATATGTATTGCAATGGATTGTGTCCTCCCAAAATTTCCATATTGAAGGCCTACCTTCAACGTGGTAGGATGATATTTGGAGATGGGGCCTTTGGGAGGTGATTAGGGTTAGATCCCCTCCTGATGGGTTAGTGGCTTTATCAGAAGAGACACCAGACAGCTCGCTTTTCTCTCGCCATCATGGGAGGACACAGCAAGAAGGTGGCCCTCTTTAAGTCAGGAAGAGTGCTCTTACCAGGGAGCTTAATTGGCTGACACTCTGATCTTAGACTTCTAATCTCCAGAACTGCGAGAAAATAAATTCCTGTTGTTTAAGCTCCCCACTCTCTGATGCTGTGGCCGCTAATTGACTAATACATTTATATAATGTTTCATGTTCCAGAGTATATTTAATCTGCAGGGTATGTTGCAATAGTAAGATGTTTGCTCACATGTAAACGGCTTTGTTCTGTGTAAAATACAAATGTCTTCCTTCATGGTTTTATTAACCTGCATGCCTGTGAATTTGTTGACAGTTATTCTAACCTGTGAGCTGTTAACATAGCACAGCTTAGCAATACCTTGCTCATGTCTGTTCCAAATTCCACATGCTTGGGGTGCCTGGGTGGCTCAGTTGGTTAAGCATCCAACTCTTGATTTCGATTTTGGCTCAGGTCACAGTCTCAGGATGGTGAGATCGGACCCTGAGTCGAGCCTGCTTGGGATTCTCTCTCTCCTTCTCCTTCTGCCCCTCCCTGCTCTCTCTCTGTCTCTCAAAACAACAACAGCAAACACCCAGATGCTTCACTTATTCTGTTGCTGACATCAAAATCAGCATGTTCTTGGGATGATTTATATGACCTGTCAGGATTTTGAAAATAAGTTTAGACAGTACTTAATGGGACACTTTATAATAATTATAGGTCCCTTAATGGCTGAACTATCCATGGTTAGTAACTAATGATCAAATGTTGATATTTTGATCTTAGGCGACCTTCTTTCTCTTACCTGATTAAAGCCTTGCTACCCGGAGAACAACAGAGTAGTGAAGGGAAAATGCAAATGAGCTATCTGCAGTGCTTGGTTTGTGTTGTAGTTAAAAGTGGTCATATTAAAGTCAGGGATTTAAAATATATAATTATAGTTTATGATAGACAAGTTCAGTTGAATAAACTATTATATAAGTGTATCTTAAGTGAAATTACTTGAGTCATTCTATATAAACAGCTTGAGTTTTAATGATGTGTATGACTTATCTATTTTTTTTATATATTTTTAAAGATTTTATTTATTTGAGGCAGAAAGAGAGAGAGAGAGGGAACAAGCAGGGGGGAGGGTGAGAGGGAGAGAGAGAAGCAGACTCCCTGTTGAGCAGGGAGCCTCATTCAGGGGCATGATCCCAGGATACCAAAATCATGACCTGAGCTGAAGACAGACACTCAGTGCACTGAGCCACCCAGGCACCCCATGATTTATCTATAAATATGTTAAAATATGACAACAAACTTAGTGACTTAAAAGAATGCACATTTATTATGTCAGTGTTGTTCTGGGTCTGGAGTCTGGATATGACTTAGTTGGGTTCTCTGTAATGCTGTAATCAAGGACAATTGACTGGGGTTGAGGTTTCATCTGAAGGCTTGACTGGATATGTGTGTGCCTCTAGGTTCATTTGGCAGAACTCATTTCCTTGTGGATGCAGGACTGAGGGCTTCATTTTCTTGCTGGAGGCTTCCTGCAGCTCCTTGTCATGTGGACTCCTCCTGCATGGCTGTTGGCTTTCTCAACGCCAGCCAGGGAGAAAGAAACTCCAGAAGGCAGTTGTGAAATGTTATAAAATATAATTATGTAATCACTCATATCTTGTCACTTTTGCTGTGTTCTATTGGTAGAAGCAAGTCACAGGTCGCACTTACCCTCAGGGAGAGGGATATTGGAAGGACAGGAACACGTGGAGGCAGGTATCCTGGGGACGACCTTAAATTCTCTCTGAAATGGTGTCCATCAGTAGTTTTCTGGGAGATTTCTAATTTTTTAAAGAGAACGATGTAATTATGGGCAAATTAAAAAAATAAGATTGAATGTTAGATATTAAGTTTATGCTACGTATAGCATGTAATAAGCAATATGTATTAATTGCAGCTAGCATTGATAAAAAGCTTCCTGGTCCATATTTTATCTTGTGAAAATACATCAAATCAGGGGCTGAGTCTTCACCAGTTTTCATCCAACAAACCTTATCTTCTCCTAAATGAAGGCACAAGGAGCCCGTGAGGACTGTTGGGACATTTAAAGGATGTCACTACTCACACCCATTTGATGGTAAAATGTGTACATCGCTGGGACTCCCTGCCCCAGCCTCTCAGCCTCTTACACCTGCCAACGAGCTGTCACTGGGTCCCCCACACACTGGTGCTCATGTGTGTTCCGTGTAGTTGGCCCTGCCCTCCACGGTGGTTCAGGGCTTCCTGTGATACAGTTCACAGCAAACTTGGCTTTACATGTGGAGATCCAGGCGTGTTTGGAGACTTTTCCCTCGTCCGTGTTGTGGCTTCGGCTTATGGACTTGTAATGCGAGCCCAGACGAGTGGTTTGATGGGCAGCCTGACCGTAAGCCACCTGAATTTGCATGCTGAGTGCACGGGGACGTGTGCCTGCTCTCCATCTCTCACTAACATGTTTATGATTGACGTGCTTCCACAGAGGGGCAGCTTAAAATTTGAGGAACGTGCATCAATGGCAATTGCTTATTTAGTTTCAGGCAGTTACTTCAGGCTCATACTTTCCATATTATTCTGAGATTTTGAGAGAGACCGCAAAACTGGTCAAGTCAATTTTTAAGACGTAGCTGACTTGAAGATTTAGAACAAAACTTCCATCTCTAGGGGAAAAAAATGGGACCCATCTGTCAACAGCTCTTTGGACCTTTACACTTAACAAAACATTCACGAATAAAAGCAGACATGCTGGTTTTTAAAGAATAAGTTTTCTTTTTGTTTTGGGCTTTATATCAAAAAGTTGTCCTGTGACTTTTTAAAAACACATTACAGAGGGCATCAAATTGATGTTTTTTAGTGTTTTTTCTTCCCCCCTGCAAAAGTTGCTAGGAGGGAAAAAATGTCAGGAGAGGCATAGAAGGAGCCTTTGGAGTTGCGAAGTACAGAAGAAACCAGATTCCCAGACAACTCAATTTTCTTTTCTTTTTTTAAAGATTTCATTTATTTATTTTATAGAGAGGGAACAGGACCAGGAGGGGTAGAGGGAGAGAGAATCTCAAGCAGACTCCATGCTGAGTGCAGAGCATGACGTGAGGCTCGATCTGCAGACGCTTAACCGACTGTACCACCCAGACGCCCTGAGATTTTCTACAGCTGAAATGGGCACTGAAGAAAATATTTGACATACTAACTTTATTTTACAAATTCAGCCACAAGGCCCAGAAGGAAGTTGTCAATGCAGGCTCGTAGGATAGATGACCTCAAACACCCTTGGATATCGAGACTCCTTTGGTGGAAAACCCAATTCTGTTTGTCACAGTGATGATCAGGTTGAGCCCACCTTGGAGCCGGGAACTTGACACACACAGTTTTGAAAACTCAGCTTTCCTGGGCGCCTGGGTGGCTCAGTCAGTTAAGCATCTGCCTTTGGCTTGGGTTATGATCTCATAAGGTCCTGGGATCGAGTCCCATCGGGCTCCCTGCTCAGCGGGGAGCCTGCTTCTCTCTCTGCCTCTCCCCCTGCTTGTGTTCTCTCTCTCTCTGACAAATAAATAAATAAAATCTTAAAAAAAAAAGAGAAAAGAAAACTCAGCTTTCCTGTAACCTGGTTGCTGTTACAATCTTGCTTTTACAGCAGAAGAAACTTGGGAGAGTTAAAATAAAAAGAGTGCAGGCTACATAGAGAAAGTAGTGACAGGTTTTGAACTTGGGTCATAGGGCCATTTCTCCTCCTGGGGAGCCTTTTTAGAAGTTGTCACGAAAAAGAGCGCGAGTTGTCCATTTACTCACGCATAGCTGTCCCAGATGGATGACAAGTTCTGTGTCTTTTAAGTGACTTGGGAAGTTCTGGGCCAGAGTTTGCACTGGTGGGAATTACTCTCCGCAGCCACAGTTTTTAGCACAAACAGGGAGACCGCTTATTTTCCGAAAGCTCTGAAAGAGCTACCCAGCAGGGCTAATTTGCTGGGATTGATTTAGAAAATGTAGGGGTAACAGTATGAAGACTCTTGAAGCTTTCTGTGGCCTGGGGGCTTAGAGGCCTACTCTGGACTAAGGAGGTTTTCCAGGGGAGATAAAAGTCCCATTGAGTCTCTCTTTGAGGAACAGGGTCCTTCTGAGGATTTCTCTGTTTGATCCTATTCTCTTCCAGCGAGGCGGGCCTCTGTTGTCATTGAAACACCTCATTGAAAGGCAGTTTCCAAATGGTTTTGAAATTGATGCCTGGTGAGGTCCTGTGCTTCTTGAAGTTTCCCCTGGCGCTGGGTTTTCCCTTTGAATCACAGCGTTTGTTTTTCGAAGCTTTCGTGGTTGGGCCCTTCTGGATTTGTTATTGCAGCTGGACCGGCTTAGACCTTCCTTCTCTCCCCGTCCTTTTGCGGTTTGGGGTGGCGTCCAGCTGCTTTACGATCAGGCTGGAGGGACGGGGACCAAGACCTCGGACACACGCACTTTTTGGGAGCTCCCAACGTCGCAGGTGTCCCCAGTTGTGCTCTGCCTGCTCGCCAGAAATGTTCCTCTCTCCCCCCTTGTCCTCTCATTGCCTGGTGTTCTCCTTGAATTCCCTTGAAAGTTAGGGTTTTTAATTTTCTCCTTTTGTTATGTTTTGTTGTCTGCTTCCAATTACCCCTTCCCCTTCCCTAGCCAAATCCCGCTTCTCACCTGCACCTGGAGCCTGACGCTTGCCTTAACAGAAGCAATTATTTGCAGCCAGTTGCCGGAGAGAGATTAACCTTCCAGAAAGGCAGGAGGGCCGCTGTGAACACATACTTCCCTCCCCGGCTGGGCTGGGGGCAGAGCAGCTCTTTGTCAAGCTGGGGAGCCAGGCACTCAAACCCTGTTGAAGGATGAAGCTGGTGAGTGGAAATTCTGCAGGGAACCCAGAAAGATGTACTTTAATTAGAATTTATGCCCCAATCTAAGTCCTGTAACTGTTGGCTTCTGGGAAACAAAGGGCCGGCTCCCGCTGTAATTGGCAGACGGAGGCTTGCTTTTCTGTGAGCACCTTCTCCGCCTTCACCGGGCGCCTTTGATCTTGTCCTTCCTTAAGTGCTTTATGCGTTTCAGGCTCTCCAGAAAATGTGTCCCCTGCTGACCTCTCTCCCTTCCCAGAAGGGCCTTCTGTAAGTTTAGTCAAATACCAACCATTTCTCTGCTTTTCAGCTCAAGATTTTAGTGGAGCTAAGCCCCGTTTTCATGTTGCCACCAGATCTCTTTAAGGCTCCCAGTTAACTTACAGACACATGCGTCCTTATCTTAGCATCTCGTATTCTGAGAGATCGGGGAATTTTTAGAGCTGGATTTGGCTGAAAACCCAGATGGAATAGTCATTTCTTTAAAAAATTCTCACGATTTCTTACTACAGGATTGCTTGATCCCAGTTTGAAACCCCTTTTCCTGTCCTGGCCTGTTCTCGTTGGCACACAGCTGCCCTGTCTTGGTGGTTTCTCTGGAAATCAGCCAACAGGACGCGAACCTACCAGGAAACTCCGTGGGACGTGTGGTTAGTTTGCAATATTCCCAGCCGCGGGGTCTACGCAGGAGAAAGCCCTGACTGATGCCGGCGGGTTAGAGATTTTGGTGCCTGACTCATATCTGTAACTCGTGGATGTGGTTTATCGCTCTTACACACTATTCTGTTTTCCTTGATGAAGGCGTTTGCGGAGCTTGCCAACTTATCTTTTTGAGATCATGGCAGAAACTACGCTTCTTGAACTTGGAAAACAGTCTGTTTTATCAGTATCTTTTCTTAGTCTGAAGACACATGTGAACCATTTCTGTTATTTTTACTCACTTTCTCGTGACGACTTACAGTGTATAGGTTGGAGTGGAGAGAGATGCTCAGGTTTTGGGTTTTTTTTTTTTTTTTTCAGTATAAAAGAAGGCCAGCAGTTTAAAAGGAAACCAGTCCCATTCCAGAAGGTGGTAGTTGTAGTTTCTAAGATTATAATGAAAGGGGAGTAGTTGCCAGCGAAGAGCTGTGAGGCCATCAGGAAGCCAAAAAGGAAGGGCTTTGGACCTTTTTATTCTCTGGCATTTATGGATTGCATTGCGTGTTTTATTTTTAATGTTGAAGATTTGAGTGTACTAAAAGTGACTCAGTTCAGTGAAGCCTTTCCTGCACTGGGAGAGAATGGGATTCACCGTTCAGTACCAGTTTCACTTGTTCTCCTTCATGTGCTCTGTAGTGAGGACACACTTTCCTATTTGACACATGACAGATGGGACTATGTCAGAGGGGGCCACGTGTGACATGTGCTAGTGTTTGGAAGTTCAAGTTAATAGCCTCGGTTGTCAGGAATATATTATCACAAGTGTAATGAGACACAATCAACTCTTTAGACGGTAATCATCCCTTAAATCTCTGGAGCAGGGGTCATTATCTGATGCAGAAGATGGGGATCTGGTTCGCATCATAGAGTGGGAGCTCTAAAGAGTCCTGGGAGCCAAGGCCAGAGCCTTCATTCGGCAAGTGACCTTGGCCACCAGCTTGTCATCCCTGATGGCCCATAATTGCCCAGATTTCTGTTTCTGAGGGGTCTAATTTTCCCTCTAAAATGACTTCAGAAAGGTTTTTGCCCACGGCGGTTAATGGCAGACAGTCAGGCACCAGCGCTCCCATGGCTTACAGCTAGCTCGGTGAGTTATGTGCCCCTCTGAAGCCAGAGGGCCAACATTTTGCTTTTCAGGAATGATCAGATCGCTTTCAAGCTTCCATTGCCTCGTCCTCATTTCCCTCTACCAAGTGATACGCGCTCCACGTGCACAAATCCCACAGCCCACCTTCATGCCAGTCAGCTCCCGACATTTTTGGGTAGAGCTGGTGACTCTTTCAGGGTGTTTTTGTCCACGTCCTGCATTTACAGCCTGTGGTCCTTGTTCGTGGTGCTCTGCTCTGAAAGTTCATCGTGGACCGTGAGAATCGGTTAATACCGAACCATCTCTGCTAGGGGCCGTTCTCGGCTGGTTAGGCTCCTATAAGCTTCTGGTCACCACAGCCTCATCAGCCCATCAGTAAAGAACCTTGTTTCACGTGTGTTTCTGTTTAAAGACACCTTATTTAATATATAGTTAATTCATTAGCTTTGAACTCACGGAAAATGCCACATTTTGGGTTACAAATCAATTTTAGCAGATGGGTGAATTCACAAAAGTGGAATCTGTGAATAATGAGTTTTGACTTTTTTTTTTTTTCCCCTTTCCTTTCGTGAATACCAGTTACCCTAAGGAAGAAGTAATGTCTGGAGTTATCTGCCTTCTTTTGTGCTCTGAGTCTGCAGGTGCAGTGTGGGTGTTTAGGCTTGTGGTGATGAAGCAGGATTTTCTGCTGCCGTGTTTTCCGTGCTTGCAGCAAAAGTGATACAAGACCTCACCACCTCTGAAACTGCTCTCGGATCATTTCCTTCTTGCTGGGGGGGAATTAGACCCCTTTGGAAGCTGTCCTGCCTGGCCTGCTTTTGGCATCATTATATCTGGACCCAGTGCTTCTGCATTAAACTGGAAGAGAACAGTGATTTTGAAGCTTTTGTAATAAATCTCACGTTAAATAACCAGCTGGGTGAGGTTCGAAGATGGTTAGTGTACAGTTTAACACTTTACTTCCAGTTCTCTTTAAAGGTGGTTTAGGAGACTGTGGCTGGAAAGCTGAAGGGAAGTTTTGTTTGCTCTGCATTTAAAGAATGTGGCCTGATTTGACTTTTCTTTTGACGTGGTCATGAAACGTCCTTCTGAAACACAGCGCCGGCCGCCGTGCCCTGGTGGGAGCCGTGAGGCGCAGGTGGGGATAATCGGGAGGAATGCGTTCTGCTTGCGAGAGTGGGTATGGTCAAGTGCGGTGCCTGCTGGCTGTGACTGTACAGCTGCCGACTTCTGTGGACAGGCTGGGGCTGGCTTAGGAATTCCTGCCGGCCGTCTGGCTCAGGGAAGCGTGTGGCTCCTTGACAGCCATGTGTCTGTCAGAGCAAACTGGAATTGAGGAGAAGGGGGCTCCCTCTGCTGATTTCAGCCACAGTGAAGATATCTTCTGAGCCCGGACAGTTTCCCAAGTGACTGTCCTCAAGGGAGGAAAGCTCACGTCCTCGTCACTTCTCCGCCCTTCCTTTCTGTAAGGTTTGTCACTGCGAAAGGAGCCCTGGCAGGGCCCATGCCGACCCGTACGGCTGACAAATGGAAAGGAGCTCGTGGAAGAGGTGCAGAAAGGGGGTGAGGGGAGATTCTGTTGACAGTTTATCAGTTAAAGGCTGAGGGATTAGGTGTAGTGCTAAAACTAGTCAATTATTCGGATCTCCGTCATGATTATTCTTTTCTTCCCCTTTACTGAATGCGTCAGATAGAACCGTGGCTGTTACTTGCCGGTCAGGTGGCTTTGCCTGGCCTGTGAAGTGAAATCCTGTCTGCTATCCTTGGTCGAGCCACGAAAGATGGTAGGAAAGTTGGCGTCTCCCAAGTTTCGCAGCAGAGGGAAATCAGTAAGCCTGGGCCCTTTCTGACCCTCCCCCTCTCTTGTCCTAGGATGGTTATAACCGACTTGTGTCTTTTCAACTTCTGTTGAAAGATCCCTGTGCACCCCAGAGTAGGAAAGTAGAAGAGACCTAATTTGAAGGGGGTGAGGAGTGTGTCTCTGTCGAGGAATGACACTAACACCACAACATTGCATTGAATCATGGTTTGCTGTTTGTTTTACCTTAGGAGTCTTTGAGAAAAGCACCCGTCACCAAAATTTCATGCCACTTTTCTGATTTATAGCTCTTTTGCAATCTTTGGAAATGGGGCACAGCTTGAAAATCGTCAGTCAATAATGACTTGCCATGCCCCTTCTTCCCAGTGCAAGCAGTAGCATGTGAAGAAGTAAATGGCCAACAGGGCAAGACGTTTTGTTCCTTGTACAATAACCCGTTTTACCGCCTTCCTCCTCTCCCACAATGCCATCAGTTTTCCATTCGAGTGAGGGGTTTTGTTTATGGTTTCATTTCCCTGATGTTCACAATGACTGTACATGGATAGGCAGTCCCTAGTTAGGTGATAATGTCTCTGGTGAGACCGATGAGGAGCTTGGCTGAGATGCTGGATGTCCGCCGGTCCAGGAGAGTGGATGTGGATGAGAAGCCTAACTTGGCAAGAGTGTCTTAGTCCAACACCTGAGTCTATATAGTTTGAAAAAAAAGAAATCCCAAAGCAAGGGCAGGTCCATGTGCAGCTTGCTGTCACTGGACTTTATTTTCAGCATCATTGTTTCATCTTCTAGGCTAGAGTTACAGTCTTTACTTAAAGCTCTGGGTTCAGTTGTTAGGCTTATTACCCTCATGGAGTAGCATTGCTTCTACAGGCCTAAAAAGGGCTCATCAGAACTAGAAGTATAAACTAGCAGAGTCAAGAAACGTGATGTCGAGATTAAAATGCACATTTCGAAGTCAAGCATAAAATGCCCCCAAGAACATAGTGATTTCCCAGTGCTTCATTATGTAAAATCTGTCTTTTAAGTTTTTGATTTGGTCAGTTACATCATAATTGCATGTTCATGTCGGCCAGAGCACGTCCATGTTTTCTCAGGCCACATGTGACATTGGAAGCTGGGCAGTAAGGAGGGAGCTCCTTGAAACGTGTCTTTTCTCTGCAGCTCCCTGGGGGAGCAGGGACCCAGGAGTGAGCAGAGAGGGGCGAGGTGGCCAGCCGGCCAGCCAAGGGTCAGGTGTTTCCAGGACACTGCCTGTGCGAAAGTGCCCGAAAGCCCTGGTTGGAGAGCGAGAACAGAAGCCCAGGAAGCAGAAGGTGGATCTCGTTTTGATCAGCACCTTCAGAATTGATCCTTGTTCAACCGAACATCGTTCATTCACAAACTGGAGTCACTTTTATTTAGTAATTCTCCTGATATTTATGAAAAACAGACTTACTAAGGGAATTATCAGTATAAGCCTGAGATTCGCAAAGATAATGTTCATATTATGGAGGAAAAGTATTTTCCTGGCTGCTCACCATTGGCCACTGGCTTGGCCTTGTTCTCCCGTCTTGACTGTTTACGGGCACCACCATCTGTCCGCGGGGACATCTCTGAGTGCACAGAGAGGTCGTTGGGGTGGAGGGGACTGTGGAAGGGTCCTCGCATGTGCCAGCTGGCTCAGTAGGCAAGAAGGGGGGAGATAGACATCGGCATGTTTGTGCAGCAGGGTCTGTGATAGATTTGGTTTGTACAAGAGTACGGACAGGCCTGGAAGCTGTGTGAATAGCATCAGAAAACTTCTTCTGAGACATGAAAACCTTCCAAAGAGACGCGAGAAAAGAATTTTATTTTCAGTGAAGGTGGGATCAAGGCAAGCCTCGTGCCTTCTGGCCGGGAAGATGTGGTTTTCTCTCCTACAGACTTTGTCTCCTGCACAGCCTCCTACTTGGACACCTGCCGAGGGCCCACCGTGCTCTAGACCGGGGTGAGGAGCAGTGGCATCTGGGTTCTGGCCCGGGTTCACTTCTTGGGTGATTTTGATGGAATGGTGATGTCACATAGGAAGGATGTCTCTAGAAGCTGACTTCAGGGCGTGTGCCTGGTCTGTTAACATTTACAGACACCCCTGAAGTACAGAGAAGGAGGCCTGCTCAGATGTCTTTCTTGAACCTGCTTATTTACGGAGGCCTGGCCTCGGGGATTCAAAGTGGAGTGGGACACGATGACTGTCCTTGACATGGCGAGGCCGACAGATAGACAACAGAGCGTGATATGAGGTAGCCAGAGGCAGGGCTGAGTGTCCTGGTCACAGAGCCCGCAGGAAGGCACGAACAACTCTGGTTTGGGTGACGGCAGTTGACCAATCAGATATAATCTAAAGGGCAAGGAAAACAGAGTTCTGGATTCAGATAAACTTCATATGAACCACACAGAGGGCAGTTAACTGTCCCAGCAGCCTGTACAATCGAAAGAGCAAAACACATCAACATCAGTGGTCCGTTTCATGCTGTTTGTTCAACAGAGGAGGGGTTTGTTTTCTTTTTTTTTTTTTTTTTGGTAATAATATTTTTTTATTATATTATGTTAGTCACCATACAGTACATCCCTGGTTTCCGATGTAAAGTTCGATGATTCATTAGTTGCGTATAACACCCAGTGCACCATGCAATACGTGCCCTCCTTACTACCCATCACCAGCCCTCCTGATGGGGTTTGTTTTCTTGATGCTTTATGAAGAGAAAACACAAACCCAACCCTGCTGCTGGGGGCAGGGCAAATACTCCCAGGCATGGTCCTTCCCAAGGCACCGGTGCGGACACATTTGCTGGCGGAGCTTGTCAGTGGAAAATGAAACATCCTTTTGTCAAACGTGGTCTGCCTTTCCAACTGGTCCTGTTTGCCTTCGAGTTGCTTCAGTGGAATGGGCCTTTATTGAATGAGGCGGTTAGGGATGAACTGTGGGTCCTTTTGTAATCAGGAGGCTCAGAAACTTCCCTAGATGGTTCGGCACGGCTGTCTCAGGTTCGATCCTTGAGGATGTCGCTCCACAAGGAGGGGGACAAGGGTGCAGGGAAATGGGGCACCGTTCAGTCAGCCTCCCGGGTTGAAAATGTTAAGGGTGCGTTTGCACAGAAAACGGAGGAAGCATCTTGCCTCCTACAAAGCAGCAGCAGGCTTGCAACAGGACGCTCCCGGCCTCCTGGTTCCATTTAGTGAGTCCGATTTGATCAGACTGTCCCCTGATGGAGCTGCAGGATGGGCAAGAGCGCCTCATGACTAAATCTAAGGCGGCTGACACAGTTGTTTTTAAACATTAGGGAAGCTGCGCGGGCTCTTCATGGGGAGGAAGTGTCAGCACTGTTCGTCCTGAAATGGACAACATGACTCATGGCCAAATGTAAAAAAAGAAAAGCTTTTTTACTCCCCCGCATGTGTAAACACTCTAAACCCAGCCGTGTTTATAGGAAGGTAAGGCACCATCTGGTTCACTGCCTAGTAGCCTAGTTCTTATTTTTATCACTGATTTATATTGAGAGGATGACAAATAGAACAGAATTAGATTTTTAGTTATACAACACACCCAAGGATTCTTGTAGTGTTAAGCCTTCTGTTGTCTCAAAAACATGAAAGAGGTCGTTAGGTGGGATGAGTCCCATCCTTGACCATCCTGGCCAACGCACTCGGAGCCGCCTCTTCCTTCTGCAGCCCTTGCTGCCCCCCTCTGACACTGATGACCCAACAGGTAGTTGGGACTAATTTCAGCTGGATTTAAAAGTCTTTTATTCTTCATGTCTTCAGAGAGATGGTAGTTTTGAAATGACTTCAGAGTCCTTGCTGGGCTTAAATCAGAAAACAACACCGTAGTCTGCCTTCCAAGTGGCCCGGATCACCCTAGCCCATGTAAAGCAGCAGCCTTGAGCTCGAGGTACAGAAAATAGATCAAGTCACAGAAGACCCAGAACTGACATAGACCAGCGCACATATTGGATTGGTTTGCATGGGTCTCTACTGATCTATCACTCTTACTGAATTGGAGGAGAACATCTTTCATTTCTCTGTCCTGAATTGGAGAGTCTCTTTTATGGCTAGCAACTTCTAAAACCTGCTATCTGTTCTTTTTTTTTTTTTAAGGAGAATATTTTTCTGAGTGATTGAACCCACTGCCATTTTGTTAACAGCTCTTTGTCAATCCCGTGGTCAGCCCTTTTGCAGGGATAAGCAGTCCGCTTTTCTCCATGCTCTTGCAGCAGACCTTTGTCTGCCTTAGTTCAGCTTTGTTCTCGGGAAGGTTCTGGTGCCCCTTGTGGATTTGATCTGTGGCAGACATTTCCCCTTCCAATGGAATGACCAAAGGACCAATCTACAAACCCAAGCCCTTCCTGTCTGCTTTCATAGGAGTTAAGTAACACAAGTAATTCGATAATTTTTTTAAAGTTAAATTTGATCTAAGAATTACATCTTGAATTGAAATTTAGAATTCAATATTGGCTGTCTTTTGTGTGGGCAAGTTTCTGCTTACAGGGTAGGTCTTATTGGTTGCGTTGTTCTGAATAAGTAGGAATTGAGAGACCACATTTTTCAAAAAGCCTCAGACACCCTTCTCTTTCCGAGTGGTGAGATTTTTAGTCTACAAAGGATGGATCAATTTAGCTGTCAAAATGAAAGCTGAGAGGCCAATTGCCCATGCAAATTAACCACTTGTGCAAGCCCTTCAAAATCGCCTGCGTGAAAAGCGAGCCTGCCCTTTGAAAATTTGGCACATAGTGACAGAAATAAAGTAGTCACTCTTCAGATATGGTGATGTCCTTAGAGAGCTGATTTTAGAAATTGCTCATTTTTTAAGCAACGGAGCAGTTGCTTAGTTTTTGTCCACTTGTTTGCTTTAATAAAGAAGTCTTTTTGGCCCCTCTCTTTTTCCTCCCTCTGTTCCCATGTGTCTAGGCGGCTCAGAACACATCTCACATCTGATGTGGGAGTTAAGGGATGGGAGGTGTTTTGCCCCAGCTTTATTCCAGTCGCTCAGAAGATGTATTCATTCCAGGGTCAGCAGCTCCTACCAGCTTTCAGTGCGCAGCAAAGGATGAGTCTGCACGAATGGGAAACAATTGGGTGGCTTTCTTCCCAAATGTTGTGAGAATCAGTCAGCACTTGGAGAAATGAAATCCCAGCTTCCGCCTTCCATTTTCTGTAGGCTTCAGCTGGGTTTAATATTGCCACACCAGCAGGTTTCACAGTGACTGCCACCTGTCCGAACTAGGGAGCGGTCTCAGTGGCTCTGGGTGTGAGAGCTCCAAGTACAAGTACATTTCTCTTTGTCTTTGGAGTTAACTTTCGGAAATGCCTGTTCATCTGTTCAGGGAGGTAGGGTTTGCCTCTGCTGGTGTCAGAGCCGGGTGATTGCATCATTAATGACTCAGATGTGAGGCCCTGTGTCCCCAGGTGAGGACACACTGTCCACGAAGCCACAACCATCACTGGGGCCGGGCTCCAGGTGTGCCTACTTCGGCCCCAAGACAGCCAGGAATTTAAGCAAGGGAAATTGTGACATCTGCACTTGTCTTCTGAAAATGCACTTGAGACGACTCTCCCAGAGACTCTTTCTTAACCAGTATTGATCAATACGTGGCATTATTTGTATGGAAAATAATTAACTGGTGACTAAAGAGATCATGTCTGATTTGGGGAAAGCTCTTCCAAAGGGTGAATTCCTTGAGCCCCCAGCCCTTCTGGGCCACACTGGCTTTCTTTCTTTCTTTCTTTCTTTTTTTTTTTTTTTAATAATTTTTATTTTGTTGTATTAGTCACCATATAGTACATCCCCAGTTTTTGATGCAATGTTCCGTGATTCATTGTTTGCGTATAACACCCAGTGCTCCATGCAATATGTGCCCTCCTTAATACCCATCACCGGCCTATCCCAATCCCCCCCCCCCCCGAAGCCCTCAGTTTGTTTCTCAGAGTCCATAGTCTCTCAAACCCGGATTGAAGTGTTTTTATTTTCCTCCCTGTGTATTTGTCATGTCGCACAAGTTTGTGTAAGATCTCTAGCTTTCGAAAGCCCCAGCTGTTGGCCCTGATGCCGAGCTTACTGAGATACTGCTGACTTCAGGCCGTTTGCAGTTGCAGAATTTGGCGGGGGAGCAGCACAGATACCCCGGGGCGACGGAACAGCTTTCAAAGAAGGCAAAAATCCTGAGTTGGGTCACTTTCTCATGCTGCTCTCAGCATTTCCAAATCATCATGTCCAGCAATGTTTGGAGTCGAGGTGGCGATATTGAACCGAATAGCAGACCTATCTTTAAAAAAAAGAAAAAAAAAACCCGAACTGTTAACCTTTGAGTCCTGAGTCTGTCTTGAATGTGAAGCAGTCAGCAGTCTTATATTTGGGGAGATCAGGACGAAGCTGCTTCCCCAGCCAGAGTCTGGCGCCAGCCGACATCAGCCTGGAGTTCGTCGGGATGGGGCTGACACACCTGGGATGGTGCTGGACAGGCCACCGCCGGCACCACAGACCTTCTCTGTCATCTCGTGCTTTCTGTGGTTTGCTTTCGATCTTCACGTGGTTTTCCTGAGTGGTGGGAGCTTTGCTTAGGAGTGTGGGTGCAGCTGGGAACAGAGGTTCTGCCCTCCTCCCTCTTGCCAGGCGCCCAGGCTGCCTGCAGTGCTTACGTCCTTAAAAGTCTGCACCTTGTCAGAGCACCCGGGTATCTGCCCACTGCTTCTTGGGTGCTTGTCCCTCCCCTCCTCCTTTTCCCACGTGCCCCTCCCCCTCCTGCTGCCCCTGCCCCTGCGCCACTCTCCTCTCTGCCACATTTGCCTCCTCAAGTCCTCTTTCTCTGTTCTTGCTGCAGGCACCTTCTTTTCTTTTCTTTTCTTTTCTTTTCTTTTCTTTTCTTTTCTTTTCTTTTCTTTTCTTTTCTTTTCTTTTCTTTTCTTTTCTTTTCTTTTCTTTTCTTTTCTTTTCTTTTCTTTTCTTTTCTTTTCTTTTCTTTTCTTTTCTTTTCTTTTCTTTTCTTTTCTTTTCTTTTCTTTTCTTTTCTTTTCTTTTCTTTTCTTTTCTTTTCTTTTCTTTTCTTTTCTTTTCTTTTCTTTTCTTTTCTTTTCTTTTCTTTTCTTTTCTTTTCTTTTCTTTTCTTTTCTTTTCTTTTCTTTTCTTTTCTTTTCTTTTCTTTTCTTTTCTTTTCTTTTCTTTTCTTTTCTTTTCTTTTCTTTTCTTTTCTTTTCTTTTCTTTTCTTTTCTTTTCGTTTCGTTTCGTTTCGTTTCGTTTCGTTTCCCTTTCCCTTTCCCTTTCCCCTTTCCTTTCCTTT
Source organism: Ursus maritimus (assembly GCF_017311325.1). NCBI lineage: Eukaryota > Metazoa > Chordata > Mammalia > Carnivora > Ursidae > Ursus > Ursus maritimus. The sequence continues at coordinate 56,170,155 of NW_024423897.1, forward strand.
CCTCTTTTTTTTTTAATTTTATTTATTGATTGATTTTTTAAATATTTTATTTATCTGAGAGAGAGAGAGTGAGCACAAGTGGTGGGGAGGGACAGAGGTAGAGGGAGAAGCAGGCTCCCCACGGAGCAGGGAGCCTGGTAAGGGACTCAGTCCCAGGACCTGGAGCCAAAGGCAGACAGACACTTAACCGACTGAGCCATCCAGGCGCCTCTCTCCTTTTCTTTTTTGAATGGCTGGGGGTTTCCACCCCCCCCCCCCCAGCCCACAGGAGCCTCCCTTCCCTTCCAGCAGTATCTTTCTTTACCCTAAATGCCTACTGTTGATTTCTCTGGTGGGGCAAACGTATTTGAAGTGGACGACGGAGATCGTCCGAGGTGACTTCATGCAAGAAGAGCGGACTTAGGGATAGTCTCAGAAGGGGGCACCATGTGTACAGAGTTGGCTGATTCTCTTCAACCCCCAACCACCTCTGCCTGTGGATTGTTCTTCCCAACCAAACCAGTGGCCTTGGACTGGTGAGCCAACAACAATAATATCCTTTCTTTAATTTGTACTTTAATTCCCAGTGAGAAAGTTCAGATTCTCATTGATTATGTTATTGTCTCATATCCAGAGACATTCATTCATCGAGTCCACACTCAGTTTCTAGACTCTTTCTGTACAAGTAATAATTTGTAACAGTGGGCTGTGATTTATAGTTATGTGGGTTTTTTGGGTGTATTTTTGTTTTTGTCTTTAGTATGTTAAAATCTGGAGTTCTCAATGGCAGCTGCTCCTGGCCTTTGGTTTCTCCCCTTCTTGTCTGTCCCTCTGCAGAGCTGCCATATTGATCGTCCTAAATACCGCTGTCGTTCTGGTACTTCACTGAGCCTTCAATGACGCCCTTCCTTTGGATGCAATCTCATCTTTTTCTCATGATAGCATTCCCTAATTGCCTGCTTTTCTAAAGTCTAAGAGCTCCGTGGAGTGGCTCCTTTGAGCCTCCCCCCACTTGGCCACGCTTGGCAGTGGCCTGCCACTCCTGATGCCGCCCCTTCCTGCTCTTCAGCCTTGGGTTCCCACTGGAATCCATTCTCCTGATTACTTTCTTGTTTTCCCCCACAAATGTGAGTAGAGGACAGCTTTCTGTCCGTGGTCCTAACAGCCCCTCCAGTTCTGCTTTCCACTTTAGATGAGTTGCTTTGTTCCCCCGACCCCATTCAGTCTCCTGTATGTTGGCCCCACAGTTGGGGTTTCCTCAATTCTCCCCGTCCCAAGGGTGGTACCAGACATTCATGCTCCAACCCAGCATGGCTCTGGCCAAATGGCTCTTCGTTCCATCTAGGATTCTCGGGTATTCCTGCCTCATCCCCCACCGGCTTTGCCTGTAATACACCCCACGCAAACACACTTCATCATCTCTTTGAATATCCTACCTCTCCCTTAAATCCCAGATCACATTTCTCTTCTTCCGGGAAGCTCTCCTTGACTCTTCTGCCCGGAAGCAATCACCCTTTCCTCCAATTTCAGTTTTACAGAATTGTGTAGACCAATTCTAGAGTGTCTTGGATGAGCTCCTGAATAGTTCTTGCTTTGTCTTCTGACCGCCTACCACGCATGGCCATGGGGCCGTATGGCAGTTAATTAACTGATTGACTGAAGACAAGATGTCTCTTAGTTGAGCCACATGACCACTGGTAAAATTCTTGCAAGTTGGGAAACCCTGGTCCAACAGTTTATAGGTTTTCTGAGCCTGTAGCTGGTGGGGTTTCTTTCCACAACTCCATTAAACATCTTTATGATGCCAGGTGGTCTCATCCATTTTCATTTTATTTCTTGTGATTTTACTGTGGTACAATTTCTAAATTGAGCTTTTAAGACTGGCCTGAAATTTTAATTTCTCTCATGTATCTGTAGGAGAAAGGCCACAGCTCAGCTGACCTTTGGTTTCTAGAAGAATGTTTAAATCTACATTTTTCCTCATTCTGAGTAGGTCGGGCTGGGAAGGTTGCATATTTTAGCAGAAAGCCACGTGCTGATGGGTACTTAGTAAGTTATAATTGATGTTTAAATTTTATTTATGCATTTCAATTAAGAGACAGTTTTAAGAGCCTGGGAAGGTGGCCACAGGGTGCAACTTCTAGGGAAGGTCTATTGTTTGTAAATCACAAAGGGCTGCTGCAGGGACGGCTGGGCACACGGCTGGGCACACACGTGTGCAGGGACGCTGGGCGCCTTTGGGTGTTGACGCAATGTTTTTCTGGAGTGAGGTTCTCACTGTGAATTCTGATGCAGAGGACTTAGGATGTTGTTTCTACTAAAGTAGATACTAAGCTAAAAGAAAAGAATAAGGATAATATGGAATTGAGTCAAATGGGGACATTTTTGTTTTAATAAAACATAAACCATTTCTTATTTAATGGGTAGTTAAATATCCATTTTAAAATATTCCGACCTCCAGCCCAAGGCAACCCTTTGGGGCTTTGTAGTTTCTTTACCTTTTGACTTTCTTCTCAGTTTTCTAGAAAATATGTCAGTGATTTATGGTTTACACATCAGGTAATCTATGACCTTAGTGGGGAGAAGGGGAGCGCTCAGCCGGAGGACCTGAAGGCGTCTTTGTGACTTTCACTGAGCTCTTATACAAGGTCACAGCCTTGTTGCTATGGCTTCTGCTCCTCAGTCTACACTGCTTGGCACACATGGGTGTCGTGTCCAGTGTAGTGTATTCCTTTAGAGGGTGGCACGCCATCCTCTTAAATGGTCGACCTTGCAGAGTAGAAGGTCCCAGTGCTCTTCGCTTGGCCATCATCAGGCACCAGGGCGGGAAAATGTCTTTTTCGCTCTTGATGTAAACACAGGCAGAGTAAGAACCTTTCAGGGTGTATCCCCCCCAATCCTGCTGCGGGAAGGAGTTTCCGGTTGAAGCGTCCAGTTCTGAAGGGAGTCGTGTTGCTCGCCAAGCCATGTGAACTCTGTGTTGGGCATTCTGCCACGGGAGTGTTGCCTTCTCACAAGGAAGGGGCTCGATTTCGAAGTCAGAAAGTTACATGAGAACTAGGAAGATCGGTAGGAGAAGAAAGGGATAAAGAAAGGGGGGTAATCAGAAGGGGGAATGAACCATGACAGACTATGGACTCTGGGAAACAAACTGAGGGCTTCAGATGGGAGGGGGGTGGGGGAATGTGATAGACTGGTGATGGGTAGTAAGGAGGGCACGTATTGCATGGTGCACTGGGTGTTATATGCAACTAATGAATCATGGAGCTTTACATCAAAAACCAGGGATGTACTGTATGGTGAGTAACATAATATAATAAAAAAATATTATTATAAAAAAAAAAAAGAAAGTTGGATCAGGAACATCCGGCTGTCCGTGCTGCAGACCGTCCTTGCCTGGATTGCGCTGGGATGTCCTCTTCCTGCACTAATTGTCTCTTGGAGTCAATGATTCTGAATTCTTAACAGTGTCCTTTTTGGCCTCTGAGCCTTTTGGCATTTAAGGGGATGGCCGTCCTCTGCAGGCATGACTCTTGGATGTCCTAGCTGGGGGACCGCATCCGCTAATTTATGACCACACTGAGGGAGGGGAGGAGGGCTTAGCCTCCAGGCCTCATTATCAGCCCTGTTTTAAATTTAATTCTGACATGTGTGAGGCTATAGAAATTGCCAGGTATTCCTGGCAGTAATGAGTGAGTCTGTCCAACTTTGTCACTTAAATCTTAGCTATGAACTAAACAAATACCAAGAAATTTTAGTGCTAATTTTAAAACAGATTGTAGGGCTCAAGAGAGGATGCTGGTGTATTCAAACATGCCGTTTTATAACGAAGTTCCAACTAGCATGTTTGTTGCCACACCCGAAGGAGATGTTATTGGTGGTGTGAGAAAGGAATTGGCCACTCCTAGGAATTTTTCCTGGGCTGAGTATGCCTTCTTACCTTGGGGAGAGCTCCCTTACTCCTCTTTTGGCCTCAAGGATTTGCATCTGCACCTCCTTCTGTCCAAAGGATGATGTCACGGGCTTTCAAAGACTCAGCTGGGACCACACTGGACTTGGCGATGCTTCAGTGTGTGTGTGCACCTGGGCCGTGCGAGCCTTCCTGGGCAATTCTGAATGTGTTGCTTTGGATTGCCCCCTTGCTTTCCATGAACTAACCAAAGGCACCTCATGGAGGCAGGGAGCCTCATGGAGAGACAGTGTCACTTAGCCACTGACTGCCCTCTGGCCTCTGAACCTGAGGACTTCCAAAGAGCTGATTTCAACAGATATAAAATTTTACAAACTTCCAGATGCTGTAATTCAGTTTATTTTCTGCAGGCAGATGGCCTTTAGATAATGACTAAAGTAGACAGTGTGGGAATCATTGCAGAGAGGAATAGCCAGAATGTTCCAGAATGTTCTGGGAAGTTCTTCTTCCCTTTTTCTCATCATCATTCTAGCTGCTACCCAAGTGTATGTGTCAGAAAAGGCAACATCAGTGTGTTCCTGCTTTATTGGAAGCCAGAAGCTGCAGAGCATGGGGAGTAGAAAGAAACTATGTGAACTGGGACAACAGAACACGCATGAGTCCTAAAAGGGCAGGATTTGAAGTAACAGGCGTCCCTCACTACTAATGGACACATTTCTTTATGAATCAGAAAGGAAAAGTAACCATTTCTTCAGTTTCTGGCATACATGGTTCTAGCGAGGCTGCTGCCTTGCGGTAGTCTTTCTGTCACATTAGAGTATTAAGTTTTCAGGATTTTTATGCTAAATTGAAGATATTGGGGGCGATTAGTTGGTGGAATGAGATTACTTGATTTTAGTGAAGTGAATGCTTTTATGGTTTACAGTTCTTTTCCTAATAAAGTCTCACATTGTGCACCAAATAAATTAATGTGTGAATAAAAATACAAATTTAAATTTTTGGTATAGTTTATTCTATACCTTCTGCTTTTACTTCTTTTTTTTCCAAATGCATTACTTAAGGTACAATATATACCCCAAAACGGGATGGAAGAGCCATCATAAAATGGGTAAATTCACACAACCAATCTACATTTGATGTTCAAAATGCTTAAAGTAATTCAGATGGGTTTGAAATGATGGTCCTATTGGTTGTTTGTATACGTTAACAGCATTTGAATTTTTCTTTTTCTTTTTCTGAAGAAGGAAGCCCATCGGTGCATGGGCTATCCTGTTGTGATTCCAGGCTGTCCTGGGTCACTTTGCTCTAATCTTACACTGCTAAAATAGCTTGTTGGTTGTGCCGGGCCTTAACGGAAGTTTCTGGAATCAATGAGCAATGACCACAACCTCCTTTAAAATGGATTAATGGGATCTGTTTTTTTCTTTTCTCCTTTGAAGTGCCGGCGTGTGAGTTGGGCTTGAGTGCCCAGGTGTTGTGGATCCTTAGTGTGATACATGATCCAGGAAACGCTCCCCCCTTTCCCTCCTTGGTAAGTCAGACACCTCAATGGGAAATGAAGACACCAACAGTTTTGTAGATTGAGACCCTGTGATAGCTGATGAGTAACCTTATCTCTGCTGTTAAAAATGGCACTGAATGAGCAAGTTTTCAGAGAGGAATGGAGCCACAGAGGGGTGAGGTAATCTGCTCACAATTTCCCAGGTAGTCAGAGGCAGAGCTGGGATTTGAACCCATGTTCTTAACTCTAACATAATACCACCTCATAGCGCGAGGGAATGCTTTCTGAGAATAAAGCAGACATGCTTTTTAATTTCTTTCCTTTTTGGAAAAAATGCCCTTAAAGAGAAGCTTACAGTGAATATTAAGAAATTCGTTTTTCAAACAGCAATGTAAATCAGGAGATGGGAGACTTCTCTGAAAAGGGTGAGGTAGTCAGTATTTTAGGATTTGCTGGCCGTATAATCTCTGTTTCAGCAACTCAACTCAACCCTGTGTTTTGGTGTGAAAGCAGCCACGGACAATAGGTAAATGAGCAAATGTGCCTGTGTTCCAGCAAAACTTTATTTACAAAGAGGCAGTGGCAAGCTGGGCTGGATTTGGCCCGCAGGCTGGAGTTTACTGAGCCCTGATCTACACACTTACAGTGCTCAGATCTCCCAATGTGGAGAATGAGCATGTTTTAGTGGCCCGTAGGTATAAGTCCTTTCACAAAATCTGGCTTGGATGCTCAGAATTTAATCGTAAGTGACTTTTAATGAAGTCTATTGTAACTGCAAAAACCTGCTCTTTAGAGTTAAGTGCATCTCGTGTCCAATGCTTGACATAAGTCTGTAGGCCCCCAATGTATTAGCATAAGGCAGGTACCTAGACTGCAGCTTTGCTCAAAGTAGGCTTGATACACATTGTTCTTTCAGTGTATTTTGTTAGTCTAGAAAGTATAGCTCTTTTATGAAGTAAGTTCAGATAGCATTTCCTCTTTTGGTCTCTGTATAGTTTCTAAATGTGACATTTTTATTTTGTACCCTTAAACAGAGTATTGCTTATACTTATTAGGGCAAACATGCGATTATTTTGGACTGTCTGATAATTGTGTTGCTCAAAAGGGTTCTGGTATCAAATCTTCCTCTTTTATTTTGAGCGAAACCAAATGTTTGTGAGTCAAGTTTGAACAAGGTTGATGTACGTAAATCATGGGATAACATGGTGATGCGATCTCCTTTGGTTTTTGTGCTTAACTTTTTCTTACAAAAGGATACTTCTGACACCTGAAGGCCTATCTAACTACTGTACTGGTTATCACCTAAAAAGAAGGGTGAAGAGGGGCCTCCTGGGTGGTTCAGTCAGTTGAGCGTCCGACTCTTGATTTTGGCTCAGGTCATGATCTTGGGGTCGTGAGATCCAGCCCAGTGTGAGAGCCCACTTGGGATTGTCTCCGTCCCTCTCCCTCTGTCCCTTCCCCCAGTCTCATGCCAAGGGGAGGGTAGCTCATACTCCTTTTTTTTTTTTTTTTAAAGATTTTATTTATTTATTTGACAGAGAGAGACAGCCAGCGCGAGAGGGAACACAAGCAGGGGGAGTGGGAGAGGAAGAAGCAGGCTCTTAGTGGAGGAGCCTGATGTGGGGCTCGAACCCAGAACGCTGGGATCACGCCCTGAGCCGAAGGCAGATGCTCAACCGCTGTGCTACCCAGGCGCCCCTATACTCCTATACCTGGAGTCCAGTCCTCTTTCCAGCTTCTCCTAGCTCACACTATGGCCTACTTTGTGAAGAGGAGACATTTGGTGCGTAAAGTATACGCTTCATGAGGACCACTATTATCAAGCTTTTGTTTATTGGAGGTTGATTCATTAGGTCACAATAGCTGTGAGAGACTTACTATTTCAAAACCAAGCATTTTCGGTAAGATTGCCAACTGGCTTTGCCCAAGTATTGTAGATATTTGTGCTTCACCAGTAATGTGTTAGAGAGTCTCTTTTGCTAAAACCTCACTATCATGGAGCATCGTTAATTTTTTTTGTCTATTCCTTCATTTTGATATGTTCCATTGTTTACTCATTATGTTATTTGAATTTTTTTTAATGCGATTTTTTTTAAGAGGGAGAAAGCACATGTGAGCATGGGGGAGGGGCAGAGGGTGAGGGAGAGGATCTTAAGCAGTCTCCACGTTCAGCATGGAGTCAAACTCGGGGTCCCAACCCACAACCCCAAGATCATGACCTGATCTCAAATCAGGAGTCAGATGCTCAACCTACTGAGCCACCCAGGTGCCCCTTAATTATGTGATAATTAACCATTAACTTTGAGAAAGGTGAGAGAGAGAGAGAGAGAGAGAGGGAACATACATGTGTAAGATAATTGTTTGTCTTTATTTTATACTTGTTTAGCTATTGAGATTCAGCACTTTTCTTATAAATTTTAACAATTTGTTTTTTTTTTAAATTTATTTTTTATTATGTTAGTCACCATACAGTACATCGTTAGTTCTTGATGCAGTGCTCCATGATTCATGGTTTGCGTATAACACCCAGTGCTCCATGCAATATGTGCCCTCCTTAATACCCAGCACCAGAATTTGTTTTTAAGAATATTAACTCTTTGTTGTCAATATTTCCCCACTTCATTTGCTTGTTGACTTTATCCTTTTAAATTTAAAGACGTTTATTACAGTGTTGCCAGATATTTTTTTTCATAATGAAATCCGTGCTTAGGAATTTAATAAAGATTTTCCTTTACTTTCTTCTGATATTATTACAAATATTCATCTCTGGAGTTCAGAGAACAGCTCAGTTATTTAAAAATAGATCCTGTTCTTTGTAATTTCTCTCATAGTCCACCTTTCTTTTTCCTCACAAAAATCTACCCCACCCCCAGTTTTACTCTAATGAGGATGTTCAGACAATTAAGATATTTGTATGAATGAGGGATCTCAGCTGCACATTGCTTCATTCTACAAGTAGAAATCTAATTTATGGCCGGACAACTGAAATTGTTTCATTCTTTCATTAATCCCCTTGGTTAGGGAAAGGTTAAGTTTTGCATTTTGAGATGTCCTATAGCTTTTACCTATATTTTTTAACAACTGTGTGTCAGTACTTTTTATATAATAGAACTTAACCCATTATGCTGGATATGATTAAGTCATTATCACGGTGCTTTTCCTCTTATCTCATGTTTGTACCTAATCTGGTGTTTGCGTTAAATGTTATGTGGTGTGAGTGCAGGACAGAGACAGTGCTGGGGGAATCATGTATGTATTGGTTGATGTCCTCACTCGTTGAGTTTCGAGCACTCACCTAAAATATTAACTTAATTATGAATTATCATGTGCCTGAAACAGTGGTTTCCTAGTTTATACATTCCAGAAGAGAGAGAATTGACTAGATTTCTCTTTTTGATTTGGAGATTAACCTGGCTTTGAACAGATCTGACCACAGCTCAGGTCTCTAGCTTTACTTTTCTTGGTTTTCTAGATTTCTTGGCTGTAAAATCAGGAAAATGAAAGAACACCAGTGGAGAGCGGGAAGAGGCAATGAGACACTTGATTGGGTTTGTGGAGACAAAGAGACTAAATGGGAAAATAGACATGCTCGCTGAGTTGCCCTCAGTGTTTCAGTTGGTGCTGCTGTGCTGATCGCAATTTTATTTCGTGATATTTTTGGTACATTTTTGTGTATATTACTGACATAGGTGCATTACTTGCTTAAACATGCTGAGTGGTTGTATTTTGGGATAAAGATTGAGCCTGTCATTATAATGTGAGAAATATTAAAGCTGTGGACTCTACTCCTTATTATTCCTGTCCTGTTGCCTTGTCAGCCTGATGGAAAATCTCCAGGAGGCTATCTGGAGAGGCTCTTGCAGGTCTGATCTGGCTGGTCACATGCACTTCACTCCTCATTTCCCAAGTTCACTGACAGGACAATTGTCTAACCGTCCACGTTAGAATGTGTCGAATTCCCATTATGGAGCTGGGGAAACCTTGCAGTCTCTCCTGTGTGGGATTTTGGCCCTTTTCCTCATTTGTTTAGGTGAGTGTCTGCCAAGTCTGTTTTGTTCTGGCTTTACGACCAGTATAAATATTTGTGAATCACAGATGGGTGGTCAACTTCAAAATCCATTTTCTTTCCTTCACTTCATGTTTGAGTCCGGCTGGTGACGGCGTACGTGTGCTGTTCATTCTCACACACCCATTAGAGGGGCAGATGTGTGTGGGGTTAATTGCTTGGATTTGAAGATTAACATGTGCTCGTAAGGCAGTGCCCCCTTGATTAAACCGTGCGTACGATCTTTTTTGGCAGAAATTTTCGTAAGGGCATAAAAAATGACCCTGTGTTTGGATTTTTGCATTTCATGGGACTTGGGGTTTTCCTGTGTTGTGGCCTCCAGATCAGAGTGCTGGAGAGGCTTCTCTAGCTGCAGGGCTGCAAACCTCATCAGTTCATGTTTTATCCACTGGAGCTTTTCATGTGGTTTTCATGTGTGTTTGTGTCTCTTGTAGCCTTCCAGGCCACAAAGGGATCAGAGTCATTTTGTTTCATTTGCTTTTGCTTACAGCTTGGATAGTAACCATTATTGGTTAAGCCGAAGCAGAGAAAGCAAAGGTTGGAAAGATGGCCAGGAGATTCTGGGAAGTAAATACCACCATATTTTCATATAAGGGTATCTAAGAAGAGTGAATGTTTCTAGCATTCAGAAATTAGGTGGGTACATCTACGTTTTTACCAAGCTTATATTATTTTTTTTGGATTGGGGGGGTGACTGCCTTGTCAGGGCTCAGAGGCCATGTGTCTTTTGAGAACTGTGCCTCCTCCTCCCACAGCAAGCCACCTGTCTGCCACAGGGATGGGTGGCAGGTGAGGCACCTTCTCAAGCTGGCCAGTCACCTGGTGGCCACACAGACTAAGTCTAGTTGAGGCCATGCCTCTAGCTTGGGCACCAATACTCCATTCCTTCTCTCCTACTCAAAGATAGTACTTAAATTGTTCCTCCCTCTCTTTCCAGCATCATCCAGTTTTCATTTTCCCCTTTCTGCTGGATCTTTCCAACAGGAATGCAAATATTTACCATCTTAAAAAAAAAATAACCTGTTGATTTTCATTTCCCCTCCAGCTACAACCCACATCTTCCCCCCCCCTTTTTTTTAAATGGAAAAACTCCTTAAAAGCACTTGCTTATATTTCTTGTCCCTAATTCCTGCGTTTGCATTTCCTCTTGAACTCACTTTGACTACCCGTCTCCCAACAGTACTGCCTCTTCAGGTCACTGGTTAGCGTCATGTTGCTGACCCAAGGAGTCACGGCTGCGTCAGCATCGCACTTGGCAGTCAGTCAGTCAGTCACTCAGCATTCCTATGCTCATCCCTCTCTCTTCTTTGAAGTGCTTTCTTCATCTGGTTTCAGGGCACGTTTCCTTGGTGTGATTCCTAAACATCTCTGGCCATTTCCTCTTAACCTCAGCTGCTCATCCCCTTGCCCGCTAGAGTCCCTGAGCGTTCAGTACCTTGACCTTGCCTCTTTGCCCACCATCCCCACCATTTGCATAATTTCTGCCCTCCCCCCAGTGTAAGCTCCACGAGGGCAGAGATTTTTGCCTATTTTGATCACCGGTCCATCTCCAGGCATAGAGAAGAGCCCAAGAAGTAAAAAGCTATCAGTAATTATTTGTTGAATGGGTGGATTTATAGAGGTATGAATGGTTGGATGTTTGAGTGGGTGGATGGATGGATGGATGGATGGAAGGATGGATAGATCTTTTGGGGATTTTCCAAACTGGGTGAGAAAAACCCTATTTCTAATTTGGGTACAGGCCTGGAAGTCTATGACCTTGTCTGCATGAGGAAGGAATGGGATTATTCCCCCTCTACTTCCAACTATAGTTGGTGTGTTCGGTATAATTTTCCCCATATTGTCTGGCGGGTGGATATTTGCTACTTCACCTTTTCTCAGTTCGCATGTCGCCTCTCTGGACCTTTCTGTTCCCTCTCCATAACCAGATGAATAAAGTTGCACTCCCTCTGTGTCCCACAGTCCTGTGCATGTCCCCACAATGGCAATTTAAAGTGGGATTCACTGTAGTATTTGTGGTGTACATGTAGTCTTTTCTATTCAGACTGCAAAGCCTTTGGCTTGATTGCATTTCTCTTCCCAGTACTTAACACTCTGGCACACAATAAGCACTCATTACGTATGTGTTATTTAATGAAGTGATTTAGACTGAAATTTTGTAAAACATAACTTACTCTAATGGTCCTTAAGAGTGCAATAAAAATGTGCCTCTCTAGCCTTCTGATTGTGCTGCATTTAAGATGTTTATTTCATGATTTTACAATAATTAAATAATTAGATTTGCTGAAGCCATTATAGCCTGTCCCCAAATTGTCCAGCAGAGGCCTGAATAATCTAGTCTCCTGCCTTCTCAGTCGTCGTTGCCATCTTCCAGTAGAAGTGACCATTCTTCATAGTGTATCTTAGAGAGGATAGAGTGTGCAGTCCCTCTGAAGCCTCTTTCTCCCTAATGGTTGTCTATAAGACATGAAGATGGCTGAAGAGGAAGGTAACAGTAGTTAAACAGCACGTGGAAGGAGACCAGCGGCCCCTCCCCTGCATGGCAGGATCAGATGTCAGTTCCTTCCTGGCATTTACATTTCTTGAATTCAGCATTTGGACCTCCTGTCAGTGTCACGAATTTCATCAGTATCATCTTCAAGGAGTAGATATTCTTAAACGTAAAAATAGCACAGCACAGCATGACTGTCAGGTCATGGAGCTGAGCCAGGCTCAGAACCCTGAAGTCCTATTTCCCGTAAATTACTTATTGAAATGTACATGTTCAAAAAACAACAGTGATGTATCTTTATGGAGTCCCTGCCATGCTGGGAGCGCAAATCCGTGTCAGTTGAATGTGTATATATATTTGTAGAGAGATAGATGTAGATAAAGCCATAAATGTAGATAGATGTAGGTAGATAGACACAAAGGTATAGATATAGATGGCCATAGATATAGATATAGACATGGATCTAGAGATGTAGATAATGATACATGGAGATATACATGTAGACATGTAGGCATATAGGTTTATATATACAGATATAGAGAGATCATGCTATTATTAAGACTCATGATGGCCACTAGGTCAGGATTGCAATTAATGAAATAAATGTCTACAACAGTGTGGTGAAGCCCAGCATTGTGGCTTAGCTTTGCATTTTTTGGTAAAGTAACTGAGGGCTGCTAAAGTATCCACGAAAACCACAGCTATGCCGCACCTTTTAAATAAATGATCTTTCATGAACTTGGTGCTATGAGCACACGTGAGTGTGTGGGTGCATGTACACACACACACACACACACACACACACACACACACACACGTTTTTCACCAGACAGCATGGACAGTTGCCCACCTTTTTATCTGCCATCCCAGAATATGGAACTGTGCCCTGCTGCCATTGTGTTCACAGGGCACGCACACAGTAGGCGCCAAACAAGAAGGAACAACAACTGTGAAGCGTGTGAATGACCACACAGTTCCTTGTATTAGTGTTCATTCTAAAGTATCTTCATTGAACCAAGCATCTTTTTAGTGGCAGGTCTAGTTCTTTTCTCCCAGATAACTATGACTTTTCTCTATTTTTCTGGAATGCTCTCCTCCTTAACTTAATTTGATACATAGTTATCTGCTAGCTTTCTCATTCCACTGCCATATTTTCTAGGAGCTGATTACATGTCTTTTCATAACTTTCTATTTTATGTACTATATTATGCTCTTCTAAGATTATTTCATAATCTAGGTGTAAAAAAGTTCTGTGCGAAGGTCTTAGAAGTTTCTTCTGGGATGTCATAGTAATTATGAATTATGATGTAGTAGCTTTGTTTTGTGATTGTAATGTTCAGTGTCTTGTATGTATTCTAGCTTTGACTCTCTTCTTTTCTTTTCTTTTCTTTTCTTTTCTTTTCTTTTCTTTTCTTTTCTTTTCTTTTCTTTCTTTTCTTTTCCTTCTTGAGAGAGAGAGAAAGTGTGCCTGTGATCAGGGGTGGGAGGGGCAGAGGGAGAGAGAGAATCCCAAGCAGCCCCAAGGTGGGGCTCAACCCAAACCCCGAGATTATGACCTGAGCTGAAATCAAAAGTTGGACCTTTAATTGACTGAGCCCCCCCAAACACCCCACTGACTCTTGTTTTCTTACTCACAGTCTGTCTCTACGGCAGAGCATTTACAAAGTAATTTTTGTTTTTTTAAGCCAATCCTAAATGGTCAGATACACCTACAAGGAACATTTCTACCCACAGATGCCTGGTTTGTAGAGATCTGGTTGATTTGGAGTAGTTTTTTCTCCTTTGCCTGAGCCCAGGCCAGTTCCCCAGGTGTAGAAAATGCACAGGGCCAATATTCGTAGGTCACCTCCACCTATCTGCAGTGCTCACCCCTGTTTGGGTCTGAAGAAGGTCTTGGACCAGTTCACCAGTGGACGTCATTCAACAGTCCTGCCTAATGTAGCGATGACAGTACAAATTTAATAAAGATTCTGCAGTGTTTCATAGTATGATACATTATATAAGCCACTGGTAATAACCTGGTAGTAATTCATAATATGGCTCACATTACTTGAACACTCACTGTGTCCTAGGCACTGCTACAACTGCTTTACTTGTATTGTTTCATCTTCTCAACAACCATACAGAGCAGGTGCTAATGTTATCCCCAGTTGAGAAGTGAGAAAACTGAGGCATGGAGAAGTTGAGAAACTCGCCAGGGTCACGCAAAGGTCATCTGGATGGCTGAGCCCAGCAGATAACATGTACTTTCTTAATCCAGTATGTGTTTCACCTCCTTTATTTTGTAAAGGTCACCAAGGGAGCTCCCCTGGCCGAATATTATGGCCAAGAACTGTAAAGCAGTAGAACCCACTTATTTTAAATGCTGCAAACTAAAGCTACTATAGGTTTCTGCAAATAGTGTCTTGGTCTTATTTCGCTAAGCTAGCAGATATTTTGAGGGCTAGAACCCACTCTCACTGTGTAATTTTCTTGCAGAAAACACATGATTGGTGGTTAATCTCAAACAAAGATCCCTCATGGATAAACATCTGTATAAACAAATGGTGACTCTCCTACATCTCTTCCTGTATATGGGGCGGTCATCGAGGACTAGCGGGCATCGCAAGTAATGTCTGATTGGAAATCATGTTTCTGTTATTGATGTAAAACACTGACCCCTTTTCTTGAAAGTTGTAAGGAAACTGGCAAGGTGAAATAATCTGTATCCACCCCACCTCCCCATCTCCAAGCAGACATTTATGGAGCACATACAGTGGATAGGATCGTTTCAGGCACTAGAAATACACTGGTAAACAAGAGAGGCTCCCAGTTGTCGTGGAACATACATTTTAGGTGGGAGAGTTGGACCATAAGCAATAATTATATCACAACAAAGAAGAAGAGTATCGTGTAGTGGTGAGTGCTGTGCAGAGAACCCCGACTGGGTCATGTGATAGAGAGTGAGTAGCGGGCAACTTTGGATTGGCCTGTGTGTAGTGAGGAAGGGGAGAGTGGTGTGAAGTGACCACAGAGGTGGGTGAGAGTTAGAGCGTGTAGGGCTTTGTAGGACAGGACAGCAAATGCGGATGTTCATTATGGGCGTTGAGAAGCCTTGGTAGAATCTGTGGAGGAGCTGGATTTGTTTGCATTTTTCAGCTGTCATTCAAAATTGTCAGAGTTACCGTTGGGAAAGTGGATGGTGGGTTAGCAAGAGGGGAAGCGGGAAGACCAGCTAGAAGGCCATCGCAAGTGACCAAGTAAGGCGTGATGGTGGCACAGACTGGGGTGTGGTTGGTCAAGATGGAGAAAATCGGATGGTTTTGACATGTTTTTAGAAGTAGAGTCAATGGTACTCTGGCTTAGGCATTGGGGAAGAGAGGAAGAAAAACTAAGAACGAATTGTAGGTATTGGACTTGAGAACGTCAGTGGATGGTGGACCATTTACAGAGATAGAAGTCTTGGGGTTGGGGGAAGCACACGCTTTGGAGGGAAAAATAAGAAATTTCTTGGGCCATGTTAATTTTGGGTTGACAGCTTTCATTTCTCATCCAGTTGGAGAGAATAGGCAGATTTGTGAGTCTGGACTATCTGCAAATGATTGGAACAGGGTAGTTTGGGGAGGCACAGACATATCCACAGTATTAAAGTCCAGGGCTCTTCCCTAGGATACACCAGAGGCAGGAAAATGGTGCTGTAGACAGAAACGCATGTGCTACAACGTTTGGGGGGGGGGTGTCCTAGCATCTGTTGGAGAGCTCTTCATAATACCTCACTTGATACTGTAGTGCTTTGGTACTTCAGAAGTGATCTTAAAAGTGACAAAAAGTCCCGAAGGTAATTCTGCCCCTTGAGAGAGATTTCATTCAACATCTTAGCCAAAAAAATCTTCATGGTTGCAACATTAAACGCCATTCTGGTTATAGAAAATAAGGTCAGATTCTCACAGTGAAGTGTGAGATGGGAGTTCTTGTCAGCATTTATTTTGCTTTTTTCCTCCCAATTAGCAGTTCAGGCTGTTTTTTGTAAATGCAGTCTCTCCCCAGTTGAGTCTTGGGAGGCGTGGGGCAAGGCAAGACACAGGTTTTAACGATCCAGCCCGTTTTCCTTGTTACCAAAATGCTGCCGTCTGACATAAAAATCTGCCCTGCTGTTTTCTCATCCTGCTCTTTTAATTATTGTATATTTTTTTCTAAGGACCTTGAGCTAGTGAAAGTTCAGTATCCAGGAGGCCCGTCGAGTATTTTTCCCAACCCATTTCACGTTCTCAGTGTCAGTGCCGGGAGCAGGCAGCGTATTTGTTGCCTAAATCAGTCTCTATGAGCGTTTGCAATGTGCTGGGTAGGAGACTCTGACATGGTGTTAATAATAATGCGGCGGATAATGTGGCCGGCCGGAGAGCCACTCCGCGTCTGATTTCTTGCGATGAGTTGTTAACCCCACTAGCATTGTTAACACCTTTTATCAGAGGATCAGAGTGATGAAACTCAGGGTGTCACCAGAGTTTTGTCAGTGGCTTAGAACTTTGATTTTCTATCAAAGAGAAATGCATTTGGCTTATTCATGCAAAGGTGAAAGCTCACCTTTCTCTTAGTTAGTGAAAATAAGATTTGACACTGGCCATTAAGCTTCCCCAGGGCAGCTGTGTTCTGCAGTAAAGCAGGATGCAGGGCTGTGTGTTGAGGAGGAATGGGTTTGAGCATCAAGCATCCGCACAGAGACCTTTGTGAAAAGGACACACGTAACTTGTAAGGCACTGGGATCCAGCCCTGGTTAAAATAGATAAGCTGAACTGAAGAATAAGTTATTTTTTTCCAGGGGATCATTTCGTGGGAAATATACCTGTGTATAGAAAGTAGTGTATAAATAATCTAAAAGATCTCAGTTTTTAAAAGCTACTTTGTTGAGGTACGATTGACTTATAAAAGCCAATAAAAAGAATATATTTAAACGTGTATTTACATACATTGATGAGTTTGTGAACCATCGTAAGCATCAGGGCCTTAAACATATCCATGACCTCCCCAAAATACTGTTTTCTTTAAATTTATTTTTATTTTTTAAAAAGATTTTATTTATTTATTTTTTAGAGAGCAAGCACAAGCAGGGGGAGCAGCAGGCAAAGGGAGAAGCGGGCTCCCCGCTGAGCTAGGAACCGGATATGGGACTTGATCCCAGGACCCTCAGACCATGACCTGAGCCAAAGGCAGATGCTTAACTGCTTAACCAACGGAGCCACTCAGTATTTAATCTAAGATCTACTTTCTCAACAGATTTAAGTATACAACACAGTATTATCATTTTAACTATAGGCATTATTGTGTATAATAGATCCCATTTAAAAAAAATTCGTGTTATTTTTAGAGACTGAGAATCACTTCTCAAGAATGCCTTTTGGAACAGCTCAGTTGGGGGTCAGAAGGAAGCTTGCAGCACCTTCACTCATAAGCCTGCATTTTAACGTGATGTGATCTCCGTTCCCTGCTTGAGCCGTGGTGTTCAGATCTCAGGTGTACAGCTAGTGCTCGTGACTCTTCTCAAATGAGTAATGTGAAGCTGACTGTGGGCAGAAAAATATAAAGGTGGAATTTGCCCCCAACTGATCAGGCCTTTTAAAACTCGCTCGCAAGCTGTCTGTGAGGCCAGAGAGCATATCACCCGTGCTTATAAGATTTCATAGTTGACCCAGGCTTTTGGTTGGGGTTGGTGAGGTGAAAGGGGGTTCTGTTGTCCATTTAAGACTAATTTTATTCCACCATTTTTGGGTTTAGAAACACTACAAAGTGTCTTCTTTATTGTTGATAGCAATAATGATCTGACTAAAATCCAACAGGAAAGGGATGCCTGGGTGGCTCAGTCAGTTAAGCATCTGCCTTCAACTCAGGTATGATCCCAGGGTCCTGAGATCGAGTTCTGCATTGGGCTCCTTGCGCGGCAAGGAGACCGCCTCTCCCTCTGCGGGCCGCTCCCCCTGCTTGTGCGTTCTCTCGCTGTCTCTCTCTCTGACAAATAAATAAAAATAAAAATCTAAAAAAAAAATCCAACAGGATACAAAAAGCCAACAATACTAAAAGATGCCTGGGAGAGTCAGGTGGAATGATCAATGTATTTTATTTCCCTCTTTACCACCTAACATGAAAGCCTGTGACTTTATTACTTGGAAAATTCTGGAAGATGACAGAACTGGGTAACAAAAATTCATAATGACAAAGAAAGAAAGCAGTTCTTTGGTGGACATATCCTGTTGTTAGCATTCTTTTTGCTTTTTCTCTAAGGTGGAGAAAAAGATGACACATACCATCTTAAACGAAACAGAGAGTCAGCCCTTCTTCCAGATTCACCCTGTCTCACACTGTCCCCCTCTCAGGGCACTCGATTGTCCCATGCTGGAGATGGTTTTGGGCAAAGCATGTCACACGGGGTCTCTCTGGGTTCTGCTCAAGGAGTCCATCCTCTGGTCAGCACAGAGCAGGATTTGCAGCTGAAAGCGCCCCAGACAAATGCTTTGCCCAGATTTCGGAATTGTGGAGTGACACAATATGGCATCCACCGCAAGACATTGGACCAGCTACCTTGCTGACTTTCTGTGTGATCGAGCTCCTGTTAACCCAGGAAGGGTAGAGAGCACCTTTGTGCCAATGGCAAGGAATGCATTTTTAGACATGTAGTTTTATTTATACTGGATTCTGTTCAAGTTTATATTTCAGTGGATTTTTAGTCTTCATTTTAACAGTTGCAGATCGGGAATTTTCTGCTTGTTTCTTTCTCTTTTTTTGCAACATAAGAGCTAGAATGTGATTTGGTTGTCATTATGAAAAATCTTTGCTAAAAGATAATGGAAACAATCTAACAAGTCAGATATGACATAGAGACAGTATTTGCAGCGCATGTGATAGACATAAGGTTCACATCCCTAATCTACAAAGAGGAATCAATTGATAAGAAAGATTCAAACAACCCACAAGTGAATGGGCAAAGATATGAACCGGCAATTCAAATATGAGTGAATTCTGATGTCCAGTAAGTAGATGAAATGATGGTCCATCCACAGCTGAAATTCCTTTCTTCTGACTGGCAAAACAAAAAACGAAACCCCTGATGGTAAAGATGCTGATAGAGAGAACTCACACCCATTCCCGATGGAAATGTGAATTGTTTACATTTTTGGAAAAGCAGTCTGACAGTTCCTACTAAAAATACACAAACTCTCTGACCCAGTAGTACCCCTTCTGGGAATACAGATTACAAAAATAAAAATGCAAGCACACATAGAGAACAGTATGTGTATTGGGTGTTTATAGTAGCTTTGTTTTCAGTGCCCGCCCTCAGAGCCCTCAGAGCCCTCAGAAAACTACTTTGCATGTTGAGGATGCATCAAGAATTATAGGTTATGTATCAATTAGATTGTAAGAATGCCTCAGATATGGTGTATCCATTTAAAGATTAGTTTAAATCACACCTGGTTAATTTCAGAGATTTTTATAATATGAAGTGAGAAAAGTAGACCCTATTTTTCAGCAGGAAGACCCTCATCGTCTTAGTCTGTATACATGTTTGTATGTGATCACGTGAACATAGAGAAAGCTCTTAGAAGGGTGTCTGCTAGACTATTGACAGTGGTTATGTAGGTAGGGGGAGAAGCAGCTTCTAAGAAATGGCCCAGCAGTTGGCATTGAGCTTGCAGAAGTATGAAGGTGTGGGAATCTGGGGACCATGAGTTCCAACCCTGTTGTTCTGGTCTTAGCTGAGGTCTGGATACAAGTAAGAGCTTCGCAGAGCCTTTGCATTTCTTTCAAGGGCCTAAAGGAACTCCTGCAAGGGTTGTACACTCTTCTCCACCCCCAACTATTGCTTCCTAATGTGAGGAATCCTTTGTGACTGTCTTCTGATGACATTCATTCTTCTTTTAAACTTCCTCTTCTTAGGAGATCAACGTTCACCAGCAGTGGATTAGACATCTTTAAGTCGGCCCTTAGGTATTTGATAGAAGATAGTTAATATTTCCCCTTCTCTCCAACACACAAATAACCCCGGACAAGTAAAGAAAAAATGCTTCCTGTGTCTCCTTTTCTTGTGTTTCCTTTTCTCTCTGTGCAAATACCATAATTGCCTTGTGTGTTATGGGTAATGGCAAGGACTATAATTAAGGTAAATTATAATGGGGAACGCCTAACTTTGTCTTCACGAGGTGTTGTATAAACAGAGAGACTGAACATCATACGGCCTCCCGGCAGCACTCTGGGGATGCACGCCGCTGCTGCGAACAGGAGGGACGCTGGTGGCTGTGCGCGCATGCGCACGAGTCGGTGGCACAGGTGGGGGCTTCCGTGAGGTTCCGCAGCCGCCCTGGGCCACTGTTGGAAGAGCTCTTGTGCTTTGCATGTGGTCCAGGATGGAGCGCCGTGTGTGCACGTGTACCAGCAAATGGCACCACGGCGACAGGCCGTGGTGTTGCCTTGGAACGAGCCCCCTTCCTTTATTAGACCTGCATCTGGAATCCATGTGGCCGCTGGGGGCCCAGCAGAGCGCATCCCGAAGCCAGCCATTTGGCTGCAGATGTGCAAATAGGGCTTTTGGGATGCACATCAAAAAGTGTCTATTCTCGTCGTCACTTTTCTCACTGTGACACCACAGACAAACAAAAGTTGTTCCTAATTTTCTCTTCCGAAAGCTTGATTTGTTTTTGCTGGCTATGGGTAGATCTCGTTGAGCTTTTCTGTATCTTGTCAGATGCTGATTCTGGAGGAAATGAAATGCTCCCTAGATGAATAAACAGAAGTCATTTGGGTGTCATTTCTAGACTTGTAAATCTCCGTGCACTAGCACACGCGTGCAGGCCCCAGGAAGAGGGTGGCACCTCCTGTTCTGTCCCTGCTGTCATTGTACTAGCAGGCTGGTCTGTAGGCTGTGTGTGACCCCTGGGGTTTGCACGGAGACAGATGAGGCTGTGTGGTTGTGCTTAAGAATATGGGGGAGCTAGGCAGTCAGCATCTGAACGCCATCATCGCCTTGTCCCCTCTGATCCTTGGGTCAGAGGTGCCTTTTTCCTCCCTTAGTAGGACCTTGGGGAGGATTTTGTACCTTCCTTTCTCTGCCTCGTCCTTACTTCCCAGGTGAAGCAGAATCTGGCCAGACATTCTCTTTGTCCTTTACTTTGACCTGAATGGTGAAGATGCTTGTTACCCACCTGAGTCCCTCTTAGCTGCTCGTCTCTGGGACTTTCTACCCCTCACTTTCTACCCCTCATTGGCATCAGGAGCTGTTATTTACCACTAGTTTATTGTTCTCTGGTGTGGAAAGACATAGATATCAGAGTTCCCATTCCTAGGGAGCTTACAGCTTGTGTCTCCCCAGTCTCTGTCATCTATAATGGCAGTTGTCACATGCCAAGGATCAAGAACATTTCTGTTGGGTGGCAGGGATTGTGGGCAATGGCAAGTACATTGATTGCAGTCATCGGAAGGGATCTGATCATTACACCCTGAAACCAAATACCGTTGGTGTGGAGGCAAAGAACATGGACAATGGGAGGTGAGCCCTTATTTTTGCTCCGTCTTGCATATAGGAGGTGTTATGGACCGAGTGTTTGTGTCCCTCCAAACTTCCTATATTGAATTTCTAACCCCCAGTGGGATGGTGTGAGGAGGAGGGCCCTTTGGGGAAGTGATGGTTGAGCCCTCACGAGTGGGATTCATGCCCTTATCGTGGGACATGAGAGAGATGGCTTTCTCCTTTGCTACCTCTCTCCCCATTCTGCCTGTGACAACACAGAGAGAAGACCGCAGGCTCTCACAGACACCAGACGTGTTCACACCTTGGTCTTGGACTTACCAGCCACCAGAACTGGGACAATAAATTGTTATTTAAGCCCCCCAGTCTGTGGTAATTTATTACCAAAGCCTGAGTGAAGACAAGAGAAATGTAATACATTTTAAAATGAAATTACCAATCAGAATGGCCAGTAGGCAGGGAATGTGTGGATCCTGGGATCAGTGGTGATTAAGATATGGTATAGAAGTGAAGGAAAATGTCTCAAAAGAGGAATGCAGTTATGGAATCAGTGGAACTCAACCTTCATGATCATTCTTACTCCCGTTAAGTTTGGAAGCTTCAAGAAGTGGGAGCCAGTGTCTACTTTGCGAATTACAGGCAATGCTGAGGAATAACTAGACTCCGTGGGGAATAGAGCACAAAGCAGGATCCCACTTAAGGCTTAAATAAATGCAGACTTATTTGAGAAAGAAAAAAAAAGAAATGTTGTAGCAAAGCAGATGATGTGCATAAGTGGAAGTGGGAGATATATTCTGCATATACAAGCCAGTAGGATGGCGCATTTAATTAGAACTTGCAGCTTATGATGTCGAGAATATGCTTTTTGAAAAACTTGTCTGTGACTCGTGTCCAACTGTTTTTATTTATTCTAGTGCAGCTTCTTCCGGGTAAAATGTAAAAGCCACAGCATCTTAAAATAATACAGCGGAGAGTTGAAATGCTTGCTATAAATTGCCTCTCTTATTTTTTACACGGTGGAATAAAGAGTGAATCTGTATAGTATATAAAAGGTAATTATAAAGTTGTCCAGTGACTCTACCAGGCTTCCTGCTCTGGGAGCTGAGACAGGTTTCGGTGCTAAGGAGCTTGTAGCTCAGTGGTCCTCAGTATTTGTGGTCTATGGAGAGCAGATGACAAGTGTGGATGATAAAGGACATTTCCTGTTCCCTGGCAGGATTTTCCAGGACGTGGCTGCGCTTTGATCGGAATCACAAGGGGCGGGGGCGGGGAGGGGGCTGATGATTACATCTGGTCATGGGTCTTACCAATTCCTTTCTTCCTTACAGTGCATAATGCTATTTAATTCCATCTTTTTTTTTTTCTATTTAATGTCACTGAAAGCAGAGTTTCTCAACCTCAGCACTATTGACATTTTGGGTTGCATAGTTTTTTGTTTTTTGTTTTTTTTTGGTGGGGGTGGGGGTGGGGTGGGCTTTCCTCTACGTTACACGGTATTTATCAGCAGCCCCGACCTCGGTTCACTAGATGTCAGTAGCATCCCCCAGTTGTGACGGCCATTCAGAATTGTCTCCAGACATTGCCACATGTTCCCAGGCAGAGAGAGTAAATTCGCCCTTGGTTTTGAGCTTTTGGTCTCAACGCAGTCTACTAAATTAGAAACAGGACAAGTGTAAGTCTCGAAGACGTTGTGTGTACTTGTGTAACCATGGATCTGTGAAGGCCAGGCCTTGGACTTGATGCGCTGCTATGGTGGCAGGTGACTGGCAGGACCCAGCAGGGACAAGGTTTGCTTTCTCTTTCCTGGAGGCTCCTGCAGACTCGCCTCCACCTAGATCTAATTGGTGGGAAGTGTGGGGCCTGCCTTTGTTGAATAATGGCTTTGGGGTTTATCCTGTAGTTACCAGTGATCAGAAATGGGCCAGAGTGGACAGACATCGCCATCGGGTAGCCTCCATCTTCCCTGACCTCCTGCATTTCCAAGTCAAGCTTTCCCCCCTCATTTATGTGCTCCTGGATTTTTGAGTGAAACACTGGAGCAGATACAGTCCCCCTGACTGAAGGCAAGAGAAGAGCTTAGAGAATTAATTTATGGTATGATGACCCTCGACCATCATTTCATTTGTCTTCCTTATTTTTCCTGACAACTCTCCAAAACAACACAAGGATTAGAGTAAAACATATACTTGGAATGACAGTGAGACTCTTTGCCATTATCCCTGGAACCCACATGGTTTATTGAGCTGTGTGAGTGTAGGTTAGCGTTGCCCTTGAAAGGATGCAATTAAAAACCCATTATTGTTTTGCTGCTCAGCTTTCTCAGCTGTGATCCAAAGAAGAAAGTTGTCGAACAATGGAAGACTTCACAGTCTGTATCTCTGAGCTAAATCAGAGATCCGGTGCCGTCTCTAGCACTGCAGAACATTATATGAATTCGAGAAACTCCTTGAAATAGACTGAGGCCATAAACCAGTGAGTGAATTATAACGATGCAGACAGTAGTCATTTTGATTTGATAGGTGTTCTGCAGGGCCTCTATTGCATATTTTTCCCATTTATTTAAAGGAAAATTCCACCCAATTTGCTTAGACCAACCATCTGGAAGTACTTTTTATTGTCTTTTGACACCTTGCCAACTGGGAAGAAAAAAGATAAAGGACAAAAATACTATAAAAATACTGAATTTAATGCAGTTAATGTTAAAGAAAATGCTAATTTTTCATCTTCCAACACATACATCGTGTTAAATTAAGTTCCGAGTTTTCTTTGGGGACAGTGTGTCCTCTGGGATGTGTCAGAAAGTGTGTGGATTCCTTTCTTTCCATCGTTTGACATCTCTGAGGCCCAGTATCCTTCCATGTGTCTGTGTTCAATGCTCATCGTCACCTGATTATGTAGAACTCTCATCCTAGACACTGAGCGCCCAAGTTCTTATGTTTGGTGCAGCTTCCTCTGTCCTGGCCAAAGGTTTTTTCATTCTGTAATGAAATTCTGGTTGAATAAAGCAGTTTTCTGAAAGCTGCATCTTCAAAGTAATCTCTTACGGGAAGCACTTACTGTATAAATCAAGTGTTGGTTGATTTATCGTCTGAAAAATACAAGTTAGGATTCATTTGGGTCCCATGTCTATTGACTTAAAGATCCCTCCTGTCTCATGGTGACCGGATCTACTGTTTATACCAAGTGGATTGAGCTTTGTGTGGTTAAGAGTCACACAAAATTGAGACCCACCTGTAAAATGGTGTAATATTTATCAAACTACCATCTATGAAATGCTGTTCTATTTAGAGCAGTCTTGCTTTGTGTCAGGCACTGTACTTGGGGTTTTTTTTTTAATGTTAGGTCAGTTAGATAGAAACCTGCAAGGTTTTGGTCCCATTTAATATATAAAATTGAGACCTAGCAGTCATATAACTTAATCAAGGTAGAATCGTGAAGCTGGGATTCATTCCAGGATTTGCTAACTCAAAACCCCATGCCCTGATTCTGGGAAAAATTCTTCTCTTGGTTGTCAATGATATCTGTGGTTGATATGTTTTCCTAATGAGTAGATCATTGGTTCCGCTGAGGTTTTCGGATGAGTTTCTGGTTGCATCTGTGTGAAGATTTCTAGTAAAGAATGTTACCAATGTTTTTATGTTACGGTTAGTAGACACTAAAAGTATTTATCTAGCCAATGACTTACAAACATCTGAAAATGGATGTATTTCTGTCTTAGTATTTATGCAGGATCCATGATATTTTGAGCACTGAATGGAGATCTGTGTTATTAAATCTAATCAGAAGGATGTTTTTAAATTTTATGCCCATTTAGAGAGAATATATTGGGTGGGCATCAGGCAAAGAGCTAGAGAAAAACTATCATCTTAGATGAAAGTAATGTTTTTTGTTTCTTGTTTTTTTACCCATAGTGAATTGCTAGATCTCGAATGCAGCTGACTAAAGTTTTCCATATCTTATGCTTCATTTGTTGTAAATGAAATTAATTTTATTTGATGGTATCCTTTAAAGTCTCAAATATTATTACAGTGAAATACGATGATTATAATGATGTCTATTTATGCATGTAATATGTGTTTTCCCCAAATAATTACACAATAAATTTTCATTTCACTGTGACAGGAGTGTTTTGGGTATCCTTTCGGCTCTCATCCAGTTAAAAAAGAAAGACAGTAGATGATAATTTTGAATCAGATCCTACTAGCTAGAAAAAAGTTGTTAGCAAACATTCTCTCCTAATTTTTTTCAGACGAGTTTTGCGTACTTTAGAGATTTTTACCTACGTACTTCGATGTACAACATGCTTGCATGCAGGGAAATTCATTTAAAGGAGGATTCATAAACTTTGTAAATGCTAGGCTGTTGGGGAAACTCAGAGTACAGGAATGTTTCAGAAACATCTGAGCTATTATGACTGTGTAATTTGACTTTTATTAAGCTTGTAGAGCTTCTGTTGTCCATGTATAACAAAAATGTGATGGAGTAATACCTGCTATCGTTGGCCTTCCCAGGTCACTGTGTAAACCAATCAGGGCAAACAGATGTAGCAATTTAGTTTCTTTAATTTCTGCAGTGATTTCAAGCATTAGTCTTTTTTTTTTTTTTTAAGATTTATTTATTTATTTTTATTTGAGAGAGAGAGGGAGCCAGTGAGAGTGGGGAGAGTGGTAGAGGGAGAGGGAGAGAGAGAATCTTTAGCTGACTCCGAGCTGAGCGCAGAGCGTGACACAGGGCTCAGTCCCATGACCCTGAGATCATGTGACCTGAGCTGAAATCAAGAATCCAATGCTTAACCGACTGAGCCACCCAGGCACCCCTTCATTCATGCTTACCCTCTGGTCTGACTTCCCTTTTTCTATCCCCTTCAGCCACACAGGTCAACATGCCTTATCACTCTTTCCAATTCGCACTACTTGAAGGAGTATGCTTCCTTTGTTATGAAATCCCACGGAAGGTACTGGAAGGTTTTGCCCCAATATATCAACATATACCAGACTGTTTTATATGAGTCCTAGTTCCACTCTGCCCAGTACTGCAGGCATGGCATTTAAATCTTGGATATTGTTTGCCTAAACTTCCCAAATCCTGTCCAAGTCTTCAGAAGCTGGTTGAGCTCCTTTTTTCCCTTCTCAGGCCAACTTCCTTATGTCTAGTTAGTCCCATCTATATCTAGGGTATACTTTCACACTAGCGTATATGTGTGAGTAATGCCCTTTCTCCTTTTCCAGAGTACTCCCCTGATGGTTTAGGAAATATTTTGCACACTCTTCTGTCTCTGGATAACTTATTTCCCATTATCCTGGGGACATGCCCATCACTTCCAAAGTCCCTTTGCTCTGACTCCTTGCATCCCAATACCTGACTGACTGCCTGACCTTGTGACAGCTGGCTGGGAATGCAGATTCTGTTTTACCTCCTGCCCACAATCATTCTACATACATTGTACGTGGTGGGTTGTATGGAATGGTGGACATTGTTGATGGAACACCAGAGATTGCTGATGGATGGGTATATACATGCTGTGATTTGGTCGTGAAGTTTTTTAATACAAGAAAATACTAACGATGGGGACTGTTTAGTGTAGAAAACAGTAGCATAGTGCTAGAGGAATTACAATAAAAGCAGTTCACAGTTCCTTGTTTTATATGACTTTTTTTTTTTTTAAATTTTATGTGTTTATTTGACAGAGAGATAGAGAGCAGAAGTAGGCAGAGCAGTGGGCAGAGGGAGAGGGAGAAGCAGACTCCCCGCTGAGCAGGGAGCCCGATGTGGGGCTCGATCGTAGGACCCAGGGATCATGACCTGAGCCCAAGGCAGATGCTTAACCGACTGAGCCGACCAGGCACTCTGTATATGACATTCTTGTCTTCTCTAGACTCTGAACGTCTAAAGAATATTATTAGTAATTAAAATAGCTATTCCAAAGAGAAGTCATTTAAGTATAGACCAATCTAGGAAGTGATAGCCTCTGTTTTCTTTCCGAAGAAATAATTGTCTAGGGCTTAATTAGAACAAGCAGAAGAAGGGATGAGCAAACGAAAGAGCCCCTGGAATCCATGACAGGACTGATTTTCTGCCCATTGTTTACTGGGACAGGACACTGCCCTCTTGCAGGGGACAGAGTCTTTCATTTCGGAGTATGTTTTGCATGAGTTTAGCTAAGATCCTCTGTCTCGTTCTCAAAGAAAGTTCTAATACTGATGGTCACAGTCATATTTGGCCTTAATGAGCCTCTGTTTGTTGTCCTGTAAGTTATAACTTGTGATGTTTTCCAATCATGATCACATAGTTAATGTCAAGTTTTCCTATTTGGTGGGCACAAGATTAATTTTATTTCTCCCTTCTTCCGTCCCTTCCTTATGGGTAATTCACCAGTGCAGTTTCATTCTTTGGGCTGGGGATGAGCATCCTTCTAGCAGTGGGTTAGATGTGGTAACGATGTGACTCGATTCCCAGCCCGCGGGCGACATAAGGGAAGTGCCCCAGGCGTATTCTACTTGGAGATGCTATGCATGAGACTCAGGTGTGCCTTTAACGGTGTGCAGTGAGGGACCCTGTTGCTTGCCCTTGATGTTACTCGGATGTGGGCTGGAGATGCATGACCCTTGAAGTGGCTGAATTCGGAGGACACCCACGGAACAGATAAGGCATAGAGTACACATCCACCACAGAGACTCGTCGTCTATTTGTTTGCTCTAGCCCAAGGCTAAGCTAAGTGTCCAATTAAGAAGATTTATTAAACTCCGGAGCCCCACAAGATAATCAGCAGCATAACAGAGAACATGCCAGAGACATGCCATGTTGTTTCTTCCTTTCCGCTGTACAGCTGTCTGACCCGATTTCTCTGGCCTGGGCTAGAACAAGAAGCTTAGCATGCACGAAGGTTCAGAATAATTTCTGGAGTGGTGCTGTATGCTCTTTTATTTATGGTTACACAGTGTACAGTTTTTCAGATTATCACAGGATGAAATGAGAAATTCCTTTATGGAAAACAAAAGTCCAGATGGAAATTGTCATTTGCTATAATTCAAGAACAAATATAGTGAGTAGGTACAGAACGCTCTTGTGGAAATGTAGGCAGCTTGTATGTCTTTCTTCTTTCCTTGTAGACTGTCTTATTTACTTATTTATAATCTTTGAAAAGAATAGCTTGGATGCTCTGCAAAGTTAAAGACCAGTGAAATGGAAGTCCCAAACCTGGGGAGATTGACGACTGACTTCTCAAAGAAATCAGACGTGAAAACAACCCTAGGAAAATGGAAAAAAATGGTCTGAAAAGGTGAATAAAAGAAAATCCTACTCTTTGGAGTGCATGCTATGTCAAAGAATGTTTATTAGTTGTACATACAATATTTTAAATAAGCATCTCTCTGGAGTTCCTTATTATAATTAATTTTTTAATTTCTTAGTAGACTTCCGACATCGTATGATTTCTTTTGTCGTATTATAGATGTAGGTGCTTATCTGTTATTTACACACTTTTCACTTTAATAAAAACAAATGAGAGATACTGGTGGATAAAACTGCTAGCATTAACTTTTATTAATTAATGGTTGCTAAAAGAATTCTCATGATAAAACAAGAGCGGGAAGAGATTTTTCCTGTTGAATTATTATTTTCATAGGAAGATACATAAAAGTTTTTATTAGGATTATGTGATGCCTGGGTATAGAAAAAAATGCCTAAGTAAAGGCTATAGCATCATACTTAATCTTAAGATGAAACCAGGGAGTGGTAGGGGGTCTTACTTTTTTATTAAAAACCATTTTTCCTTGAGTTTTTCTCTCCGTGGAGACTTTGGTTCAAGTAAGTGCGTGAATGGCCGGCAGAAGCCATCCTCGTAATGACCCAGCCTGGTAATGACCCTCTCTTGGCTTCCCTGTGAGGCACCTTTACCACACGGCCAGGCCAGGTGCGTCTAATAAGTTCTCAACACCTCTTCGGGGCGGGAAGTGCACTTTTCCACAGGGAGAAACTTAGTCATGGAAAGGTTTAAGATGTGAAGGTCTGAAGGTCAACCCATAAATCACTTACGGAGCTGCTGCTGAGGACCTCTGTGTCTCCACGCGCAGGTAATGGTGTGGGCCGGGAGAGCCCAGGGCTGGGTGTGTGCACTGGCCATGGATGGACAGATGGACAGAGGGATATGGAGCTTTTGTTCTTGCTTGGCCATGAACTTAGATCACCAGTAACTTGCATGCCCCGCTTTGCCGGAAGAAGGCTTTGAACCCCACAGAGGACAGGTTTAGCCCCAACCCCAAATTCCACACTAAGGATGTGGGTGTAGAGAGAGGCACATTTTGGTGAGTGATTATTGTTTGGCTTTTCTGGTGAATTATTTTCATGTGTTTTCAGCCATGTTTTTAAACTGATAGATATTCAACCATACTTTTATCTAGAACACTTATGTGGGGATTCCTTGGGGTGCCAGTGTCCAACTGAAGAGTGGCTGGTTGGGTATCAAGACCCCTGGGTCCTGGGTTCAGCTCTGCTCTTAGTGGTTCTGGGGCAGACGACTTTTCCTGCTGGGCCTCAGCTTTTAAATCTGTGAAAAGAGAAGGTGGAAATAAAATTGGTGGCTTTCAAACCATGTTTAAAATGGCCCCGGATTTTCCCTGAAGTGCTCTGAGAGAAAAGGGGGGCTGGAGTCAAGGTTTTGGCAAATCATGGTCTGTTGTTAGAGAAAGGTTGAAAATCTGCAACCAGATGTTCCTGGAGCTCTGTTTGACGCTGACATTTATTTTTTAAAAAAGTAGCTTAAACATAAAGTTTGCCTTGGAATTGTTTTCAGTTTAGAGTGGCTGCAGAGTGGAGAGGTTCAAAGACCTTGGAGAGACTGCTGCCTGGGTTCGAATCTCAGCTCTGCCAGACTATGTATTTGGGCAGGTTTCTTCACATCCCTGTGCCTCAGTTTCCGCATCTGTGAAAAGAATAATAACTTGAGTAATAATGGTGTGTCAATGTAGGGCCATTGATTGTAACAAATGTCCCACTCTGGTAGGGAAGTTGATAATGGCGAGACCGCATTTGTGTGGGGGCAGATGGCATTGTAAGAAATCTCTGTGTCTTTCCCTCAGTTTTGCTGTAAGCATGAAGTGGCTCTGAAAAATAAAGACTATTAATAAAAAAAAGTTAGGATAATAGTAATAGTAACTGTTTCACTGGGTTGTTATAAAGGCAAGATAGTTAATGATTGTAAAATATTTAGAACACCTCCTTGGTGCCTATTAAGCACATAAGAGTTAAATATTAACTGGATGCTTATCCATTGGAAAACTTGTTTTGCAACATGAAGCAATTTCTGCATCGTGTGAGCAATTTCAGTGTTTTCTTCATGTCCAATGTGTTTCCAGCTTGACTTAATAAGATGGTAACCCATCTTTTGTGTATACAGTGAATGTTTCAGGCCAAGAGAACAACTTGTGCAAGTTTTGGAAATGTAAAAGTTCTAGAAGTAGAAAAGTGTAGTGTAGGTAAGAATTGTGTGCTGGGAAAGTTGTCCAAGGAGGTGTTAGATTATGCTAGAGCCCAATGCAGGGTTGGGGAATTCCTTGCTATAGGGGTGAGACTTCCAGCTAATGGTGATGATGATGATGGTGGAGGTGGAGGTGGTGGAGGTGATGGTGGAGGTGGTGGTAGAGTTGGAGGTGATGATGGTGGAGATAATGATGGTGGAGGTGATGATGGTGGGGGTGATGGTGGAGGTGGAGGTGATGTTGGTGGCGGTGGAGGTGATGGATGGTAGAGGTAGAGGTGATGGTGGAGGTAGAAGTGATAATGGTAGAGGTGATGGTGGAGGTGGAGGTGATGGTGGAGGTAGATGTGATGGTGGAGGTGATGGTGATGGTAGAAGTGGTGGTGATGGTGGTGATGGTGGAGTTGGGTTGGTGGTGGTAGTGGTAGAATTGGAGGTGATGATGGTAGATGTGGTGGTGGTAGAGTTGGAGGTGATGATGGTAGATGTGGTGGTGGTGGAGGTGGAAGTGATGATCATGCAGGTGGTGATGGTGGATGCGGCGGTGATGGTGGCAAGGCAGGACAGGAGACTCTCCCCTTTATCCCAGCTGAGCTTTGTGCTGGGTATTCCCTACCCAGAGCTTAAAGGTCTCTGGCAGACTGCTTGCCAGTTGATAAGGAGTGGCTCAATTGAGGAGAAGGAAACCACTTAGCAACAAGGTGAGAAGAAAAATGGGGGACAGACAGGGACTGAGGAATCCTTCTTTCCCTTGTTCTTCATGGCTGTCTCCGGTGAAGGACAGATAGCCTCTTCCACAGGTGCACACTTGGCTGGTCATTCCATTACCATGTCAAAGCAAAACAAGAGCAGCCAGATAGCTGAGAGACATTTGGGGTTCCTGTTCAGGTTTTTGATGGTTTTGCTTACAAACATTGGCAGCATTCATTTCATTTCCCAAACTGTGCCGTCCTCGTTACTGTGGTAACTGAAGCACACTCAATCTGGTTTCCATTATATAAGTGATTTGTAAAACCCGAGTTTCATTGTGGTGAAATTGTGTGTTGTAGTGATTCAGATACAGTTTTGATTAGTATGTGTAGCACTTTCTAGCTACAGAATCATTCTGACATAGTAAGTAGACGAGAGACTTGACGTATGGAAAAAAGAGATCAGGTGTTCCCTTTGTACGTGCAGTCTTTCTGTTATACCATAGCTCGACATTTCTTTGAGATTTAACTGTATCTAGCAATGATTCTCGAGGTGAGGGTGGGTGATTTGTGCTCTCCCCCCCCAGGACATTTGTCAGTATCTGGAGACATTTTGATTGTCAAGCCTGTTCTCTTGGGCTCCTGGCATCTCGTAGGTAGAGGCAAACGGAGCTGCTCAACCCCATGGTGCTCGTGCAGCCCCTGCAGTAATGAATTACCCCTGTCCACATGCCAGGATTGCCCAGATTAAGGAACTCTGGGGCACAGGGTTCATTCCATGAGAAGCTGAATAGAATATACATTCCTCGTTCTGGACTCTCTTCCAGTTCCCACATTCCATGACAAAGCCAGCTAACATTTACTTATGTTTGAAATCTCTGCACTGTGAGAACCCTACCTGCATCCAGCCACTTTCTCTTAATATCTTTTCTGTACATTCTCTTGATGCAGACATGTCCAGTTTACCCCTACAGATACCCTGGGTTTCTCAACATGGCATTTTTTAAATCACTTCTTACAAGGCAACTTCTGTGTGTGTTTCTTCTGCCTAAATTTGGTTTTAAACTCCTTAATATTGTGTGAAATTTCTTTGAGGTATGTGGAAAATGTAGTTTAGTGCAACCCATGCTTTACATAGCTAGTAAATACTTCCTGTTTAAATTTGATACTTGATGCGTTTGTATAAATCAAAATATTATTTTCTTGATAGCCATAATTCCTTTCACTGAAGAGAAAAAAAACCAGTGTTTCTTCTTTTATTTTCCCAAAGCAGACACATATTTAAATCTCATTGGATTTGAATACAGACATCAGAGCACTTTGTTCACATCTGAGAAAATATTTCTAGCTTTCTACTTGTCTAAGCTTCACTTATTGTATTTATTTGTTAATAAATCTAGGGTAGAGTCTTTATGACACTTTTCTCTCTGGCCAGTGTTTTAAAAGCCTGTGTTATGCTCTCTTTTTTTTTATGATATTCTAGATAGATATTTATGACTTTGCAAAACGTAATGGTGAGTAAGCAACCGCCATTAGGAAAATGTTTCCATTTGGACAAATCCTGCCCTGCCGTCGGGCATGCGGGGGCCTTGAGACAGCTAATTTGGTGGTGTCATTTTCACTGTGTTCTATTTATTTGATTTCTATCGGGTTCTTTCATGTTCATTTCTTTGACTAGATAAGGCAGGAGACGTGTATTAGCATCATTATGGGGAATTAGAATCCCAGAGTTCTTTTCTTCCTGGTAGGTGAAGGCAGGTCCCAGCCATTCATCATTTTTGGGCATTCGGCTGGCTCGCCTCTCGTGGGAGTGCTTGAGATGCAGGCCCTGTGCTTACGTGGCTGAGTTGGGGTCCTCTCTTGTGGGCACAGATTAGCCACATGTCTTTTGGGTGGTCAGTTCAGTGATAAGGGGTAATAGTGATATGGAAGAGAATCTATCAATGTCCAAGTCCCCCTTTAAAAGGCCATGGAAATGAATTCATGAATATTGGCCCATCAGCTGGACACTGGGCACCTTGGTGACCTTTGGTAGGTATTAGCTCATTCTCTCCTCGGGATCATCCAGCAAGGTGGGTGTGAATATTCTTATTTGACGCACAGAGAAACAGCAGCTCACAGAGCTGAAGTAACTCAGCCAATGTTTTCATTTCCATATTTGACAGAGGTTGGCCCGGCTCCGAGTACTATTCTCACTGCGTCCCACTGGCTTTTATTATAAATCATCCAGTTCAATGTGGGTGAATGAAGATCACCATGGCTGGGTGGGGACACTGTCCTAGGCCTTCTGAAAACTTGACTTTAACCATTCCTTAAAATTTAAGAAAGGTGCTACCTTAAATTCGACAAGCCCTGAGGTGGAATATATGGCCACTGGATGACAGAGAAGATTTTTATTTTTTAAAGTAAAAA
The DNA here is from genome assembly GCF_017311325.1 of Ursus maritimus. NCBI lineage: Eukaryota > Metazoa > Chordata > Mammalia > Carnivora > Ursidae > Ursus > Ursus maritimus. Next base: position 56,204,168 of record NW_024423897.1, read on the forward strand.
AAATATTTATTTGAGAGAGAGAGAGAGTGCACAAGCAGTGGGGAGGGGCAGAGAGAGAAGCAGACTCCCCACTGAGCAGGGAACCCAACTTGGGGCTCCATCCCAGGACCCTGAGATCATGACCTGAGCCGAAGGCAGACACTTCACTGACTGAGCCCCCCAGGTGCCCCCATACGGGGAAGATTTTTATGAGATCATGCAGGACAGCCCCCGCGTGGGATTCCTGGGGAATTCTGGATCTATGTCTAGGGGCTTGGGTGGGTGAGTCTAGTTTTCCATGAAGCCATTTCTGTGTTGCTCAGATTCTCAGAAGGGACAGAAATACTCTAACAAGCAGGGCATTTTGAACACCCTGTTTTGCTTCCTGACATGTACAAACACAGTCTCAGAGGACCTTCCCAGAGTTGGCTGTTTGGGCCTGTTGTTTCATGGTGGGATATAATAATGACTATCTTGCTTAACATTCGGTAACTCTGGAAGTTGCTTCCAAACCGCATGGTTTTTCATTAAACTGGGTGAGAGAACATGCTCAGAGAGCTGCTTACCTTAGATTCATCCCTTTGGGCAGCTGGGTAATCCATTTTGGAATCTAGTACCTGTTCAAGAAGAAAGAGACAGCAGAACAGCTCAGTGCTTATTGGCTTATGGTCGTAATTCCAGTATCTACCTTATATAGGTTAACCTTTGGAGGTCACCTGAGACAGTCCACCTGGAAGGTCTTTGTGTTTGTGCATTCATTTGTGGCTACTTCCCTCCTCTGACCTCGAGAACTAGCTCTGGGAGGTTAGTCTAATCACAGTTTCTCCCCAACAAGGGGAGATTTTTTGTCATCAGATTGTGTGCCAGTGCGACACTGGAATGTTCCTTCGTAAGAGGAGCCTTCTAATCACCCCTCATTGCAAATACATTTCAAAATAATTTGATTAAATAAGGAATGTAGTGAAATAGCCTTAGAGACTTTGAGCTTATTATCAAGTCTTCTAAATGGTTTAGCCTTGGCTTATAGATTTATTGCTGATATTAGAGAGTTCTGGCACACAAGCAGCAATTTGAGTCTTGTTTTTCTCACATACACACTATACACACACACACACACCCTACAGTGGAGAGTGTATGTTGAAACGACTTGACTCTATGACTTTGATAGGAAACAAATCATTGATGTGTTCTTAACCGCATGGCAGGCAGCTAATAAAAGCACGTGTCACCATTGTTTGGGGAAATACGACAGTCCTGGGTTTCAGAGACTGCGAAACTAACATGGGAATCACATGTATGTCTTCTAAAAATGACTCCAGTAGCATGCTGAGCCTGGCTCGGAACTTGCATATAAACCCCATGTAGTTTTGTAACCATAACTTTGCTGTGTTTCTGACCTGCTCCAATGGCAGGAGAGCTATGTATATAGTTTCTGTTTCTCTTTTCTCTCATTGTCTTCTTAAAATTTTATTAAGTTGTTTGTTTCTAAGGGTGAAACCTTTGAACACTGACAAGGAATACTCAGCAAAGCAGATTGGCCCATTTTTCATCGGAGTATGAGATGGCTTAAAATTAGGGGTTCAAGTTTCATTACAATGTGACAGCAGGTACGTGTTAATCATTGCATGCTAGTCAGAGAGATGATGCATGTGGAGAATTCAATATTATAAAATTCACAGCAACCTGCGGGAAAGTATAATTAATATCCTTGTTTTGTAATGAGGCAGTTGAGCTGTGGAGAAGTTAAGTAATACTTGTCCAAAGTCACCCAGCCAGCAAGGGGCAATGCAGGGACTTAAATTCAGAAAGCCTGGTAGAGAAGCTGGGCTTCTTCACCCCTTCTGTACCTCCTCTTGATCTCGTAAACATTGGCTGGGTCTTCATGATGTTGAAGATCTAAGCTCTCTCTTGTGATGAAAAGGTGTCTCTGTCTATGGGTTTGTGTTGTACTGGGGGAATTAAGTTCATCAATAATTATACCACTTTGTAAGTAGAATGATAAAGGGTGTATACAATGGGTTTTGAATACAAGGTTGAAGGAAGAGTTCATTCTCATGAGGGATGAGAATGGGTAAATAACAGAGCTTTTGCAGGTGCATTTGAGGCAGGCCATCGCAGGGTGGGAGGGGTAGATGGTAATTGTAGTTTGCAGAAGGCATGGTGAGCATAAAGAGCAAAAGGGTATATTGACATCAAAATGCTGGTGTCTCAAGAACGCTGAGTCATGCCTAGTGCATATTGGAAGATGGGGCAGGGCTCACAGTGAGACCGTGTTACATCATGCAGGCCATGCTCAGGGACTGCCCACGGGATCAAGTCCAGAGGGTCCAGACAGAGGCATTTAAGCCCTGTTGATGGTAGATGGAAGAAAGAGAGGCTAGCCAGGGATGTTCATCCCAGGACACTGGTCAGGGCAGGAGAGAAGGCCATTCAACAGGTACCATTTTGTGGCCACTTAACACATGCCTGTGTTGGGGACATTAAAAGGACAGGTAGATGGTATTGGTATGTTAGGTGAGGAGAAAGAGTTGGCAAAGGTTAGTATACTTTTCCAGAGTCACCAAGCTAGAAAGTAGGGCAGAATTCAAACTCACATCTACCTGACTCCAGAAATCTCTCCAAGGACCTATGGGACAAATCCTTTTGCATGATGGAATTGGAGATAAAGCCATAGCCTCTCTTCTGAAATTGGGGGTGAGGTTGAGATGTGCCCCTTCTAGAAAGCCTTGAGAGTAGTGTTGATAGTGGAGATTAGCTGTCAAAGCCCTTTTCAGCTCTGTGGTTATATACCTACAGTGAAACTAACTAGTCCTTGGCCATGAGCAAAATCACCTTATTTATTAATTGTATGAATATGTGGACATTTTGCCGATCCTTCTTTATGGGTTAAGGTTAAGAGAAAAGAGTGGACTAAGTACTGTTTAGACATGTGAGTCCAGTGTGTGTGTGCGTGCACGCATGTGTAGTTGTTGTGAGCATGTGCTTATAGCAAATAAGGACACAGTTCTCCATGCTGTAGACCAGTACACACCACCGTCTAGAGATTCATATGCGGGGTCCACTTGGACTGCAACAGGCTGACATTTGATTTACCGTAGCATGCTGAAGACAGTGCGCTGGCCTGCCTGGGGACACTGGTCGGGAGGGAATGGTGACAGTCGGGAGAAGAGGCAGCTGTTTGTTATGACTGTATATTGCGCTTAGCTAGCAGCCCTAGGCCAATTCTCATCCTTGACATTTTTTAGTACAGCTCCCGTGGGATAAGAATCTTGCCCAGAGAATCCCCATAGGGTGAGTTGCTTGCTCTGTGGTCAAGGAATTAAGTTCTAAAGTTATGCTTGCTAAAGATTTATAGGATTGTGACTTGGGGAAAACATAACTATTTCATGATGTGAAATGCTAATTTGACAGTTCACAGCACACTTCGTTCGACCTCTTGCTGTGGGAACCGTGTGGGGAGGGGTGATTCTGATATTTAGGAGCTGAGAAGAGGACCATGAGAGACTGCTGACTTGGGGTCATTACACAGGTGTTGTGCAACAGAGACTTCACTAGGAGGTGGACCCTGTGATCCCTGGGATAGTTCTGAGATGGCAGAAAAGCATGTTTAATAATGGAGGGTGGATATGGTGGGAAATGTTCTCTTTGGCTGACAAATGGCACTAGATCCTGAATCTTCAGTGGAACTCCGTGCTTTGAGCAAACAAGTATCGGAGCATTTGTGGTTTATACATAGTTGATGCCACGTGTCCGGGAGCTTGGGTACAGCTTCCGTGGACATTGCCCCTCTACCTTCATGCCCACTGGCTTTTCCGTCTTGCTCTTCTTTTGGAGAATGACCAATACTGGAAAAACTTTCCTTTAGCTATCTGATTTAATTGCTTTACCACTGGAAAAACACTGGGGAGGAATGGAAATTTCTGTCAAATGTGTTTAGCTGAAGAAGTGTGTGCAGAGTCTGTAGGGATTGTTGAAGGGTGTGCATGGAATGTACGTTGGAGATGACAGTGAGTTTGGGGGCTTGGAGAGACCTCCACCCGCACAATTCTTAGGTAAGTGTGAGTCATAAAATTATTTTAAATTGTTAAGCAGAATATAGGTACTTTAAACTATGAGGTAATTTATATTGATAAATCATATAAATTGTATAATAATAATTATAAATTGCGTAAGATATTTTAGGTTATTTTGGAGTCAGGGGCTTCATGAATATGTGTGTGGCAAAAAGCTATCTGGGTAACTAGTCCATGGATTTCAGCCCTTGCTTTGGGCTCATTTCTGGGTTTTCTCTTCTGTTCTCTTGATATATGGGTTTAATTTTGTGTCGATACTATACTGGTTTTTTATTCTTCTTTCTTTTTTTTTTTATTATTAGTCACCATGCAGTACATCATTAGTTTTTGATGTGGTGTTCCATGATTCATTGTTTGTGTATAACACCCAGTACTCCATGCAATACTTGCCTTCCTTAATACCTATCACTGGGCTAGCCCATCCCCCCCCCCCCGAAAAAAAGGCCTTCAGTTTGTTTCCTGGAATCCATAGTCTCTCATGGTTCGTCTCCCCCTCTGTTTTCTCTGCCTTCTTTTTTCCCTTCCTTCTCCTAATGTTCTCCCTGTTATTCCTTATGTTCCACAAATAAGTGAAACCAAATGATAATTGTCTTTCTCTGCTTGACTTATTTCACTTAGCATAATCTCCTCCAGTTCCATTCATGTTGACATTCATGTTGACGCAAATGTTCGGTAATCATCATTTCTGATGGCTGAGTAATATTCCATTGTATATATGGACCACATCTTCTTTATCCATTCGTCTGTTGAAGGGCGTCTCGGCTCCTTTCACAATTTAGCTATTGTGGACAATGCTGCTATGAACATTGGGGTGCATATGGCCCTTCTTTTCACTACGTCTGTATCTTTAGGGTAAATACCCAGTAGTGCGATTTCTGGGTCATAGAGTAGCTCTATTTTTAACTTTTTGAGGAACCGCCACACTGTTTTCCAAAGTGGCTGTACCAACTTCCACTCCCACCAACAGTGTAAGAGGGTTTGCTTTCTCCACATCCTCTCCAACATTTGTTGTTTCTTGCCTTGTCCATTTTTGCCATTCTAACTGGTATAAGGTGGTATCTCAATGTGGTTTTGATTTGAATTTCCCTGCTGGCTAATGATGTTGAACATTTTTTCATGTGTCTGTTAGCCATTCGTATATTTTCATTGGAAAAGTGTCTGTTCATATTGTCTGCCCATTTTTTGATTTGATTATTTGTTTTTTGGGTGTTGAGTTTGAGAAGTTCTTTACAGATCTTGTATACCAGTCCTTTTTCTGTAGTATCATTTGCAAATATCTTCTCCCATTCTGTGGGTTGCCTCTTTGTTTTGTTGACTATTTCCTTTGCCATGCAGAAGCTTTTTGTCTTGACGATGTCCCAAAAGTTCATTTTTGCTTTTGTTTCCCTTGCTTTTGGAGATGTGTCACGAAAGAAGTTGCTGTGGCCGATGTCGAAGAGGTTACTGCCTATGTTCTCCTCTATGATTTTGATGGATTCTTGTCTCACATCGAGGTCTTTCATCCATTTAGAGTTTATCTTTGTGTATGGTGTGAGAGAATGGTCAAGTTTCATTCTTCTGTATATAGCTGCCCAATTTTCCCAGTACCATTTATTGAAGAGACTGTCTTTTTTCCATTGGATGTTTTTTCCTGCTTTGCTGAGATTAGTTGACCATAGAGTTGAGGGTCCATTTCTGGAGTCTCTGTTCTGTTCCATTGGTCTATGTGTCTGTTTTTGTGTCAGTATCATGCTGTCTTGGTGATCACAGCTTTGTAGTATAGCTTGAAATCAGGCAACGTGACGCACCCAGCTTTGTTTTTCTTTTTCAACATTTCCTTGGTGATTCGAGGTCTTTTCTGGTTCCACATGAATTTTAGGATTGTTTGTTCCAGCCGTTTGAAAAATGACATTGGTATTTTGACTGGGATGGCATTGAAAGTATAGATTGCTCTGGGTAGCATAGGCATTTTAACAATGTTTACT